>NC_067477.1:8044240-8376709 GCF_947179515.1 Apodemus sylvaticus | reverse complement strand
CAATCCTAGTTATAAATATGATAGCTGCTCAGTTGCGTTGAGGACAGGCTCTTGTAGTAGGATCTGATGATTTTTGGATTTCCTCAGTTTCTGTTGTTATATCTCCCCTTTCAGTTCTAAGTTTGTTAATTTGGATACTTTCTCTGTGTCCTTTGGTCAGCCTGGCTAAGGGTTTATCTATCTTGTTGATTTTATCAAAGACCCAGCTCCTGGTTTTGTTGATTCTTTGTATGGTTCTCTTTGTTTCTACTTGATTGATTTCAGCCCTGAGTTTGATGATTTCCTGCCTTCTACTCCTCCTGGGTGAAATAGCTTCTTTTTGTTCCAGGCTTTCAGGTGTGTCATTAAGCTGGTAGTGTATGCTCTCTCCATTTTCTTTTTTGAGGCACTCAGGGCTATGAGTTTTCCTCTTAGCACTGCTTTCATTGTGTCCCATAGATTTGGGTATGATGTGTCTTCATTTTCATTGTGTTCTAAAAAGTTTTTAATTTCTTTCTTTATTTCTTCCTTGACCAAGGTATCATTGAGTAGAATATTGTTCAATTTCCACGTGTATGTGGGTTTTCTGTTGCTTTGTTGCTCTTGGAGACCACTTTTACTCCATAGTGATCAGATAGGAGGCATGGGATTAGTTCGATCTTCTTATATTTGTTGAGGTCTGTCTTGTGACCAATTATATGGTCGATTTTGGAGAAGGTACCATGAGGTGCTGAGAAAAAGGTATATTCTTTTGCTTTAGGATAGAATGTTCTATATATATCTGTTAAATCTAATTGGTCCAAAGCTTCAATTAGTTTCATTATGTCCCTGTTTAGTTTCTGTTTTCCTGATCGGTCCATTGAGGAAAGTGCAGTGTTGAAGTCACCCACAATTATTGTGTTAGGTGCAATGTGTGCTTTGAGTTTTAATAAAGTTTCTTTTATGAAAGAGGGTGCCCTTGCATTTGGAGCATAGATGTTCAGGATTGAGAGTTCTTCTTGTTGTATTTTTCCTTTGACCAGTAAGAAGTGTCCCTCAGAGTCTCTTTTGATGACTTTGGGTTGAAAGTCAATTTTATCTGATATTAAAATGGCTACTCCAGCTTCTTTCCTGAGACCATTTGCTTGTAAAATTTTCTTCCAGCCTTTTACTCTAAGGTAGTGTTTGTCTTTGACCCTTAGGTGTGTTTCCTGTAAGCAGCAAAATGTAGGGTCCTGTTTATGTATCCAGTTAGTTAGTCTATGTCTTTTTATTGGGGCATTGAGTCCATTGATGTTAAGAGATATTAAGGAATAGTGATTGTTACTTCCTGTCATTTTTGACGTTATTTTTTAAATTTGATTGGTTAACTTCTTTTGGGTTTGATGAAAGGTTACTATCTTGCTTTTTCCAGGGTGAAGTTTCCCACCTTGTATTGGTGTTGTCCTCCTATTATCCTTTGTAGGGCTGGGTTTGTGGATAGATATTGGGTAAACTTGATTTTGTCATGGAATATCTTAGTTTCTCCATCTATGGTGATTGAGAGTTTTGCTGGATATAGTAGTTTTGGCTGGCATTTGTGTTCTCTTAGAGTCTGCATGAGATCAGCCCAGGATCTTCTAGCCTTCATAGTCTTGGGTGAAAAGTCTGCTGTGATTCTGATAGGTCTTCCTTTATATGTTACTTGGCCCTTTTCTCTTACTGCCTTTAATATTCTTTCTTTGTTTAGTACATTTGGTGTTTTGATTATTATGTGACGGGAAGTATTTCTGTTTTGGTCCAGTCTGTTTGGAGTTCTGTAGGCTTCTTGTATATTCATGGGCATCTCTCTCTTTAGGTTAGGGAAGTTTTCTTCCATAATTTTATTGAAGATATTTGCTGGCCCTTTAAGTTGTAAATCTTCACTCTCATCTATGCCTGTAATCCTTAGGTTTGGTTTTCTCATTGTGTCCTGGATTTCCTGGATATTTTGGGTTACAAGCTTTTTGCTTTTTGCATTTTCTTTAACTGTTGAGTCCATGGTTTCT
Source organism: Apodemus sylvaticus (assembly GCF_947179515.1). Classification (NCBI taxonomy): domain Eukaryota; kingdom Metazoa; phylum Chordata; class Mammalia; order Rodentia; family Muridae; genus Apodemus; species Apodemus sylvaticus. Next base: position 8,374,724 of record NC_067477.1, on the reverse strand, counting down.
ATGGTATCTTCAGCGTCTGAGATTCTTTCTTCTATCTCTTATATTCTGTTGTTGATATTTGCATCTATGTCCACTGATTTCTTCCCAAGGCTTTCTATCTCCAAAGTTTTCTCCCCTTGAGTTTTCTTAGTTGTTTCTACTTCTGATTTTAGATCCTGGATGGTTTTGTTTAGCTCCTTCACTTGCTTGTTTGTGCTTTCCTGTAATTCTTTAAGAGATTTTTGTGTTTCCTCTTTCATGACCTCAGCCTGTTGACCAAAGTTCTCCTGTATTTCTTTAAATGTTTTTTTTGCGTTTCCTTATTATTGGCTTTTGTAGTCTCCTGGATTTCTTTCAATGATTTTTGTGTTTCCCTTGCAAGGGCTTCTAACTTTTGATCCATTTTCTCCTGAATTTCTTTAAGTATGTCCTTCATGTGTTCCTGTACCAGCATCATGACCAGTGATTTTAAATCCAAATCTTGTTTTACTGGTGTGATGGGGTATACAGGACATGCTGGTAGAGGAGAATTGGGTTCAGATGTTGCCATGTTGCCTTGATTTCTGTTAGTGACATTCCTGTGTCTGCCTTTTGCCATCTAATTCTCACTGGTGTTAGTTGGTGTTGTCAATGCTGGACTCACCAGTGCAAGCTGCCCCTTCCCAGGTGGCCTCTGGTGCACAGCTTACCTCCTGCACTGCCCGGAGACAGGGTGTTGTCGTCCAGGCTGTTCAGACCCTGAAGCAGACACCTGAAGGCTCCTGCTGGGGCCCGCTGGATTCAGCGGAGCACACTGACTTCTCCCCGATGGCTGCCCGGAAGCCCCACTTGCCTCTTTCAGGATCTGGAGATGCGGTGCTGCTGCTCAGGCTGATCTGGATCCAGAAGTGGAGAGGTCTGAGGGCTACTGCCAGAGGCCTCAGGACTGAAGCCTAAGCTCTGTGGCATAGGAATGAGCTGTGCTGTGAGCTCCCAGACCGCCTCTGGGTGCACACCAGGTCTCCTGCACTTCCTGGAGACCGAGGGCAGTGTCCTAGGCTGTTCAGATCCCAAAACAGGGGCCTGAAGGCTCCCGCTGGGGCCCGCTGGATTCACTGGAGCACACCACCTTCTCCCGCTGGCTGCCCGGAAGCCCCCAGGGCCTAGATGTTTTAATAGCTAAGGAAGGTGGTCTTTGCCTGTTCCTCCAATAAGGATGCTGTTTCTATGTCAACCAATCCGGGATAGTAAGAAACAAAATCCAGGAACTTCAGACAGACATAAAGAACTTCAGAGATCGTGAGACCTCCAGCTCTGACATTTTTGAAAACCCTATATGGAAATGGATACTCCCTCTTGTAATGCCTTTTCTAGTCATCTTCCTGGTGTTATTGTTTGTTCCATGCCCAATTAATCTTGTTTCTACATTCCTCCAACGGCAAATGCAAAAAGAATCTAACCAAACTATTAATCAGCTTCTCTTACAGAATTACCAGCCGCTGCCCACGGAAGACTCCCCCCCCCCCCCCCCCCCCGTCCCCAGATGTAGAGGATGCCTGTAAGTGCTTATGGGCTGAAGCTAATTGATTCTGTAAGTTTTTTTTGTAATGTCTTTGACTTTTCTGGCTCCTTAAATTCTTCTTTCCCCTTTTGCAACGCATTTCACAATTGCTGTCTTATGTTTGACTGTGGGTCTCTCTATTGGTTTCCAACAGATGCTGGCTCAAAAATGAGATCTGACATGAGAATTATGCAAGACTTCTTTCTGAAATTATAGAAGAATATGATTAATAATGTCATAGTGAGAGAGATATCATGATATGGGACTCAATTTGGGCCATTCATTGGTTGGTCATTCCCTCAAAATATTCTACAACTTTATATCAGAACATCCTGTATATAGGATAAATAGTGGGGTCTAAGGTTTTGTGGCTGGTTTAGTGTCTCCATTCTCCAATTGGAAGCTATGTGTTGTTACAAGAGGTAGCTGCTTCAGATTCCATATGTCTTAGTTGGATTTACCCTTGCAGTTTTGTGGGAAGTTCCATTGACCCTGGTTTTTAGCTTATCTCAGATATGCTTACCTCCATTCAACTTTTATCTCCCAGTTCTCTCTCCTTGTTAATCATTTGATACCTCCTTTTTCCCTCTTGACACCCTCTTATACCCATGATCTCTTTCTTTATCTACTCTAGATGTCTATTTTATTTCCACTTTTCAGTGACATTCAATGTCCTCCCATGGGATCTCTTTGTTAGTTAGCTTCTTTGGGACCGTGCATTGTAGCATGGTTATGCACACAATAATGGAAAAAACAAAGAGAAGATCATCCTAGAAGAGATGATGAAGGCATTTGACAAGCAGTGTAATGAGGAGGAATTAACACAAAATGTTTCACTGAATTTTCTTGATAAATATTAGCTCAATGTCTTGTTCTAATTAAATACTGTTATGTTATAGAATCATTTAAAAATTCTTCTAATGTATGAAGAAACCAGAAGTTCAATAGCATATGACACTAATCAGTTGGCTCTAGAGAATTAGCCTGGCTAGAAGGATAATTCACATCTCAAACGTTAAAACAGTTGCACATACAGTCTATGCCAGAACTTCCTTTATTCTGAAACAATCCTGAAATGTCCTTGTTGGTGGTTACTGCCCCCTGCTGGTCCTGAGCATCACTGTAGAAAGGTTTTTGTGCAGGTTCACACTGAACTACCCTCACTGTGCCTTTGGCACAGTAACACATGGCTGTGTCATCAATTTGCAGACTACTCATTTTTTAAGAAAACTTGGCTCTTAGAGGTATCCTTGCTGATGCTCAGTCAGGATATGAAAGATAAATTATAATCTGTGCTTCCAACACCCCATATTACTCCCATCCACTGCAGACTCTTTCCTGGAGGTTGGCGAAGCTAGTGTACACTATAGTCAGTTAATGAGAAACCAGAAACCGTGCATGTGATGGAAAATGTCTGTGAGGCCTGCACCAGGCCAGGTCCTGACTCCTTCAGCTGCACCTGGGTCCAGATACCTGGGGACAAGCAATGTCAACATTAGCCATGCATTCCTAGCTAACATGTCTGAGCCCTCTTCTCAAACCCTGGATACTTACAGCTTGGAAAGGTCACCAGAGAGAGAAGAAGCACCAGGATGGCCATGCTTTGATAGAGGTTCCAGAGAAGAGGATGGTGCTTCTCAGCTCGGCCTGGGCTTTCAGCTGGAGCCTGAGGGTTGCTTTGCATTGGGGGAGGTTCCAGAGAGGATAAAAGGAAGCACAATGTAAGGCTTCCAATTTTTTCTCTATGTGCTTATGATTACATATCTACATCTTAGAAGGAATGAAGGTGGGAACTCAGGAAGTTTTGCCTTATACTGTATGGATTTCAAATTCCAAATAAACAGGAAATATAATACATTGTCTTCAATGCAATTGTATATCATAGCAAGCTGCAGTAAATGATTTCATGGAATTGGATTTCTTTTTTATGAGAAATCCTACTTAAGGAACTACTTAAAATGTTTTCCTTCCTTCCTTCCTTCCTTCCTTCCTTCCTTCCTTCCTTCCTTCCTTCCTTCCTTCCTTCCTTCCTCCCTCCCTCTCTCTCACCCATCCATCTGTCCTCATGCCTTGAAGATTTGATGACCATAGAAAACCAGATATTGTAGTGCTGTTCTCCATTGATAATATGCACCACCAGAGAAGAGAAGTGATGAGCTAGAAAGAACATGTTCATTCAGTAACCATAAAATGTCCGTATTCCTTGGTGTTATTGGAAATCTCATATTTTGTGTGACTTATTTCATTATGCATAACCTTTTTACTGTGAGCAGCAGTAATGGAGACAGGTCTTGACATTGGAGAGAGCTATCATGTGCAAGTTCTGATGGGTACACACCACTGTGAATGTTCTACTCCTCCTCTTTCGATTGAAAGAATATTCTTCAGGCTTTATGCTCCATATATCACACTTTGGTTTATCTGATATTTACATTGTTTTTATAATGTTTGGAAAAGAGGATCAAAGGAATAAATGTCTATTAATCACAAAGTATTGGGGAACTTGATATGAGGCTTCTTTCTCATGTAGTTTTATCTCTGCTTAGAGATTATTTATGTAGTAAACTGTAATCTTACTATACATGAATTTTTCTTTCTCATGAAATTCTGTAGAAGGTAGTCACTTAAAGACTTCTTTTTTCCAAAGGGTAAGAGTTCATGTTGAAGTCACATATTATTTAAAATTATCTTTAAATTGAGAGGACTCAATGCTGGCATCTCACACTCACCTTAGAACCACACCTCTTTATTTGATCTCTTCAGAACTCCCAGGACATGAGAGTGACCTGTTATCTGTGATCACAGCTGTGTCAGTGCTGGTTTTGATGTGTGAGGTGCATGTATTATGTGAATAGGATGGTGATTGTTAAGTTACTTGTTCATTAACCCTTTCTGAATTTGTCCCTGGCTGTAACTTGATGCCCACTCACTCCCCTAAACATGGACCCTAACTGAGTCTCTGCACAGAGTTCCGAGTTCCCCAGGCTTCAGGTTTCTTTTCTTCTGTATATGGTACTTTTCCATAAATTTAACTTAATCATTTCTGCCCTATGTGATGCTCTGCAATATCTTAATTTCTGGGTAAATGCTACATTTAAAAAAATTAAGGGGCTATGGAGATACCTGTGTGGTTAATGTTCTTAATGAACAAAAATATTTCAGTGAAACTTTAGCTTAGATCTCCCTGGATAGCAAGAGAGCTAAGTATGACTCTGACCTCTGGGAAGTGGAGGGAGCATAAGTACTGGGTTTTACTGGCCAACCAGTCTAAAAACGTTGAACTTTAATTCCCAGGGGGGGAGCATGTCTGAAAAATATGTTACTGATTTCAGTTTATATGTAGGCAGGAGAGAAACAAACTACCAAAATCTCTTTGGATGTCTTCACAAAACTGTATCAATGAGGTTCTTGATAAAAACCAATATAAGTATGTTTTTTAAATTATAATTAGTGTATAGCACCATTTAATTACTTTATTTAAATTTTCTAAAATGTATTATTTTTATTGAATATTTTACTATTTACATTTCTAATGCTACCCCTTTCCTCGTTTCCTCTCTGGAAATCCCCTATCCCACCCTCCCTGCCCCTGCTTTTATAAGGGTACTCACTCATCCACTCATCAAGTCCTGCCTCCCTGCCCTACCTGGCATTCCCCTACATTGTGGCATTGAGTCTTCACAGGAAAAGGGCCTCTCCTCCAATTGATGTCTGACAAAGTCATCCTCTGCTACATATGCAACTGGAGCCATAGTTTCTTACATTACAAACTGGAACACCAGTCCTTGCAAAGCCACAAATGAAATCTATGCTTTAGTTACTTCCCGATGTCCTTCTTATCAATCTGAATACTTTAGAGGTCTCAATATTTTTACTTTTCACCTATAACTCTGCAAAGATGTTCCTATCTGCACTCACAGTAAATTTGTATCACTGTGTCTCTTGAAGAAAAATACATGGCTGTGTATTCAGACTTCAGGCAGATCATTAAAAGGTACATGGTTTTCTTTTGGTTTTGTCTATAGAGTTGGTGAAATTGTCCTTCAGGGTATTGACATAAGTTTATTTTACTAATATATTTACTGATGGATGAGATGACTCCAGCCCTTTTTCTAGAGCATAGTTGAACTAATGCAAGGCACAACCACTAAAAGTGAATCCATAAAGTGTACAGAAGAATTTCAGGGATTCTGGAGGCTGCATCACATTTGCATGAGATTCTCCAAGCTGTACTGTCTAAAGAAATCCTGCAGACACAAAGAATTCTGGCCAGAAAACTTTCAGAAGCCCAATGTCTCTTTCATGTCCATAGAGACTTTCAGCGTCTCCTGTCCATTTAAAATAAAAATAAGAAAACCACAACTGATCCCCATGTCCCTGATGAATAGTCTGTGTTCATGTATATGTGTGTATATATGTATACTCTTGTCTCCTTATTGAAAGCAAAAAGCACCACACATAGTTGTGTTTCTGCATAGATCAGTCTTTCACACTGTCTCAAATGGACATGGCCTCTTTCTGATGAAGATCATAGACAGGGCCACATCTGCCTGTAGAAGTTACACCTTCGCTGTAATGAGGACCATTTAGGTTTTCTAAATTTGACTTATTTCTGTGAGAAAACCGTTCTCAGACCCTGTAGAGGATTCCAAATATGGTATCCTTTTTTACTGTCGTTTTACTGATCAATGTTTGCTAGGAAGACATATTTCTATTTGCAGCCAACACTCTTGTTTTGTGACATGAAGTTCTCACTTTAATACCTTTTAAATCCCCTTCATGGTTGTTGTCTTCCATTTTTACACCAGGCAACATAGGGCTATCCTTATGTTGTTTTAAGCATTTGTTTTTTTTTTTTTTTTCTTTTCTAACTATGACTTCTAAATATATGGTTTTCTATGAATTTTTATCACTTGTTTCACTTTACCAAGACAATCTTCCCTGTTGTCCCATTTGCTTCTGATTCAATATTTCTTTTGCTTCCACAGTTCCCATTCTTGTTTCCAAACCTACAAGATCAAAGTGCCATATGAAGACACTCTCAGACACATAAAATCTATGTTCTTAATATGGGAGAATCAGACAGTGTTTGTCCTTTCCACTCTTCATAATGTTGTATGCCAGAGATATCAAATTTCATACATGTTCCCTGAAGGGTCATAGAAAAAGAGGAAGTGGAAATAGTGTAAGAGGTAGAACTGGAGGAACAGCTCTGCCAGATGATATCTTCTGAACATGGTATGCCTATCACAGTCATGAAATTATCATGGCTGTTGTTGTCTATATAATCATACCTAAGAAAAAAATCAACCACATCCCTGGTATGGATAGGGCTGATGATTTCTGGGCTGAGGCTCTTACTGAGGAGTTGTTGTAATCAGACATTTTCTGGAGACTGAATATCTAGTTTTCTGAGGGTGTAATCACTGGTAGTTTTCCTATGCTACAGTTCTTGGGTCAACACATGCATATATGCACAGCAATAACTGAGCATAGAAAGTCATGACATTGTGTAAAATGCTTATTTTGGGAGAATGTGTGGAAGTTGTTGGGTAAAAGGTTTGTACATAATCATTATTTAATCAAATATGTATAAAATTTCCCTAAAATGAAGAAAAATACCCCAAAGAAAAGGCTGAATGCTTTAAAGCCAATAAATTCCCAAAGAAAATGTTTAACGGAAATTCATGGACTTCTGGAGTTGGTTCAGTGCAGCTGCCTTGTACAGGTGTCCTAGAGTACTGTTACATTTTAGTTTCCAAAAAACAAGGAACACTCTCAGGTAGTGAGGCATTCAGGCTGATTTGAGTTCCTCTGTCTTCCCTTGATGTCAAGGAAGCATACAATACTTGCCAGGTTTTAGACATTAATCGTATGTACTATGTATAGTTTGTAAATATCATTGTATCCTCGCATCTACCATTGCATTTATCCTCTAAACACATTATATTATGTTTCTGACAAAAGTATAAAAATGATAGTTTGGAATAAAGGTGTCTCAGACTGACACTCAGTTTGACTGAGATCTCTACAACTGGTCTGGTTCAAACATATTGCTCATTGGCCCTATCAGGCAATTTGGCTTTTAAGTAAGAGCTAGATCTTACAGAAGACTACTTTTTATATGACAAAAATGAGTAGGTAAGCTAATCAATAAAAAGGATAGTGTTGTGGTTCTACCCTGCTTGATTAAATGCTTCACTATAGTCCTTAAATCACAAGGTATGGGTGGTGTGTGTGTGTGTGTGTGTGTGTGTGTGTGTGTGTGTGAGAGAGAGAGAGAGAGAGAGAGAGAGAGAGAGAGAGACAAAGACAGAGAGAGACAGAGAGACGGAGACCGAGAGAGACAGAGAGACAGAGAGAGACAGAGAGAGACAGAGATACACACACACACACACACACACAGAGAGAGAGAGAGAGAGAGAGAGAGAGAGAGAGAGAGAGAGAGAGAAGATTGGAATACAAAAAGGAGAAGGAAACCTTATATCAATTGGCGACTCCTCTTCTGAACACAGTCTGTTCAATTCATATTCAAATTCAATTCAGTTGATTGTACTGTGAACATGACCCACACCAAATGCAGGGATCTCATTATTTGATCTTCTACACCACACTTATGAGTAACAATGGAAAAACAGAGTGACTGTGTAGATGAGCAACACAGTCTTTGCCACACACTGAAATGAGGAAGGCAGGATCTGAAGAATATTATCAGATTCAGAGTCACTTTGAAGATTAGGTAGGAAGGGGAGCTGGGCTGTCTGCATAGGCTTCCCAGTCAAAGGGATGTCCAACCTTGAAGGCAATCTCTCACTCTCAGCCTCCTTGGGCACTTGATGCCTGAACTGGGATATGTGGTCATTGGACACTGTGGTAAACTCTGTCATGTAAACCATTTACCTTTTATAAGAAAATATTCAGAGAGAGAGAGAGAGAGAGAGAGAGAGAGAGAGAGAGAGAGAGAGAGAGAGAGAGAGAGAGAGAGAGAGAGAGAGAGAGAGAGAGAGAGAGAGGAGAGAGAGAGAGAGAGAGAGAGAGAGAGAGAGAGAGAGAGAGAAAGAGGAGAGAGAGAGAGAAGACATAGAGACCTGAGGTGATACATGATGCTTGTGGAGATGCTAAGTGAACAATAAGGATTGATGATATCATTACATGACATTGGGGCTGCTGGTTTTTATTTTTCAGGTACTTAGCAGGAATTAGTATATGTTTGCAATAGTGATGAACCAGAACAAGAGGTATAGAATATGAGATAGCTGATGGCTAAATTTTAGAAGTCCCAAGAGGATAGAGAAAAGAAGGAGGTCAAATGTCAGTATTAGGATATTCTGGCCACATGGAGAAAATGGAGTGTCCCAGTAATGGAGAGAGCATGACTCTAGAGTGTGCTGACAAACAGAGGCCAGGAGAAGAGTCACAGAATGTTGGGTAAGTGGAAGGTGGGGCTTTGGGTTATATCTTAGGAGAGGTGTTCAGGGAGTTGAAGGTGCAAGGTAATTATATCGGTCTCTTTTTCTTAACTTTGTGAGACAAGTGAAAGGGTCCTGGTAGTCTACAGTTGATATTTGGCTAGTCCTGACAAAATAATTACAGAAGTACAAATACTAGATAGAAGGTTAGGTAAGTATTTGTGAATTCTCCATTGTTGAGGGGCACTGAGAAATTGCAAGGGTGCTACCGGATCCTCTCAGGCCTATGATCAGTCACGGATAGATGCGGGTGGTGGCAGCATTTATGATATTTACATTTCTCATTATGATAAAATTAAATTTAATATGCACACAAAGTATTTGCTGAGTTTTAACACAGTGGTATATAAAATGATGCTGTATGACAGAGGTTTCCCAAACTTGAAAACATAGGCAGGCTGGAAGAGAGTGCCTGGAAGAAAACAATCCATGAATATGGAAACATCGAGACTGGGCAATTCTGCTTCTATTAGAACACTCAGTCAACCTCTCTCCTAAGGGAAACAGCCAGTATCCCATGAGCAATGGGTGACTAGATCCAGAAGGCATGGGCATTTTCAGTACTCATGCCTACCAATGGCTTCAACAATCAGATCAGTGTTAATAGTGGCTTTGGGAATCAATACATGCTTTTATTATCTTACAGTATAATGTTTTTATGGCTATGTACTTACCTGAAAACTCATCATGATGTACACATTCATATTGTGTGCTTATTATAGATACACTTAGATGACTATCCTTTGTTTTCAGCTTGACTAAAAATCAAAAATGGAGAGTAGACCTGTGAGGGACTTTGGCTTAATTTTAAGTGGGATGATGTACTTCTATTCTGGATTTTTGAGGTCGGAAGTCACATTTTAATCAACATTTATGAATCAAATCTTCTCTTGGCCATGTTTCCTGATGGAAGATTGTAGAGGACATTGAAGAAGGAAGATTTTCCTCTGCATTGCTTGCTCAGCTTTGTTCCTTATGGAACCTAGAATAACCAGCTTACAGGTGGCCTCACCCATAATAGGCTAAGCCCTTCCATTTCTATCATTGATTAAGAAAGTAGTTCCCACATTTTCTACAGGCTAATTTTGTGGAGACACTGCTTCAATTGATACTTTCTTGCTCCGATGGCTCTACCTTCTGTTAGGTTGACATAGAACCTGCCAGGACACCCAATTTATATCAATACATATTTAAGAATTGATTTACATTGTTCTATCTCAATTTTTACCTATGGACAAACCCAGGCTGACAACAAATATGAGAAAGACTATAGGGGTGTGAGGTTTAAAAGCAGAAGTCAATGAGGGTAATGTTTCACAGTGCAAGCGTCCACAGAGAATCCATTACTGAGAGACAGTGCAACAGTGGGATCAGCAAATGAGCAGAGAAGTGCAAAAATCTATTTTAAATTAAAGTGACATTTTCCTTTTCTACTTACCTGTGATTTCTGGGTAACATGACCAACCCTGTATGTGTGATGTTTTCTGTGTCCTCCAAACTGTTTTGCAGTGTTGTCTCAGAACCATGTTCCCATAACATGAAACAGATATACCTTTATCTTAATACTTATTATACTTGTTTGTATGTTTCCTTTAGTAAATGACTGTTATACCATTGGTTATAGGCACTATAGAATTTTGGATTCATTTAAGTTTTTCTGGAGATTAGTGGTATTAGCTATATGCAACTTACTTGGCCCACATGCATTGTCTAAGATAAAGTAGTCCAATCAAAGGATGGAAGGCATAATGATTACCAACAATGAAGACATGCCCTCTCAGTACTCTGTTGCTTGATCTATGTATTATCCTATGAACCCACATCTCAAAGAAGGGATGGAAATGCATTATTCTTGAGAAGAAAATAAGACTGACCTGGTGAGCCAATATCCCTACATATACTAGTAAATATAGTTGTATCAAGCAGTATAATTATTAATCTAAATAAGGACTGTACTTTGGAAATATTAACAATCACATCTTATCTTTTTGTATACATACAAACATATATATATATATATATATATATATATATATATATATATATATATATATATATATATATATGAACCCTTCCTTTGACTACCCTTTCATTGCACTAATGAGCAATTTTTATTAAATATTATTTTTAACTATGTGTATATGTTTCTGTGTGGGTAGTGCAGTATGTATAGAGGACAAATATTCTGGGTCTTCCAGACTTACAAGTGCATATGAGATCCTTATTGTGATGGTCAGAAACTGAACCTGAATTCTCTCCTAGAATAGTATTCTCTCAAAACCACTGAGATGTTTATATAGCACCTGGAGTAACAGAGAACATGTTCTTTCTCTACAGCTCTGTTCATAACAATCTAAATATCACATCACCCTGTATGTACCTGGAAGTCACTTTATCAATGGTAACCAGGATCAAAGGGAATAAAAGAACATCTTGTCATGTAGAAGCCAAAAACCTGAACTGAGGTGAAGTGAACCAGTGCAGGCTGATCATAGCTTGAACAGTGTCAAATAATAAGACTAATGAGTTAGATGGGAAGGACTATATCAATAATTATAGGTATGTTTGTTGGCCACAGTTAATAACAGCATATTATGTTCTTCATTTATGGAAAGCAGATCTTATGAGTTAGCCCAAAGTATAATAGCTGTGTCATCATTAAATTGTGCACGTGTGTTTGAAAATTTTATGTTAGGGAAGATGAATACAACTGATTTTAAAACAATGAGAAGACCAAACCTAAGGATTATAGGTATAGATGAGAGTGAAGATTAACAACTGAAAGGGCTAGCAAATATCTTCAACAAAATTATGGAAGAAAACTTTCCCAACTTAAAGAGAGAGATGCCTATGAGTATACAAGAAGCCTACAGAACACCAAACAGACTGGACCTGAGCAGAAATACCTCTCACCACATAATAATTAAAACCCCAAATGCACTAAACAAAGAAAGAATATTAAAGGTGGTAAGAGAAAAGGGCCAAGTAACATATAAAGGAAGACCTATCAGAATCACACCAGACTTCTCACCAGAGACCATTGTGGGGGACTTCAACACTCCACTCTCCTCAATGGCCCGATCAAGAAAACAGAAACTAAACAGGGAGACAGTAAAACTAATGGAAGCTTTGGACCAATTGGATTTGCCTGATATTTATAGAACATTTCACCCTAAAGCAAAAGAATATACCTTTTTCTCAGCACCTCATGGTACCTTCTCCAAAATCGACTATAATTGGTCACAAGACAGACCTCAACAAATACAAGAAAATCGAACTAGTCCCAGGCCTCCTATCATATCACTATGGTGTAAGAGTGGTTTTCAATAGCAACAAAAACAGCATAAAGCCCACATACACATGGAGGCTGAACAATACTCTACTCAAAGACACCTTGGCCAAAGAAGAAATAAAGAAAGAAATCAGTGACTTTTTAGAATTTAATGAAAATGAAGGCACAACATACCCAAATCTTTGGGACACAATGAAAGCAGTGGTAAGAGGAAAACTCAAAGCCCTGAGTGCCTCCAAAAAGAAAATGGAGAGAGCATACACTAGCAGCTTAATGACAAACCTGAAAGCCCTGGAACAAAAAGAAGCCAATTCCCACAGGAGGAGAAGAAGGCAGGAAATCATCAAACTCAGGGCTGAAATCAATCAAGTGGAAACAAACAGAACCATACAAAGAATCAATGAATCCAGGAGCTGGCTCTTTGAGAAAATCAACAAGATAGATAAACCCTTAGCCAGACTGACCAAAGGGCACAGAGAAAGTATCCAAATTAACAAAATTAGAAATGAAAAGTGGGATATAACAACAGAAACTGAGGAAATCCAAAAAATCATGAGATCCCACTACAAAAGCCTATACTCAAAACAACTGGAGAATCTGGAGGAAATGGACAATTTCCTAGACAGATAACAAATACCAAAATTAAATCAGGATCAAATAGATCATGTAAACAGTCCCATAAACCCTAAAGAAATGGAAGGGGTCACAGAACGTCTTACAACCAAAAAAAGCACTGGACCAGATGGTTTCAGTGAAGAATTCTGTCAGACCTTCAAAGAAGACCTAACACCAATACTCTTCAAACTATTCCACAAAATAGAAACAGAAGGAACCCTACCCAATTCCTTCTACAAAGCCACAATTACGCTGATACCAAAACCACACAAAGATCCAACAAAGAAAGAGAACTTCAGACCAGTGTCCCTTATGAACATCGATGCAAAAATACTCAATACAATTCTTAAAAACCGAATCCAAGAACATATCAAAATGATCATCTAGCATGATCAAGTAGGCTTTATCCCAGGGATGCAGGGTTGGTTCACTATACAGAAATCCATCAATGCAATCCACTACATAAACAAACTCAAAGAAATCAACCACATGGCCACTTCATTAGATGCTGAAAAAGCATTTGACACAATTCAGCATCCTTTCATGCTTAAAGTATTGGAAAGAACAGGAATTCAAGGCCCATACCTAAACATAGTAAAAGCAATATACAGCAAACTGGTAGCCAGCATCAAAATAAATGGAGAGAAACTTGAAGCAATCCCACTAAAATCAGGGACTAGACAGGGCTGCCTACTTTCTCCTTATCTTTTCAATTTTGTACTTGAGGTACTAGCTCGGGCAATTAGACAACATAAGGGATACAAATTGGAAATGAAGAAATCGAACTATCATTATTTGCAGATGATATTATAGTCTACCTAAGTGACCCAAAAAACTCCACTAGAGAACTCCTACAGCTGATAAACAACTTCAGCAAAGTGGCAGATTATAAAATCAGCTCAAGAAAATCAGTAGCCTTCCTATACTCAAAGGATAAGCAGGCTGAGAAAGAAATTAGGGAAATGACCCCCTTCACAATAGCCACAAACATTATAAAGTACCTTAGGGTGACTCTTACCAAATATGTGAAAGATCTGTATGACAAGAACTTCAAGACTATGAAGAAGGAACTAGAAGAAGACCTCAAAAAATGGAAAAACCTCCCATGCTCATGGATTGGGAGGATTAATATAGTTAAAATGGCCATTTTGCCAAAAGCAATATACAGATTCAATGCAATACCCATCAAAATTCCAACTCAATTCTTCACAGACTTAGAAAGAGCAATTCTCAAATTCATCTGGAATAACAAAAAACCTAGGATAGCTAAAACTATTCTCAACAATAAAAGAAATTCTGGGGGTATCAGTATCCCTGACCTCAAGCAATACTATAGAGCAATAATGTTAAAAACTGCATGGTATTGGTACAGTGATAGGCCTGCAGATCAATTGAACAGGATGGAATATCCAGAAATGAACCCACACACCTATGGCCACTTGATCCTCGACAAAGGGGCTAAAAACATCCAATGGAAAAAAGATAGCCTTTTGAACAAATGGTGCTGATTCAACTGGAGTTCAGCATGCAGAAGAATGGGAATTGATCCATCCTTGTCTCCTTGTACTAAGCTCAAATCCAAATGGATCAAGGACCTCCATATAAAGCCAGACACTCTGAAGCTAATAGAAAAGAAACTGGGGAAGACCATTGAGGACATCAGTGCAGGGGCAAAGTTCATGAACAGAACACCAATAGCTTATGCTCTAAGATCAAGAATTGGCAAATGGGACCTCATAAAATTACAATGTTTCTGTAAAGCAAAGGACACCATCAAAAGGACAAATCGGCAACCAACAAATTGGGAAAAGATCTTCACCAACCCTACATCAGATAGAGGGCTAATATCCAATATATACAAAGAACTCAAGAAGTTAGACCCCAGAAAACCAAATAACACTATTAAAAAATGGGCTACAGAGTTAAACAAAGACTTCTCACCTGAAGAACTTCCGATGGTGGAGAAACATCTTAAAAAATGCTCAACTTCACTAGTCATCAGGGAAATGCAAATCAAAAACAACCCTGAGATTTCACTTTACACCAGTCAGAATGGGTAAGATTAAAAACTCAGGAGACAGCAGATGTTGGCGAGGATGTGGAGAAAGAGGTACACTCCTCCACTGCTGGTGGGGTTGCAAATTGGTGCAACCACTCTAGAAATCAGTCTGGCCGTTCCTCAGAAAACTGGGCACCTCACTTCCAGAAGATCCTGCTATACCAGTCCTGGGCATATACCCAGAAGATTCCCCAGCATGTAATAAGGATACATGTTCCACTATGTTCATAGCAGCCCTATTTATAATTGCTAGAAGCTGGATAGAACCCAGGTATCCCTCAACAGATGAGTGGATGCAAAAAATGTGGTATATATACACAATGGAGTACTATTCAGCCATTAGAAACAATGAATTCATGAAATTCTTAGGCAAATGGATGGAGCTGAAGAACATCATACTAAGTGAGGTAACCCAGACTCAAAAGATGAATCATGGTATGCACTCACTAATAAGTGGATATTAACCTAGAAAACTGGAATACCCAAAACATAATCCACACATCAAATGAGGTACAAGAAGAACGGAGAAGTGGCCCCTTGTTCTGCAAAGACTCAGTGAAGCAATATAGGTCAAAACCAGAACAGGGAAGTGGGAATGGTTGGGTGGGAAAACAGGGAGAGGAAGGGGACTGATGGGACTTTCGGGGAGTGGTGGTCTAGGAAAGGGTAAATCATTTGAAATGTAAATAAAAATATATCGAATAAAAAATCATTATTATTTTTTAATTCGATATAATTTATTTACATTTCAAATGATTTCCCCTTTTCTAGCCCCCCACTCCCCGAAAGTCCCTTAAGTCCCCTTCTCTTTCCCTGTCCTCCCACCCACCCCTTCCCACTTCCCTGTTCTGGTTTTGCCGAATACTGTTTCACTGAGTCTCTCCAGAACCAGGGGCCAGTCCTCCTGGCTTTCCTCACCTACACAGTGAACCACTGAGTATTTCCTTATAAATATCATGTCAATAATTTGTTCTTATTATATACTGTTATAGAGCCATTCAAAAATTCCTCTAGTGTGTGAACAAACAGGTAGTTTAAAACAATATAACATTGAAAGGCAGACTCTAGAGAATTTCCATGACTCAAAGAAGAATTCACATCTCTAACATTAAAACATGTGCTCATACAGCATTGACCAGAACTTCCTTTATTCTAAAGAGAGACTGGGAAGTCCTTGTTGTTCCTCAGCGACCCCTGCTGGTCGTGACATCCCTGTAGAGAAGTTTTTGTTCAGGTTCACACTAGATTTCTTTCTCTGTGTATCTGGCACAGAAGTACATGGCTGTGTCTTCACTTTGCAGACTGCTCATTTTTAAGAAAACTTGGCTCTTGTAGTTGTCCCAGGTGATGCTCAGTCGGGAACTAAGAAGTGAATTATAGTATGTGCTTCCACCAGGCCATACTCCTCCCAACCATTCCAGTCCTTTTCTTGGAGGCTTGCGAAACCAATGTACACCATAGCTGCTTAATGAGAACCCAGAGACAGTGCAGGTGAGGGACAGGGTCTGTGAGGGCTGTACCAGGTCAGGTCCTGACTCCTTCAGCTGCACTTGTGACAAGACACCTGGGGAAAAACAACATTACCATAAGTCATACATCCCATAATTGACATGTCTGGGTTCCTCTCCTAAAACTCTGAAACATACTGCTTGGAAATGTCACCAGGCAGAGGAGCAGCACCAGGACTGCCATCTCTGATGGAGGTTCTGATGAGAAGATCGGGCTTCTGAGGGAGGCCTGGGCTTATATCCTGAGCCTGAGGGCTGCTTTGCATTGGGGAGGAGGTTTTGAGGGGATATAAGGAAGCACTGGGCAAAGATTCTTGTTTCATCTTTATGTGCCCATGGTTGCCTTTTTTTAAAAGAGGAAATAAAGTTGAAAACTTTAGGAAGTTTTCTCTGGAACTGTTGGATTTCCAATTCAAAATAAACACAAGCCCCCTTGTGCAAGCCTTGGAAGCAAAATAAATAGAAATAAGATGGGTGTATGGATGTTTACAGTGAGTTCTTATTAAAATAAATAGGATATTTTATCTTAATTGCAATTGTATAACATTGCCAATTGCATTTGAGGATTTAGGATAAAATTAAAGATTTTTTTTATCAGAAATTCTTTTCTTGCTTTTTTTCTGTTTTTTTATTCTTGATTTTTCTTTTTCTTACTTTCTTTTTAATTTTTATATTTAATTTGTTGTGTTTTATAAAAAAAGCAAATGGAAGTCAGGGATATGTTTGATAGAGTGAGGTATGATGTGAGGGATGGGGTATTAGAAACAGAGAAAGGCAGAGAGAGAGACAGAGAGAGAGACAGAGAGACAGACAGAGAGACAGAGAGACAGAAGAGGGACAGAGAGACACACAGAGAGACAGAGAGAGACAGAGAAAGACAGAGAGACAGAGAGAGATGGAGACAGAGAGAGCCACAGAGAGAGTAAGGAATAGAGGCTGGCTATGAACATGTTAAGAGAGAGGGGGAAGGGAGGAATAGATAGAGATGCGAGAGAGAAGAAAGAGAGTAAGGGAGCAAAAGAGCAAGTGAATAAGAGATTGAGGAGGGGCACGCAGTCCCTGAGATGCGTCAGGCATACCTGGCTGTTGATGGATAAGTTTGAGGCAGAACATAGAAGAAATGCTGTCATTATTCCCTTCAGAACAGCATTTTTGGCACCTCCTTTACCAGGTAGTTTGAGACTACATAAACAAAATCACAGACAGTAAAGAGACTTGCACTGCAACTCATTTTCATGTAATCCACACATAAATTGACAGCCATAGATAACAGTAAGATTAATAAATATTATTTTCCTTATTTTAGTATACAAAAATGTGGAAGTAATAATTATTCAATAATGTACACATAACCTATATGATTCTTCCTTAGTGAATAGTGACTAAATTATTTTTAAGGTTTGTATTTATACCAGCTTTACATGTTAATATAATCTATATTATTATAAAAAGCACTTTCTTGAAGTGATCTTATTCTCAGCAGTTTTCAAGAAATATCTTGTAATGAAGCAGCTAACAGGAATTTGGTCGATTTCTTTCGAATTTATATCTTAGAGTAGATCCAAGATTCTAGGCTGAATATTTTACCTTCCTATTCAGGAACACTGAGCTGGAAAATGCTCTTTGTAACTCTCGATTTATGTCCATCTCTCTGTATCAATGTACTTTTATATATCTCTATTTGCCTCTTGTTTCAACTTGTATCACATAACAAACACGTTTCTGGATATGGCTGTGCATTGGTGAGTGAAAGGTTAGTTAGCTCTACATAATATGTAGTCAAAATCAGTAGCATGATACCAGATTTATTGTTATGTTAATTGGAGTAAGACATATGCCAGAGATCTCTGTTGACTGGAAGTAGAAGAGAGGGCAATCATGAACATGGGGAACCACGAGCCTTGAGGTGTTGATCACCATAATGAACAAGAAACAGTAGAGCTTCTCCCCATGACTTTTTAATGGAAAAACTAGGGAAGAGGGGTAAAGGACTGTAACAATCTGTTTGCTAGGACTAAGAGAATGTAGGTCTGTTACTTGGAACTGGAGTCCTTACTTGTAGATTTCTCAACTTTGAGTAGGTCTTCCCCAGTTTTGAAAAGGCTGAGCAGTTTTCCAAGATTAGCAGGCTAAGCAGACCTTGAACATTTGCCATGACAGGTCTTTTCAACCTGGACAGAGACATCTGCTGTGGCTGCAGTTTCAGGTTCCCACGGGAACTTCAATGTTTTGGCTGCCTGCATTGACCTGGCTGCTATGACATATATACTCCAGCTGATGAAGGGAATGGGTTTTGTGTTTTTTTCCTTTATATATGCAAAGCTTGTTATTAAACTTTGAGCCTTGATCAGAACATTTGTCTTGGCTTTACTCTTCTTTTGCCCTCCTAACTTATTTCCAGCCTCTTTTTCAAGTAAATCCAATTTGCCCATGACTGCTGATGGCTACAATTACATTTTTTGTGTCTTCATAATGTGAGTGGCATTGTGCATGGAGGACTCAACCCTAGGAATCCTTGCCCAGTGCTTCCTTTTATCCCCTCAAAACCTCCTGCCCAATTCAAAGCAGCCCTAAGGCTCAGGATATAAGCCCAGGCCTCACCCAGAAGCCCAATCTTCTCATCAGAATCTCCATCAGAGATGGCAGTCCTGGTGCTGCTCCTCTGCCTGGTGACATTTCCAAGCAGTATGTGTTTCAGAGTTTTAGGAGAGAAACTCAGGCATGTCAATTATGGGATGTATGACTTATGGTAATCTTGTTTTTCCCCAGGTGTCTTAACATAACAACATGAACAAATGGTTATTGTTACTGACAGTATAAGTGCTTTGTTTCCCTTTATCATGTTACACTGAGGGATAGGAGAATATTTTTCAGCCATTCTCAGTATCTCTCATCTTGAATTTGTCTAATATTCTCATTGTGGTTACAAAGAATTTGAGTGTCATAGTAAAAACACACATGTTTTATAATATATTGGGTAACTTGGTATAAGTCCACTTTTTCAACAAAAACAACAGAAAGCCAACATACACACAGAGGCTGAACAATACTCTACTCAATGATACCTTAGCCAAAGAAGAAATTTATGTCTTTGCTTATTTCTGAGATAATCTATGTGTCTATGCTATATTTAAATGCTTCCTGAGTTTCTCTATTCCATAATTTTCACCATGCCTGACCTCAAGCCGTGCCATAGACCAATAGTGATAAAAACCACTATGGTATTTGTACGGAGAAAGGCAGGCAGATCCATGAAATAGAATTGAAGAGCCAGAACTGAACCCACACACCTATGGTCACTTGAACTTTTACAAAGACCTCAAAGCCATCCAGTGGAAAAAAAGACAGCCTTTTCAACAAATGGTCCTGGTTCAACTGGAGGTCTGCATTTTTAAGAATGCAAATTGATCCATTCTTATCTCCTTGTATGAAGTACAAGGTATAGTGGATCAAGAACATCTACATAAAACCAGATGCACTTAATCTAATAGAAGAGAAAGTAAGTAAGACCCTCAAACATAGGGGCACAATAGAAAATTTCCTGAACAGAACACAAATGGTTTCTTCTCTAAGATCAACAATATATAAATGGGACCTCATATAATTACAAAGCTTCTGTAAGGCAAAGGACAGTGTCAAATGACAAAACTGCAATCTACACATTGGGAAAAGATGTTTTTTACAAACCCTACATCTGATAGAAGGTTAATATCCAAAATATAAAAACAACTTAAGTTAGACTTCAGAAAACCAAATAACCCTATTTAATATGGGTAAACCAAAATTTCCCAACTGAGGAATACATAATGGCCGAGAAGCACCTTAAAAAATGTTCAACCTCCTTAGTTATCAGAAAATCCAAATCAAAACTATCATGAGATTCTACCTCACACAAGTCAGAATGGTTAAAATAAAAAATTCAGGTGACAGAAGATGATGGTGAAGATGTGGAGAAAGAGAAACACTCCTTCATTTCTGGTGGGATTTCAAGCTTGTCCAGCACTCTGGAAATAAGTTTAGTGGTTCCTCAGAAAATTGGAAATAATTCAACCTGAGTACCCACTATATCACACTTGGGCATATACTGAAAAGATGCTCCAACATACAACAAGGGAATATGCTATTAGAAATAATGACTTGGAAGAATAAAGAATCAGGTGGCAGCAGCGGCAGTGGCAACTCCAGCTGAAAGGCCATCAGCAGTGGAACCGATGTGACTGGGTCCTGGCTGGTCCTGCGCCCGCTACCACTGACCATAGCTGGCCAGCTGGGCGGCAGATTTACAGCACCTCTCACTGCACTGAAGCTATATTAGAACTCTGCTTCCCACCAGTCAGTTATGAGAGACTCTCCACCATCTTGGCTCTCAGACGCCAGAGAGAACCAACAGCCAGAGGTATGCAGACTTAGCCCAAGGCCAACATCGAGGGTGTCTAAGCCCGACAGGCATTGGCCTGCACCCAGGCCCTGGGCTGTTTGGGGGACCATCAGTGTGCCAACCCGGCCAGGAGGTTATCTGCCCGGCAGTCTGTCCTGGAACTTGCGCCACCATTTTGGCTACAGGGCACCAGAGAGTTCTAGCAGGCAAAGCTGGCTAACACTCATAGCCTGAGGCTAACATAGCGGGGGGGGGGGTCTAAGCCTGACAGTAGTTGGACTGCACCCAGGCCCTGGGCTGTCCAATGGGCCATCTATGTACCAACACAGCCAGGAGGCTGTTAGCCATGCGGACTCTCCCAGCACCTTGGCTACCTGACAGAACCAATTAACAGTCATAGCCCAAGGCGAACATTGCTCAGGCCTAAGCCTGCCAGACTTTTGCCTAAACTCAGGGCCTGAGCAGATAGGCTAGCCTTGTATGCACCAACCCGGTTGGGAGTGCTGCTGTCTGGGAGAGAGAACTTGGCTGATTCCTGCAGAAAAGGTCCCCACGGCATACACCATCAGCACAACCTGGTTCCCAGACACAATCTGGGGCAAGGCACACTAGGGCTCCAAGAGCACCTCAGAGGACGGCAGCACATCAGCAATCTGTGACAGGGGAAACCCAGCCATCCAGTGTTGTGGAAATAGGCCTACAGCCTCACAGGAGGCTCAAACATCAGCCAGAGACAAGGCCAACTAACACCAGAGCTAGCAAGATGGCAAAGAGCAAACATAGGAATGCTACTAACAAGAAATCTAGGCAATATGGCAGCATCTGAACCCAATTCTCCAACATCAGCAAGTCCTGGATGCGTCAACACTCCAGAAAAACTAGATTTGGATTTAAAATCACTGATCATGATGCTGCTAGAAGAACACCAAAAGGACATAAATGAATCTCTTAAAGAAATACAAGGGAACATGGATAAGCTAGAAACTCGTATAATGGAAACACAAAAATCACTTAAAAAAATTCAGGAGAATAATGTAATGGTCAAGAGATAGAAGCCAACAAAGAAGAAATGCAAAAAAAAAAAAAAAAAAAAGCCTTAAAGAAATGCAGGAGAAAGTGACTCAATTGGCAGAAGTCATGAAAGAGGAAATGTAAAAATCTCTTAAAGAATGAAAGGAAAACACACACACAAAAAATGATGGAACTGAGCAAAACCATCCTTGATCTAAAAACAGAAGTAGAAACAACTAAGAAATCACAAAAGGAGGCAACTTTGGAGATAGAAAACCTTGGGAAGAAGTCAGGGGCCATAGATGCAAAAATCAACAACAGAATACAAGAGATGGAAGAATGAATCTCAGATGCTGAAGATACCATAGAAACCATTGAGTCAACAGTCAAAGAAAATGCAAAATGCAAAAACTTGTGTCCCAGAACATCCAGGAAATCCAGGACACGATGAGAAGACCAAGCCTAATGATTATAGGTATAGAGGAGAGTGAAGATTTACAACTGAAAGGCCCAGCAATTATCTTCAAGAAAATTATGGAAGAAAACTTCCTTAACTTAAAGAGAGAGATGCCCATGATTATAAAGAAGCCTACAGAACTCCAAACAGACTGGACCTGAGCAGAAATACCTCCTGTCACATGATAAGCAAAAACCCAAATGTACTAAACAAAGAAAGAATATTAAAAGCAGCAAGAGAGAAAGGCCAAGTAACATGTAAAGGAAGACCTATCAGAATCACACCAGACTTCTCACCAGAGACCATGAAAGCTAGAAGATCCTGGGAAGATCTCATGGAAACTCTAAGAGAACACAAATGTCAGTAAAGACTACTATAACCAGCAAAACTTTCAATCACCATAGATGGAGAAAGCAAGATGTTCCATGACAAAACCAAATTTACACATCTTCCCACGAACCCACCTCTACAAAAAAATAATAGGAGGAAAACTCTAACACAAGGAGGGTAACTATACCCTGGAAAAGGCAAGACAGTAACCTTCTTTCTTTAAACCCAAAAGAAGATAACCACTCAAATATAAAAATAACATCAAAAATGACAGAAAGTAATAATCACTATTCCTTAATATCTCTTAACATCGATAGACTAAATTCTCCAATAAAAAGATATAGACTAACAGAGTGGTTACGAAAACAGGACCCTACATTTTGCTGCATACAGGAAATACACCTCAGTGTCAAAGATAAAAACTACCTTAGAGAAAAAGGCTGGAAGACACTTTTAAAAGCCAATGGTCTCAGGAAAAGAGCCAGAGTAGCCATTCTAATATCAGAGAAAATTGACTTTCAACCTAAGGTTATCAAAAGACACTCACAAGGACACTTCTTGCTGGTCAAAGCAAAAAATCCACCAAGAAGAACTTTCAATTCTGAACATCTATGTGCCAAATGCAAGGGCATCCTCATTCGTAAAAGAAACTTTATTAAAGTTCAAAGCACACATTGCACCTAACACAATAATTGTAGGTGACTTCAACACTCCACTATCCTCAATGGACTGATCAGGAAAACAGAAACTAAGCAGGGACACAGTAAAACTAATTGAAGCTTTGGACCAATTGGATTTGACTGATATTTATAGAACATTTCACCCTAAAGCAAAAGAATGTACCTTTTTCTCAGCACCTCATGGTACCTTCTCCTAAATCGACCATATAATTGGTCACAAAACAGACCTCAACAAATATAAAAGGTTGAACTAATTCCATGCCTCCTATCAGATCACTGGAATAAGAGTGGTCTTCAATAGCAACAAAAACAACAGAAAGCCCACATACACATGGAGGCTGAACAATACTCTACTCAATGACACCTTGGCCAAAGAAGAAATAAAGAAAGAAATGAGAGACTTTTTAGAATTTAATGACAGCATACCCAAATCTTTGGGACACAATGAAAGCAGTGGTAAGAGGAAATCTCATAGCCCTCTGAATGCCTCCAAAAAGAAATGGGAGAGAGTATACACTAGCAGCTTAATGGCACACATGAAAGCTCTGTAACAAAAAGAAGCTACTTCACCCAGGAGGAAAAGAAGGCAGGAAATCATCAAACTCAGAGCTGAAATCAATCAGGTGGAAACAAAGAGAACCATACAAAGAATCAATGAATCCAGGAGCTGGTTCTTTGAGAAAATCGACATGATAGATAAACTTTTAGCCAGACTGACCAAAGGGTACAGAGAAAGTATCCAAATTAACAAAATTAGAAATGAAAAGGGGGATATAACAACAGAAACTGAGGAAATTCAAAGAATCATCAGATTCTACTACAAAAGCATATACTCAACACAACTGGAGAATTTGGAAGAAACAGACAATTTCCTAGACAGATACCAAATACCAAAATTATATCAGGACCAAATAGATCACCTAAACAGTCCCATAACCCCTAAAGAAATAGAGGGGTCATAGAAAGTCTTCCAATAAACAAAACAAAACAAAACAAAACAAAACAAAACAAAACAAACAAACAAAAAAAAAACCAGGACCAGATGGTTTCAGTGAAGAATTCTATCAGGCCTTCAAAGAAGACCTAACACCAATATTCTTCAAACTATCCCTAAAATAGAAACAGAAGCAATACTACCCAACTCTTTCTACAAAGCCAAAATTTCAGACCAATTTCCCTTATGAACATCGATGCAAAAATACTCAATAAAATTCTTGAAAACCGAATCCAAGAACACATAAAAACAATCATCCACCATGATCAAGTAGGCTTTATGTTAGGGATGCAGGTTAGGTTCAATATATGGAAATCCATCAATGCAATCCACTACATAAACAAATTCAAAGAAAACAACCACATGGTCATTTCATTGGATGCTGAAAAAGCATTCGACAAAATTCAGCATCCTTTCATGCTTAATGTCTTGGAAAGAACAGTAATTCAAGGCCTATACCTAAAGATAGTAAAAGCAATATACAGCAAACCGGTAGCCAGCATCAAACTAAATGGAGAGAAACTTGAAACAATCTCACTAAAATCAGGGACTAGACAGGGTTGCCCCTTTCTCCTTATCTTTTTAATATTGTACTTGAGGTACTAGCTGGGGCAATTAGACAGTATAAGGAGATCAAACGGATACAAATTAGAAACAAAGAAGTCAAACTATTATTATTTGAAGATGATATGATAGTCTACCTAAGAGACTCAATAAACTCTGCTAGAGAACTCCTACAGCTGATAAACAGCTTCAGCAAAGTGACAGGTTATAAAATCAATGCAAGCAAATCAGTAGCCTCTCTATACTCAAAGGATAAGCAGGCAGAGAAAGAAATTAGCGAAGTGACACCCTTCACAATAGGCACAAACCATATAAAGTACCTGGGGGTGACTCTTACTAAACATGTGAAAGATCTGTATGACGAGAACTTCAAGAATCTGAAGAAGGAAATGGAAGAAGACCTCAAAAAATGGAAAAATCTCCCATGCTCATGGATCAGCAAGATTAATATAGTTAAAATGGCCATTTTGCCAAAACCAATATACAGATTCAACGCAATACCCTTCAAAATCCCAACTCAGTTCTTCATAGAGTTAGAAAGAGCAATCCTCAAATTCATCTGGAATAACAAAAAACCCAGGATAGCTAAAACTACTTTCAACAACAAAAGAAATACTGGGGGAATCAGTATTCCTGATGTCAAGCAATACTACAGAGCAATAGTGTTAAAAAGCATAGTATTGTTACAGTCACAGGCAGGTTGAGTAATGGAACAGGATTGAAGATCCAGAAATGAACCCACACACCTATGGCCACTTAATCCTCTACAAAGGAGCTGAAAACATCCAATGGAAAAAAGGCTAGCCTTTTCTACAAATGGTGCTGATTCAACTGGAGGTAAGCATGCAGAAGAATGCGAATTGATTCATCCTTATCTCCTTGTACTAAGCTCAATTCCAAATGGATAAAGGACCTCCACATAAAGCCAGACACTCTGAAGCTAATAGAAAACAAACTGGGGAAGGCCATTGAGGACCCTTGAGACCATTAGTACAGGGGGAAATTTCCTGAACATAACAACAATAGCTTATGCTCTAAGATCAAGTATTGACAAATGGGACCTCATAAAATTACAAAGTTTCTGTAAGGCAAAGGACACCATCAAAAGGACAAATCAACAACCAGCAAATTGGGAAAAGATCTTCATAAACCCTACATCAGATAGAGGGCTAATATCCAATATATACGAAGAACTCAAGATGTTAGACACCAGAAATCCAGATAACCCCATTAAAAAGTGTGGTATGGAGCTAAACAAAGAATTTTCACCTTAAGCACTTTGGATGGCCGAGAAGCATATTAAAAAATGCTGGACTTCATTAGTTATTAGGGAAATGCAAACCAAAACAACCCTGAGATTTCGCCTTACACCAGCCAGAATGGCTACCATTAAAAATTCAGGGAGAGCAGGTGTTGGCAAGGATGTGGAGAAAGAGGAGGGTGTGGCAGGGGGTGGCAGGGTTGTTTTCTAAAGACTATATATGTTGGCTAAAATATAGTAAAGTCAGTCTTGATTGGCAAACTGTCGTCTCAACTCAAATCTCTTTCGTCACCTTCCCATTTATCCCCAGAATTCTCTTCTAGGTCTCCAGTTCACATGTGGCCGTGGGTGGCTGCATAATTGCTCTAGCTAGAACTTCAAGTACTATATTGAAAAGATATGGAGAGTGCAGCCTTGTCTAGTCCCTGATTTTAGTGGGATTGCTTCAAGTTTCTCTCCACTTAGTTTGATGTTGCCACCAGCTTGCTGTATATTGCTTTTACCATGTTTAGGTATGTCCTTGAATTCCTGTTCTTTCCAAGACTTTAATCATGAAAGGATGCTGAATTTTGTCAAATGCCTTTTCAGCATCCAATGAAATGATCACGTGGCTTTTTTCTTTGAGTTTGTTTATGTAGTGGATTGCATTGATGGATTTCTGTATATTGGACCATCCCTGCATGTCTGGGATGAAGCCTACATGATCAAGGTGGATGATCGTTTTGATGTGTTCTTGGATTTTGTTGGCAAGAATTTTATTGAGTATTTTTGCATCGATATTCATAAGGGAAACTGGTGTGAAATTCTCTTTCTTTGTTGGATCTTTGTGTGGTTTTGGTATCAGTGTAATTGTGGCTTCATAGAAAGAGTTGGATAGAGTTCTTTCTGTTTCTATTTTGTGGAATAGTTTGAAGAGTATGGGTGTTAAGTCTTCTTTGAAGGTCTGATAGAATTCTGTACTGAAACCATCTGGTCCTGTGCTTTATTTTGGTTGGAAGACTTTCTATTACCCCTTCTATTTCTTTAGGGGTTATGGGACTGTTTAGATGATCTATTTGATTCTTATTTAATTTTTGTATTTTGTATCTATCTAGGAAATTGTCCATTTCCTCCAGATTCTCCAGTTGTGTTGAGTATAGGATTTTGTAGTAGGATCTGATGATTTAATGAATTTTCTCAGTTTCTCTTGTTATATCCCCCTTTTCATTTCTAATTTTGTTAATCTGGATACTGTCTCTGTGCCCTTTGTTTAGTCTAGCTAAGGGTTTATCTATCTTGTTAATTTTCTCAAAGAACAAGCTTCTGGTTCATTTATTCTTTGTTTGGTTCTCTTTGTTTCCACTTAATTGATTTCAGCCCTGATTTTGATGATTTCCTGTCTTCTACTCTTCCTGGATGAATTAGCTTCTGTTTGTTCCAGAGCTTTCATGTGCACCATTAAGGTGCTAGTGCATGCTCTCTCAAATTTCTTTTTGGAGGCATTTAGGGCTATGAGTTTTCCTCTTAGCACTGCTTTCATTGTGTCCCAAAGATTTGGTTAAGTTGTGCCTTCATTTTCGTTAAATTCCAAAAATTCTTTTATTTCTTTCTTTATTTCTTCTTTGGCTAAGGTATCATTGAGTACAGTATTGTTCAGCCTCCATGTGTATGTTGGCTTTCTGTTGTTTTTGTTGATATTGAAGACCACTCTTACTACATAGTGATCTGATAAGAGGCATGGGATTAGTTCCAAGTTCCATCTTCTTATATTTGTTGAGGTCTGTCTTATGACCAATTATTTGGTTGATTTTGGAGAAGGTTGCATGAGGTGCTGAGAAAAAGATATATTCTTTTGCTTTAGAGTAAAATGTTCTATAAATATCAGTTAAATCCAATTGGTCCAAAGCTTTGATTAGTTTTACTCTGTCCCTGTTTAGTTTCTGTTTTCCTGATCAGTCCCTTGAGGAGAGTGGAGTGTTGAAGACACAAACAATTATTGCGTTAGGTGCAATTTGTGCTTTTCATAACATTTCTTTCACGAATGATGGTGCCCTTGCATTTGGCACATAGATGTTCAAAATTGAGAGTTCTTCTTGATGGATTTTTCCTTTGACCAGCAAGAAGTGTCCTTAAGAGTCTCTTTTGATGACTTTAGGATGAAAGTAATTTAGTCTGATATTCAAATGGCTACTCTGGCTCCTTTCCTGACACTATTTGCTTGTAAAAATTTCTTCCAGCCTTTTACTCTAAGGTAGTTTTTGTCTTTGACATTGAGGTGTGTTTCCTGAATGCAGCAAAATGTAGGGTCCTTCCTCCTTAACCAGCCTGTTAGTCTATGTTTTTTATTGGGGAATTGAGTCCACTGATGTTAAGAGATATTAAGGAATAGTGATTGTTATTTCCTGTCATTTTTTATATTATTTTTATATTTGAGTTGTTATCTTCTATGGGGTTTGATGAAAGAAGGTTATTATCTTGATTTTTCCAGGGTATAGTTTCCCTCCTTTTACTGGAGTTTTCCTCCTGTTATTCTTTGTAGGGCTGGGTTTGTGGAAAGATATTGTGTAAATTTGATTTTGTCATGGAATATCTTGGTTTCTCCTTGTATGGTGATTGAGAGTTCTGGCTGGCATTGTGTTCTCTTAGAATCTGCATTAGATCCATGCAGGATCTTCTAGCTTTCATGGTCTCTGGTGAGAAGTCTGATGTGATTATGATAGGTCTTCCTTTATATGTTACTTGGCCTTTTCTCTTACTGCCTTTAATATTCTTTCTTTGTTTAGTACGTTTGGGGTTTTGATTATTGTGTGACAAGAGTTGTTTCTGCTCTGGTCCAGTCTGTTTGGAGTTCTGTAGGCTTATTGTATAATCATGGGCATCTCTTTCTTTAAGTTAGGGAAGTTTTCTTCCATAATTTTGTTGAAGATATTTGCTGGCCCTTTCAGTTGTAAATCTTCACTCTCATCTATACCTGTAATCCTTAGGTTTGGTCTTCTCATTGTGTCCTGGATTTCCTGGATGTTCTGAGTTACAAGCTTTTTGCATCTTACATTTTTTTGACTGTTGATTCAATGGTTTCTATGGTATCCTTGGCAGCTGAGATTCTTTCTTCCATTTCTTGTATTCTGTTGATATTTGCTTCTATGACCCCTGATTTCTTCCCATGGTTTTCTATCTCCAAAGTTGTCTCCCTTTGTGATTTCTTAGTTGTTTCTACTTATCTTTTTAGATCCAGGATGGTTTTGGTCAGTTCCTTCATTTGTTTGTTTGTGTTTTCCTTTAATTCCTTAAGAGATTTTCGTGTTTCCTCTTTCATGACTTCTGCCTGTTGACTCAATTTCTCTTGCATTTCTTTACGTTTTGTGTGTGTGTGTGTGTGTGTGTGTGTGTGTATTTCTTCTTTATTGGCTTCTATCTCTTGACCCTTATTCTCCTGAATTTCTTTAAGTGATTTTTGTGTTTCTATTGTAAGGGCTTCTAACTTATTCATGTTCCCCTGTATTTCTATAAGAGATTTATTTATCTTCTTTTTGTGTTCCTCTAGCAGCATCATGACCAGTGATTTTAAATCCAAATCTTGTTTTTCTGGTGTGTTGGGGTATCCAGAACTTGCTGTTATTGGAGAAATCGGTTCAGACACTGCCATATTGTCTAGATTTCTGTTAGTAATTTTCCTATGTTTGCCTTTTGCCATCTTCTTATCTCTGGCGTTAGTTGGTCTTATTGTCACTGGCTGGTATTTGAACCTCCTATGAACCTGTAAGGCTATTTACGCAGCACTGGATTACTGGGCCTCCCTTGGCACAGAATGCTGATGTGCTGCCCTCCTCTTGGGTGCCTTTGGAGCCCTAGTGTACCCTGCCCCAAGTTGTCTCTGTGAACCTGGTGTTCCCTGTTTGTTCCTTCAGAGACTGATGATGGTGGATGCTTTGGGGACCTTTTCTGAGTGCTGGGCACTCAGATTCCCCAACTGGGTTGATGAATTCACAGCTGTCCTAGCTGCCCAGACCCTGAGTCCAGGTAAAAGCCTGACAGGCTTAGGCCAGAGAAATGCTCACCTTGGACTATGTCTGCTAACTGGTTCTGTCAGGTAACCGAGATGGTGGCGTGCACCCCTTCAAGTTCTGGGATGTCTGCTGGGCAAACAACCTCCTGGCTGGGTTGGCACACAGATGGCCCAGTGAACTGCCCAGAGCCTGGTTGTAGGACAAAGACTGTCAGGCTTAGGCCCAAGTGATATTAGCCTCGGCCTATGTCTGCTTGCTGGCTTTGTCTGTTAGATCTCTCTGGTGTCCAGTAGTCAAGATGGCAGCATGCCCTTGCAAGTGCTGGGCATTCTGCAGGGCAAATGGTCTCCAGGCCGGGTTGGCACACAGATGGCCCACCTAGCTTCCCAGGGCCTGGGTGCTGGCAAAAGCCAGCCAGGCTTAGACCCAAGTGATATTAGCCTCAGGCTATGTCTGATAGCTGGCTTTGTCTCTGTTGTTAGGTGTCCAAGATGCAGGCACATGCCCTTGCAAGTGCTGGGCAGTCTGCAGGGCAAAGGACCTCTTGGTGGTCTTTCTAAATAGGCTCTAAGTCGCAGTAACTAGGAGCTTTGTTTTCTCTCTGCGACCCCTGCTGGACTCAGTTTCTTGCAGGTGGTTTGTGATTGAGCTCATAGTAACATTCAATCACTGTGTGTTTTGCACAGTAATACATGGCCATGTTTTCAGACCTTAGAATGATCATTTGCATGAACTGGTTGTTCTTGCCATTGTCTCAGCAGATGGTGAATCGGCCCTTCACTGTGTCTGCATAGTAGGTGCTACCACCAATACTAATGGATGACCCACTCCAGCCCCTTCTCTCGAGCCTGACAGAACCAGTATGTGCCATAGTTACTGAAAATGAATCCAGAGGCTGCACAGGAGAGTTTCAGGAACCTTTCAGGCTGGGCCAAGCCTCTCCCAGACTCCCATAGCTTCACCTTACAATGGACACCTGCAAACAGAGAATGCTAATCAGAAAATTGTCACTAGTAAAACAAACAAACAAAAATAATGAAACAAACAATTTTTCTATTTCCCATGTGCACACAACAGCCAGAATCTCTTCTCTACAAATTACCCTTTAAAATAACGACAAATAAAACCAAGTTGAGCCTGAAGTCCATAGTGAGTGGTGTATATTCAGTGCTGATCACTGAATGTGAGAACATGAGAATTCAGGGCTGGTCTCCTCTGTCAGAGCTACAGGGTCTGGTTAGAATTACTTTCCATGGGTTCAGAGAAACCTGATTTGCATATCTTCCAGCTATATTATGCTCTTGAGTTGGACTTGGGCAGATGGCAGTCCTCATAGTAGATTGCCAGGAGCCAAACTGACATTACTTTATGTTTAGAGTTCATTTAAAGCTAGGCTTAGGTTTTGACTTCTCAGCTACAGACATTGGAGAGATCACGTGGTCAATGGTCACTGTGCTCTCCCAGAAGAAGAAAACATCTTAGAGCTTCCAGAGATTCACCTTGGCAGAATGCCCAGTCTACTTGGAAAATCTCACTTGCTTTACTTCTTCCCTGCCTGTATAAGTTCCCTGAGAAAATACAGTTTTGAGGGCCTTGAACAAAGTTGGCCTTGGCCTCGTTCTTTGTGTCTCCTGTCTCTGTTTCTCTGCCCTTCTCTTCTAGGGTCCCCTGTTGAAAACCTCTGCAGGCCCGGGCAACTGGCACCTGATGTGGGGCCCCTTCCTGAGTAAGGATCACAGAGAAGGTTGTCTTAAAGGAACAGCTGCTCATCCTTTGGAACCACCACCAACTCATCAGGTTGTTGTTTGTCACCAAGTCAGCGCTCATTTTTGGGAGATCTGAGGTAATTGGTCACTACAGAAATGATAGTCTGTGGGAGATCTAGGATAGTTGGTCACCACAGAAACACCCATCTGTGGGAGATCTGGGGTAATCCAGGTGACATATTATGGGACATATATTAGATAAGCATGGGGCTTTTCCTATTGGTCTCAAGGAGGCTCTCAAGATGCAAAGAATAAGGGTTAAAAAATAAGATCTTCACAAATGTTTTATTTTTATATAAAATAAAAGACTAAAAAAACAAAGAAACAATAAAAATAAAAAAGTTGCTAGGAAAACTCTTAGCTCAAGTATATTTATACTGTGCATGGCTCTCAGAAGTAGAAATGGTAAATATATAAAGGAAAAACTTAAACATGTGGAGAAGAAATTGGAGAGGTTAGAAAAGCAGGGTGCTGGGGAGCAACTATCAGTATCTGCCACTGTGCCTCCTCTCCCTTCTCTGATAGAATTCCCAGAAGAAAAAGGAGATAAAGAGCTAAATCTTGAACAAGAGTGAGAATGTAGGTTTCAGAAAAGCAGTTGTTCTGTGTCTGGGACATTGTATCAAAAGAAGGACAATGGTTACAAGCTATTTCAGGTGGCTCTTAGGGATGAGAGGAAATGTCCTGCTCCCTTTCTGGATCCTACTGGAGATATCTTTAGTTCTTGTTAGGCTATCTGGCTATATGCTTTCCAAGTATATAATGAAATGATCAAGTGTTTTTTTTTCATTGAGTTTGTTTATGTACTGGATTGAGTTGTTGGATTCCTGTATATTGAACCATCCCTGCATCTCTGGGATAAAGCCTACTTGATCATGATGAATGATTATTTTGATGTGTTCTTGGATTAGGTTTGTGAGAATTTTATTGGGTATTTGTTGCATTTATATTTATAAGGGGAATTGTTCTTTAGTTCTCCTTATTTGTTAGGTCTTTGTGTGGTTTAGGTGTCAGAATAATTGTGGCTTCATAGAAGGAATTGGTTATTGTTCCTTGTGTTTCTATTTTGTGATATAGTTTGGAGAGTATTGGTATTATGTCTTCTTTGAAGGTCTGTTAGAACTCAGTACTTAACCTTTATGGTTCTGGTATCTTTTCATGGTTGAGGTACTACTGATTACTGATTCTATTTTATTAGGGGTTATGGGACTATTTCGATTGTTTATCTGATCATGATTTAACTTTGGCGTTTGGTATCTGTCTAGGAAATTGTCCATTTCATCCACAATTTGCAGTTTTGTTGAATACTTTTGTAGTAGGATGTGATTTTTTTTGGCTTCCTATTTCTGTTGTTATGTCTCCTTTTCATTTATGATTTTGTTGATTGGATACTATCCCTATGCCCCATGGTTGGTCTGCCTAATAGTTTATCTATCTTGTTGTTTTTCTCAAAGAACCAGCTCCTGGTTTGGTTGATTTTTAGTATAGTTCTTTTTGTTTCTACTTCATTATTTTTAGACCTAAGTTTGATTATTTTCTGAAGTCTTCTCCCTTTCCGTGTATTTGCTTGTTTTTGCTTTAGAGTTTTCTGAATTGCTGTCAAGATGATAGTGTATGCTCTCTCCAGTTTCTTTTGCAGACACTCAGAGCTATGAGTTTTCCTCTTAGGAGTGTTATCATTGTATCCCATAGGTTTCTGTATGTTGTGGCTTCATTTTCTTTAAATTCTAAAAATTCTTTAATTCCTTTCTTATTTTCTTCCTTGACCAAGTTATCACTGAGTAGAATGTTGTTCAGAATCTATGTATATATGGGTTCTCTATTGTTTTTGATGTTATTTAAGATCAGCCTCAATCTGCTATGATCTGGTAGGATGAATGGGTTTATTTGAGTCTTCTTGTATCTGCTGAGGCCTGTTTTGTGACTAGTTTATGGTCAATTTTGGAGAAGGTACAATGTGTCACTGAGAATAAGGTATATTCTTTTGTTTTAGGATAGAATGTTCTATAGATATTTGTTAAATTCATTTGTTCATAACTTCTGTTAATTTCATTGTTTCTTTGTTTAGTTTCTGTTTCCATGATCTGTCCACTGCGGAGAGTGGGATGTTGAAATATATGACCACTATTGTATGAGGTACAATGTGTGCTTTGAGCTTTAGTAAAGTTTCTTTTATGAATGTGGGTGCCCTTGCATTTGGATCATAGATATTCAGGATTGAGAGTTCTTCTTGCTATATTTTAACTTTGATGAATATGAAGGATCCCTCCATATCCCCTTTGATTACTTTAGGCTAAATGTCAATTTTATTCATTATTAGAATGGCTCCTCCAGCTTTTTTCTTGGGGCCATTTGCTTGGAAAATTGTTTTACAACCTTTTATATTAAGGTAATGTCTCTCTTTGTCAATGAGGTGGGTTTCTTGTATGTAGCAAAATGTTGAGTCTTCTTTGTGTATCCACTCTGCTAGGCCATGTGTGTTTATTGGAGAATTGAGTCCACTGATATCAAGAGTATGTAAGAAAAACTGATTGTTGCTTGCTGGTATTATTGTTGTTAAAATTGGAATTATGTTTATGTGTCTGTCTTCTTATTGGTTTGTTAATGGAAGATTACTTTCTTGCTTTTTCTATGTTATAGTTTCCTCCTTGTTTTGGTGTTTTCCATTTATTATCATTTGGATGACTGGACTTGAGGAAAGATGTTGTGTAAAGTTGGTTTTGTTATAGAATACCTTGGTTTCTCTATCTAGGATAATTGATAGTTTTGCTGGGTATAGTAGCCTTGGCTGGAGTTTGTGTTCTCTTAGGGAATGTTTGAAATATTACCAGGATCCTCTAGCTTTCATAGTCTCTGGTGGAAAGTATAGTGTAATTCTGATAGGTCTGCCTTTATATGTTACTTGACCTTTTCCCCTTTCTGCTTTTAATAATCTCTCTTTGTTTTGTAGATTTGGTGTTTTGATTATTATGTGACAGGGGAAATTTCTTTCCTCTTCCAATCTATTTGGATTTTTGTCGACTTCCTGTATGTCCATGGGTATTTCTTTCTTTAGGTTAGGAAAGGTTTTTTTTTTTTCAATAATTTTGTTGAAGATATTTCTGGCCCTTTACTTTGGGGGCCTTCCCTCTTTTCTATCCCTATTATCCTTAGGTTTGGTCTTCTCAGTGTGTCCTGGACTTCCTGGATGTTTTGGATCAGCAACTTTTTGCATTTTTCACTTTCTTTGACTGTTGTGACAGTGCTTTCTATGGTGTTTTCTGCATCTGATATTATCTCTTCTATCTCTTGTATTCTGTTGTTGATTCTTGAATCTATGACTTCTGACTTCTCTCCTAGGTTTTCTATCTCCAGTGTTGTCTCCGTTTGTGATTTCTTCATTGTTTCAGCTTCCATTTTTAGATCCTGACTGCTTTTTGTTCTGTTCCTTCACCTGTTTGGTTGTGTTTTTCTGTAATTCTTAAGGGCTTCTACCTGTTTACCTGTGTTCTTTTGTATTTCTTTAAAGTGGTTATGTATGCTCTTCTTAAAGTCCTCTATCATCATCATGAGATGCAATTTTAATTCCAACTCTTGCTTTTCTGTTGTGTTGAGGTATCCAGAACTTGCTGTGGTGGGAGTTGTGTGGGTTCTAATGTTTCCAAATATCCCTGGCTTCTGTTGGTAGAGTTCTTGCAGTTGACTATCACCGTCTGGTTATCTCTAGTGACAGTTGTCCTTGCTGTCTCTGTCTGGAGCTTGTCTTTCCTGTGCATCTGAATCCCTATATCACCACTCCTTGGAGACAAGCTTTCTTCTGTTGAGATCAGTGCACAAATGTCTGTGGAACTTCTATGCTCCCAGGTGCAGATGGCTCCTGGAAGGCTCCTGTGCCAGTTGTTCCATTGTATGCCCTGTGTTCTCCTAGCTTTTCGACTCTGTACAGTTATTCAAGAGAAGGTATGAATCACACCTCTGTGCCCAGAAGTGAATGTCTGCTAGGAGATCAATCTTTCCTGGTAGGTTGTACACAGAGGGGTGAGGAACCGCCTGGTTGCAATGGCAACCAGAAGACTGCTATTTCAGCTCTCCCACTGATCATATGCCATGTGCAATTCTAGCTGTTTCCATCAGGACAGTTATTGGAGAGAAAGTGGGACTTTAACCTCCACATCGATAAGTGAAAGTGCTGCTGGGAGATCAGTCTCTCCTGGTGGTCTGTGCACAGAGGGATGTGGAGCTGCCTGGAAATTTTTATCCCAGGATTTTTTCTGTCTGAAGAAACACAGGGACAAAAAAATGGAGGAGAGACTGAAGCAAAGGACATCCAGGGACTACCCTACCTTGGGATCCATCCATGACCAGACCAGAAACACTGACACTATTGCTGATGCCAACATGTGCTTGAAGATATGAGCCTGTTGACTGTGTTCTTATGTTGACCTTTAGGCATCTTTATGTACCTAGTGTTGAAAGGTTTGGTAGTCCTGATTTGAGCATACTTCTGGAGTTGCAGTTAGAGCTAATGGTCCCTGATGTCCGCAGGCTGCAGACATTGCAGATAGAAGTTGTTTTCTTGTGTGGTAGCCCACTTCAGGGATTCAGGCAGAGCTGTTGGTCTTTGATGGTTGCAAGCCTCTGGAAAAGGCAGAGTTGTAGGCCAGACGATGGAGCACAGACGTGACAGGGCAGACCTCATGGCTGATGTACTTGTCTGGAGAAACAGTGGGATGGGGCAAGGTGGTAGTGATTCTCACCTCTTTGTCCTTGGCAGCAGGCATACAGGTGTGGCTGTAGCCCAGAAAATGAAGAACAGAGGGGACTGGCCCGTATCTCTTGACAATAGGTATGCTCAGTGGTGCTGTTGGGAATAGAATTGGGTGAGAGTATTCACCTGGTGGTTCCTGATGACTGCAGGCCTCTGAGACTGTAATTAGAGATGTGGACCAAAAGACAGACTGCAGAGGGAATAAGGCAGGCCTCAAAGCTGCTGGTTTCAGTGGGGGCACAAATGGCAGGGATTTGGAAATTGGGAATCTTAACAGATAGCTTCTAGTACCAACTATAATGACATCTATTGATGAACAGCAACACAATAGTGTGTTTTTAATTTATACTTTTAGCATAAAGCATAATTCAATTACCATATTTAATTTTTAAAAAAAATCTAGCATTGTATTTTAAATCTAGTTTATTTATTTACCATTATGTTTTCTGATCTCAGGATATTAAATAGTGTAGTCAATTTCATCCTCAAAGCTTCATTATAACTTTTGGTGTTTCTAGACAAGCTTCAGGGTCCAATGGGCAGAAATGAAGGAACAGTAAACAAATACCTGGCTCAGTTTTAGACCCTTCTCATAGACAATCACCAATACCTCATACTGTTAATGATACTCTGTTATGATTGCATGGCTGTTATCTAAGAGGATCTACCCACCAAGTGAATCAGACCACCACACCCAAGATGGTTCTTGGGTACTCTTATAGAAGAATGGGATTTCAGCCCATAAAGATAGGAAGAACAATAGAAAAAACTAATCTGGACCCTTGAGGCTTTCAGAGACTGAACTATCAAACCAAAACATACATGGGAAGGACACAGGCCTTCTAGCACTTATGTTGTAGATATAAAGCTTGGTCATCATGTGAGTATCTCAACAAATGGAGTGGGGACTATCCCAAATCTTGTACCCTAGAAGTGGGATAAGTTCTTCTAGCTGGACTGCCTTTTTGGCCATAGTAAGTGAGGAAATATGTAGCTTTGTAGAGGCTTGATGTGCCAGGGTAGCGAGTATATATGATAAGGCACCCACTAAGAGGAGCAAGCGAGCTGTATGGGGAAAGAATTGTAGAAAGGGTGACTGGGAGGGTGACAAGGAGTGGGATATGAAGTGAATTAAAATGTAAATAAAATTTTAACAATAATAACAACTGAAACATTTGTTATAGTGTACTGACAAATAGGAGATATAATATGGCACTGGAGAAGAACCTCTAGAGTAGTTCCCTGGGTAGAAAGAAAACACTGGGTTATAACCCTTCAATACAAGCTCATGCGGTAGAGTCCAGAGATACCTAGCCTCTGAACATACTTCACTGTGGCTGGGGAGTCACTCATGGTTGTTATTGCCTCCTGCTTGTCTTGATAATCTCTACAGGGAGGTTTGTTTACTTAGGCTCCTAGTGGAGTTTTCTCAGTGTATCTGTGGCACAGTAGTACATGACTGTCTCCTCACTTTGAAGATTGCTCAATTTTAAGAACACTCATCACATAGATGTGTCCCTAATGATGATGAGTTTGGATTTGAGATCTGAATTATATGCTGTGCTTCCCCACTCCACATCTCACCCATCCCCTCTACACACTTTCCTTTATACTGACACGCCCAGTGTACATGGTAGATGGTATAATGAGAAGCCAAAGACAATGCATGTGACGTCAGGGTCTATGAAGGGTACAGATCAAGTGACTGAGACAGGAGGACTTGGGACAAATACCATCTCCATCAATCATGCATGTAATAGTTTACATGCCAGAGCCCCTGCCCTGAAAGCCTGAAACACTTATAGCTTAAAAAGTCACTTGGCAGAGGAGCAGCACCAGACAAGCCATGGTCTGATGGAGCCTCTAATGAGAAGAACATTGTGCTTCTGAACTAGGACTGAGATTTCAGCCTGAGCCTGGGGGTTGCTTTGCTTTGGGGGAAATTCATGAGAGGATAAAAGGAAGCACAGGACAAGACTTCCGATTTACTTTCAGGTCACTGACATTTCCTTTGTGCTTGTTAGACAAAAGACAATGTGTACCCAGGAACATTTTCCTGTGGTAGTCTGAATTCTAATTTCAGATAAAGAAGAAAATTTTTATGTCACACTGTTCAGGCTTTGTAATAATCACATGAGAACATTTACAGAAAAGGAGCTACATTCATGCAGTGCAGGCAGAAGAGGAATCCATGTCCTGCATGAATTTGTATATTCCTGTAATTTCCAGAATAAGATTTAGGATGTGCTAGGGATCTTATGATTGGAAATCTTGCTTCAGGAACTACTTAAACATCATTCTGCTTGTGTTAGTTGAATAAGTCTTATTCACATCACTCATCTTGAAAGTCTGACTTATGATGGAGCTCTTTAGAATATTTAGTATATATGATTTAATGTGATTATATGCATGCACTTTTATATTTGTCTTTTTGTCTCTGTCCTCAGCTTGTAGTACATGAAACTCAGGTTTCTAAATGTTCTTCTGTATTCCTTTAGCACTAAAAATTCTGCTGTTTATAACAGGTCATAGTTTTAGTATGCAATGAGGCATGAGGATTATGTTCATGAATTAATAAATGAATCAGATACAACTAAGTAATTAGGAAGTGGCACAGAGGGCAGAAATGAACATGGGGACACTGATACTTGAGGTGTTGATAACTAAGAGAACAAGAGTTTATAGTGCTTTTCTCCATTGTTAATTCATACCACTAGAGAAAGAAATGAATAAAAATCTGTTCAGCAGTCAAACAATGTCTGTCTGTGTTGTTAGTATTGGGGACCTCAAATCTTATATCTCTTGCTTCATTATGCATTATGTTTGTACAGTGAGTAGCAGTGGTGGAGACAGGTCTTGATATTGTGGAGACATCCTTCCTATGTAACATCTAATGTGTAGTACTCTCTATGATTACTCTACTCCCTCTGTTTATATTAGAGAAATATTTTTCAGGCATTGTATTCTGCATATTGCATTTAGGTTTGTATGATATTTTTATTGTCTTTGTAAAATTTGGGTGTGTCAAAAGGAAGGAGTTCATGTTGAAAGCATACATTATTTTTTGTTATCTTCTATTTGATATGTAGGTATTTATTTTTAAATGTTTGTCCAGGCATTAAATTTTTCTAGTGTATATGTAGACACTCATTTAATAGTTCATTATTATTAGTAGTAATATTTATTGCTCATAGTTTTCATTAAATTATTCATTTATGCCAGGAGCCATCCCCACTTAGATCTCAATGCCAAGGACTCTCCATACCAGGAGCCATCCCCACCTGGATCTCAGTGTCAGGAGACCTCAATACCAGGAGTCATTCTGATTTAGATCTCCATGCCAGTAATCATTGCTATGTAAATCTCAAAAACCACTCCTTTTGAAGTTCATCTGTGTATAGGTTACTATAGCAACCCCTTTCCACTTCACCTCCTCATGACCCCTTTTTATCATGCCAAAATTTCAGCAGCAATAACTAGCTTTACCAAGAAATCATGAGAAACTGTTTTTAGAAATGATGCCAACACCTTGAGCCTGTTCCACCATTACCCCTCCCAAACCTTGTAAGCTTCCCTTTATTTTTTTTCAGTTTTTTTTAATTAGATATATTTTTTATTTACATTTCAAATGATTTCCCCTTTTCTAGCTCCCTACTCCCCGAAAGTCCCGCAAGCCCCCTTCTCTCCCCCTGTCCTCCCACCCACCCCTTCCCATTTCCCAGTTCTGGTTTTGCCGAATACTGGTTCACTGAGTCTTTCCAGAACAAGGGGCCACTCTTCCTTTCTTCTTGTACCTCATTTGATGTGTGGATTATGTTTTGGGTATTCTAGTTTTCTAGGTTAATATCCACTTATTAGTGAGTGCATGCCATGAATCACCTTTTGAGTCAGGGTTACCTCACTTAGTATGATGTTCTCCAGCTCCATCCATTTGCCTAAGAATTTCATGAATTCATTGTTTCTAATGGCTGAATAGTACTCCATTGTGTATATATACCACGTTTTTTGCATCCACTCTTCTGTTGAGGGATACCTGGGTTCTTTCCAGCATCTGGCAATTATAAATAGGGCTGCTATGAACATAGTAGAGCATGTATCCTTATTACATTGTGGGGAATCCTCTGGGTATATGCCCAGGAGTGGTATAGCAGGATCTTCTGGAAGTGAGGTGCCCAGTTTTCAGAGGAACCACCAGACTGATTTCCAGAGTGGTTGTACCAATTTGCAACCCCACCAGCAGTGGAGGAATGTTCCTCTTTCTCCACACCCTCTCCAACACCTGCTGTCTCCTGAATTTTTAATCTTAGCCATTCTGACTGGTGTAAGATGAAATCTTAGGGTTGTTTTGATCTGCATTTCCCTAATGACTAATGAAGTTGAGCATTTTTTAAGATGCTTCTCCGCCATCCGAAGTTCTTCAGGTGAGAATTCTTTGTTTAACTCTGTACCCCATTTTTTAATAGGGTTGTTTGGTTTTCTGGAGTCTAACCTCTTGAGTTCTTTATATATATTGGATATTAGCCCTCTATCTGATGTAGGATTGGTGAAGATCCTTTGTCAATTTGTTGGTTGCCGAATTGTCCTCTTGATGGTGTCCTTTGCCTTACAGAAACTTTGTAATTTTATGAGGTCCCATTTGTCAATTCTTGATCTTAGAGCATACACTATTGGTGTTCTGTTCAGAAACTTTCTCCCTGTACCGATGTCCTCAAGGGTCTTCCCCAGTTTCTTTTCTATTAGCCTCAGAGTGTCTGGCTTTATGTGCAGGTCCTTGCTCCATTTGGATTTGAGCTTAGTACAAGGAGACAAAGATGGATCAATTCTCATTCTTCGGCATGCTGACCTACAGTTGAAACAGCACCATTTGTTCAAAAGGCTATCTTTTTTCCATTGGATGTTTTCAGCCTCTTTGTCGAGGATCAAGTGGCCATAGGTGTGTGGGTTCATTTCTGGAGCTTCAATCCTGTTCCATTGATCCTCCTGCCTGTCACTGTACAAATACCATGCAGTTTTTAACACTATTGCTCTGTAATATTGCTTGAAGTCAGGGATACTGATTCCCCCATAATTTCTTTTGTTGCTGAGAATACTTTTAGCTATCCTGGGTTTTTTGTTATTCCAGATGAATTTGATAATTGCTCCTTCTAACTCTGTGAAGAATTGAGTTGGGATTTTGATGGGTATAGCATTGAATCTGTATATTGCTTTTGGCAAAATGGCCACTTTAACTATATTGATTCTACTGATCCATGAGCATGGGAGGTTTTCCTATTTTTTGAGGTCTTCTTCCATTTCCTTCTTCAGAGTCTTGAAGTTCTTGTCATATAGATATTTCACATGTTTGGTAAGAGTCACCCTAAGGTACTTTATACTGTTTGTGGCTATTGTGAAGGGTGTCATTTCCC
Source organism: Apodemus sylvaticus (assembly GCF_947179515.1). Classification (NCBI taxonomy): domain Eukaryota; kingdom Metazoa; phylum Chordata; class Mammalia; order Rodentia; family Muridae; genus Apodemus; species Apodemus sylvaticus. Next base: position 8,332,683 of record NC_067477.1, on the reverse strand, counting down.
TAATTTCTTTCTCAGCCTGCTTATCCTTTGAGTATAGGAAGGCCACTGATTTGCGTGAGTTCATTTTATAGCCTGCCACTTTGCTGAAGTTGTTTATCAGCTGTAGGAGTTCTCTAGTGGAGTTTTTGGGTCACGTAGGTAGACTATCATGTCATCTGCAAATAATGATAGTTTGACTTCTTCCTTTCCAATTTGTATCACTTTGACCTCCTTATGTTGTCGAATTGCCTGAGCTAGTACCTCAAGTAAAATATTGAAAAGATAAGGAGAAAGGGGGCAGCCCTGTCTAGTCCCTGATTTTAGTGGGATTGCTTCAAGTTTCTCTCCATTTAGTTTGATGCTGGCTATGGGTTTGCTGTATATTGCTTTTACTATGTTTAGGTATGGGCCTTGAATTCCTGTTCTTTCCAAGAATTTAAGCATGAAAGGATGCTGAATTATGTCAAATGCTTTTACAGCATCCAATGAAATGACCATGTGTTTTTTTTTTCTTTGAGTTTGTTTATGTAGTGGATTGCATTGATGGATTCCCATATATTGAACCAACCCTGCATTCCCAGGATAAAGCCTACTTGATCATGGTGGATGATCATTTTGATGTGTTCTTGGATTTGGTTGGCAAGAATTTTATTGAGTATCTTTGCATCGATGTTCATAAGGGAAATTGGTCTGAAGTTCTCTTTCTTTGTTGGATCTTTGTGTGGTTTTGGTATCAGCGTAATTGTGGCATTGACGAAGGAATTGGGTAGGGTTCCTTCTGTTTCTATTTTGTGGAATAGTTTGCAGAGTATTGGTGTTAACTCTTCTTTGAAGGTCTGATAGAATTCTGCACTGAAACCATCTGTTCCTGTGCTTTTTTTGGTTGGAAGACTTTCTATGACTCCTTTTATTTCTTTAGTCATTATGGGACTGTTTAGATTATCTATTTGGTCCTGATTTAACTTTGGTATTTGCTATCTGTCAAGGAAATTGTCCATTTCCTCCAGATTCTCCAGTTGTGTTGAGTACAGGCTCTTGTAGTAGGATGTGATGAGTTTTTGGATTTCCTCAGTTTCTGTTGTTATATCTCCCTTTTCATTTTTGGATACTTTCTCTGTGCCCTTTGGTCAATCTAGCTAAGGGTTTATCTATCTTGTTGATTTTCTCAAAGAACCAGCTCCTGGCCTTGTTGATTCTTTGTATGGTTCTCTTTGTTTCTACTTGTTTGATTTCGGCCTTGAGTTTGATGATTTCCTGCCTTCTACTCCTCCTGGGTGAAATAGCTTCTTTTTGTTCCAGGGCTTTCAGGTGTGTCATTAAGCTGGTAATGTATGCTCTCTCCATTTTCTTTTTGGAGGCACTCAGGGCTATGAGGTTTCCTCTCAGCACTGCTTTCATTGTGTCCCATAGATTTGGGTATGTTGTGTCTTCATTTTCACTGTGTTCTAAAAAGTCTTTAATTTCTTTCTTTATTTCTTCCTTGACCAAGGTATCATTGAGTAGAATATTGTTCAGTTTCCACATGCATGTGGTTTTTCTGTTGTTTTTGTTGCTATTGAAGGCCACTTTTACTCCATAGTGATCTGATAGGAGGCATGGGATTAGTTCGATCTTCTTATATTTGTTAAGGTTTGTCTTGTGACCATTTATATGGTCGATTTTGGAGAAGGTACCATGAGGTGCTGAGAAAAGGTATATTCTTTTGCTTTAGGATAGAATGTTCTATATATATCTGTTAAATCTAATTGGTCCAAAGCTTCAATTAGTTTCATTGTGTCCCTGTTTAGTTTCTGTTTTCCTGATCGGTCCATTGAGGAAAGTGCAGTGTTGAAGTCACCCACAATTATTGTGTTAGGTGCAATGTGTGCTTTGAGCTTTAATAAAGTTTCTTTTACGAAAGAGGGTGCCCTTGCATTTGGAGCATAGATGTTCAGGATTGAGAGTTCTTCTTGTTGTATTTTTCCTTTGACCAGCAAGAAGTGTCCCTCAGAGTCTCTTTTGATGACTTTGGGTTGAAAGTCAATCTTATCTGATATTAAAATGGCTACTCCAGCTTGTTTCCTGAGACCATTTGCTTGTAAAATTGTCTTCCAGGCTTTTACTCTAAGGTAGTGTTTGTCTTTGACCCTTAGGTATGTTTCGTGTAAGCAGCAAAATGTAGGGTCCTGTTTACATATCCAGTCAGTTAGTCTATGTCTTTTTATTGGGGCATTGAGTCCATTGAGGTTAAGAGATATTAGGGAATAGTGATTGTTACTTCTTGTCATTTTTGACGTTATTTTTTAATGTTGATTGGTTAACTTCTTTTGGGTTTGATGAAAGGTTACTATCTTGCTTTTTCCAGGGTGAAGTTTCCCTCCTTGTATTGGTGTTTTCCTCCTATTATCCTTTGTAGGGCTGGGTTTGTGGATAGATATTGGGTAAACTTGGTTTTGTCATGGAATATCTTAGTTTCTCCATCTATGGTGATTGAGAGTTTTGCTGGGTATAGTAGTTTTGGCTGGCATTTGTGTTCTCTTAGAGTCTGCATGAGATCTGTGCAGGGTCTTCTAGCCTTCATAGTCTCAGGTGAAAAGTCTGCTGTGATTCTGATAGGTCTTCCTTTATATGTTACTTGGCCTTTTTCTCTTACTCCCTTTAATATTCTTTCTTTGTTTAGTACATTTGGTGTTTTGATCATTATGTGATGGGAAGTATTTCTGTTCTGTTCCAGTCTGTTTGGAGTTCTGTAGGCTTCTTTTATATTCATGGGCATCTCTCTCTTTAGGTTAGGGAAGTTTTCTTCCATAATTTTATTGAAGATATTTGCTGGCCCTTTAAGTTGTAAATCTTCACTCTCATCTATGCCTATAATCCTTAGGTTTGGTCTTCTCATTGTGTCCTGGATTTCCTGGATATTTTGGCTTACAAGCTTTTTCCATTTTGCATTTTATTTAACTGTTGAGTCCATGGTTTCCATGGTATCTTCAGCATCTGAGATTCTTTCTTCTATCTCTTGTATTCTGTTGTTGATATTTGCATCTATGTCCCCTGATTTCTTCCCAAGGCTTTCTATCCAAGTTGTCTCCCTGTGAGTTTTCTTATTTGTTACTACTTCTGATTTTAGGTCCTGGATGGTTTTGCTTAGCTCCTTCACTTGATTGTGCTTTCCTGTAATTCTTTAAGAGATTTTTGTGTTTCCTCTTTCATGACCTCAGCCTGTTGACCAAAGTTCTCCTGTATTTCTTTAAGTGTTTTTTGCGTTTCCTCATTATTGGCTTTTGTATTCTCCTGGATTTCTTTCAATGATTTTTGTGTTTCCCTTGCAAGGGCTTCTAACTTTTGATCCATTTTCTCCTGAATTTCTTTAAGTATGTCCTTCATGTGTTCCTGTACCAGCATCATGACCAGTGATTTTAAATCCAAATCTTGTTTCACTGGTGTGATGGGGTATCCAGGACATGCTGATAAAGGAGAATTGGGTTCAGATGTTGCCATATTGCCTTGATTTCTGTTAGTGACATTCCTGAGTTTGCCTTTTGCCATCTAGTTCTCACTGGTGTTAGTTGGTCTTGTCAATGCTGGATTCACCAGTGCAAGCTGCCCCTTCCCAGGTGGCCTCTGGTGCACAGCTTACCTCCTGCACTGCCTGGAGACAGGGTGCTGTTTCCCAGGCTATTCAGATTCCAAAACAGGCACCTGAAGGCTCCTGCTGGGGTCTGCTGTATTCACTGGAGCACACCGACTTCTCCCCGCTGGCAGCCCGGAAGCCCCTCTTGCCTCTTGCAGGACCTGGAGATGTGGTGTTGCCACCCAGGCTGATCTGGATCCGGAAGCGGAGTGTAAGCTTCCCTTTATATTTACTTCTGCAAAATAAAAATTTTGACAGCTTGATTGGAATCAGATTTGCTTTCAGTTGTCTCCTGTCTTTTGTCCCTTACCTTTTTCTTAGGTAGTTCCAGGAACCCTGTTGACTGTCTTGTGAGTCAGGACACTCTGGCACCCAACAGTGAGGTAGGTGTGAAGCAATTAAGAAGAAGGAGGCCAGAGAAATCAAAAGTAAAAACTGCTCATGGGCACAGTGTAAGTCCTGGACTGCAAAGAAATTCCTGGGCTCTCCTCCCCTCCCAACTCTCTCCACATGGTCATGGCCAGTCTTTACTTATCTACACAGTCTCTCTGCCTTTCCCTGCCTCCACTACCCCTTTAACTTTCATCCTCTGTTCTGAGTAAACTTTATTCTGTACCATGTCAGTGTGTGTCTGCCTAGACACCCCCTTCCCTACACCACCGTATATCACATTCTCTAAACCTCTTTCTTTTTTTTGAACCCAATAGTGGTTAAAAAAGCAAGTTTAGGGAGTAAGTATCAGTGGTTTCCACTGTGCCTCCCCTCCCTTCTCTGACAGAATTCCCAGAAGAAAAAGAAGATAAGGTGTTAAATCTTAATTAAAAGAAAAATCAGGTTTCTGAAAAGCAGTTTTTCCATGTGCAGGACGTGGTATCAAAAAAAAAAAGAAAGAAAGATAGATAGAAAGAAAGAAAGAAAGAAAGAAAGAAAGAAAGAAAGAAAGAAAAAAAATGGTTAAAAGCTATTTTAAAACTCTCCTGGAGAGTAGAGGAAAGTGGGAGATATCCTGTTTCCTCTCTGAATTCTACTCGAGATATCTTCAGTTCTAGTGAAGATATTTGGATCTCTTTGGGACATCAAGTTTCTTCTCTGTCTGTTGTCTGCCTTTGGTGCACCAAAACCTGTCCATATGTATGTCAATTTATGTTTTACTATTGTTTTGATTGGGTGAATGATTGTTGTTTTTATGTTTTATGTTGAAAAGAAAAAATGGTAAAAAATTGTTATCTGCTGGCAATCCTGCCTGTTGGAGTTTACACAGAGGAGACTGATTCAAGGTGCCTCACATTCTTAACTAGGAGTCAAACACATCTGGGGAAAAAGCTACTTCTTAAAGGGTCAGCAGCCTCAACCTCTAGGCCAAGTGGGAATGGTTAATTCTCGTAGAAAAAATTCTATCATGGTGATAATTGGACTCAAAGTGCTTTATTCCCCTGAAATTATAGCTGGAAAATAAATGTATTTGTTTTAAATTTATGAGAATCATGTAATCGCTTCATTTTTATTTCTAATTGGCCTTAAAGGTATAAATGTTTTATGTGTCTTGACTATAGAGTATTGGCTCATAAGTTATTGGACATGATTTAAAAATTATAATGATGGTAACAAAAGGTAAGTTTAAAACTGATAATTTAGGGATAAATCTATCTTAAGCAACATGTGGCATGACACAAGCCAAAAAAAAACAAACAAACAAAAAAAAAACAAAAAAAAAAACAAAAAACAAAAACAAAAAAAAACAAAACAAACAAAAAAAAAAACAGGCCTCTGAGATATTTCTGAATTGACATAATTTGTTATGTGGCTCTTATCCTAGAAATCTTATTTTCTTAAAATCTTATAAAAAATAAGATTTAAAATGTCTCTTCAATAAGTTACACTGTCATACATTCAAACATACAAGCTTATAGACAAACTTTGCAATGTGAAAGTAATGTGTTTGCCATTAATTTTAAGGAGAAAAAATTGTTTAAAATTGGGTTTTGCTTTCAGAAATTGTAGTTGTGATTTGATATTACAGGTTCCTATTTTGATTTGACCTTCATACAATGGGGTCTGGTTACAGGCTACTCCTTGCAGAACTGGTGCGTGTAGGCCTGGCCTTAGAGATAATAGATTCAGATCCGAAGACTTACATCTGAGTTAATACAAAGCTCAGAGCTGCCTCAGGAGAGGCTTGAGAGATACAGCTTTCGTCTTGCAGGCCTCACCTAGAGAGTTTCTGGCCAAAGAACATTTTTAACAGATTTATAGAGATATGGTTCAAAATGCAGTTCAAACTTAGATCTGTGGAAGATTAATAAGGCTGTATAGAAATTATAAAGGCATTAAAATTTGGCCTGCCTACTACATACAATATCATTATAGATTTAAATGGTTGTTTTTTGCTTTATGGATACTGATCATTATAAAAGCATTTACTTCCAACTTTAAAAGAGCATAAGCTAACTTTAAAAACCAATAAAAGAATTTCATTAGAAAGTCCTTGCTCAAGAAATGACTTGCTCTTAACAATGGGCTTTTAAAATTTTTAAGTAAATAATTTTCAAAAAAATGTTAAGATAAATTATTTGGCTAAGACACTGCTTTAAGTTTGCCAAAGGAGATTTAAGCCTCTGATGGTCTCAAGGTAAATGCAAAATAAATATTGAGAGACATAACTTTGTGAAAGCTACCGTAAGTATTTGCTAACAGTTTATGATATATGATCACTTCCATTCCTTAACAAAGAGAACATTGATGTAAAATCTCTCCTAATAAGGTTTTGACATCCTCCCATGAAGATTTGGTTTAATAATAAAGTATTGCATGATAAAGTCATAGAAATATTTTAAAAGGAATATTTTAAGAGCGTGATGAAATGTTTGTTCTTTATTTCAAACAGCAATAAAATTGATTATTATTAATTGTTAATTTATTACATGGCAAGTCTTTTTGACAAGTTTAATAATTGTTATCTAAAAGATAAATTGTTAAAAATTCACCTCCATTCATGTTTTTATATTTTTATAGATTTATACATGCATCCTATAAAATGCATCTACTGTGGGAGTAAAGCTCATATAATTAGATCACATGTTTATTCTTTTGCGTTTCTCCTTGCTTCAGCACAGATAATTGAATTGGGTGCTGTATCTACTCTTTTTAAAATGTTAAAAATCAAAATTTTGATTTATATATTCAAAGTATATATAGCTCATGGCTTACAATTGCTTAAAATTGTTTCTTTTCTAAACTCTACTAATTCTTAAATTTTACAATTATTTACATGAGTACAATTAAAAAAGTTAATTAAAATATGCATATGATTATTAACAGCTTTTCAAGCTTTCTAGTTATAAATGTTTTAACAGAAGAAACAACAACTATAAAAACATAAAATTAGTCATTACATATGTTATTTTTCTATATTGGATGTTCCAAATCAGATTAAGACAAATATTATAACTGACTATTATAGTCAGTCATTTGAGATGTTTTATTAACAGTTTGATATTAGTCATATTACTGTGATTCCTCATAATTTGCAAAGACAAGATATTATGGAACAGGCCCATAAAACTTTACAATATTTTTATAAATAAAAGAGGGGAGAATCATATCTCTATATACCACAAAAATTTTAAAATTTTAATGGCAGGGCACTCTCTGAATGTAGAGAAGAGGGCATATTTGTGTTTTTTCTGCAGGATGCCGAAGGAACATGCTAGCTGCCAAAGTATGCTAATGCTGAGACAAAGAATGATGCTGATTATAAACATTGAAAATGGCCACAGTCCTCAACACCTTTGGATGCCTCCTACTAATGCTGACACCACGGACATCTACAGACTCAACATCCTTCTTTGCATGGCAATTTTATTTAGCTAAAATTATACAAATTATAAACAGATTAAATGGGAGATATTGGCTACTGCTGATGGCCCCCCTTCAGGGTGTCAAAAGGCCATATATTTAAATTTTACAGATTTCAAGTGTAGACCAGATAGAACATGGCCTACCATTTATTTTTTATAAAACATACACAGGATTTACTTTGGTTGTTTGGGACCCTTGGGAGTGCCTCTGGACTTCTCCTCATGGGATTTCATCCAAGTAAAACACAGTTTTACATCCCAGCTCTTTTTCAAACAGAAGATGAGTCCTGCAAAGCCTCTAATCCCTCTACAAAGGGATGGTGCACACCTTTCCAAATTAAGTTTACCACCTATGCAACAATCTCACAATCTATATTGGCAAAAAGGCTATGAATGAGTTGTTCACCTCTATGTACTTGGTATTGATGCAGGTATTATTTTCTCTATTAAGCGCCTTAAAGAGCCTTTATATTATGTCCAGCCAGTCCCAATGGGACCTAATTCTGTGTTGGTACCTCGCCTTGTTCCTCCTAAAGGAATTGATCAGCACACCACCTGTGCTTTTTCTGTATTTACCCTCCAGCCACCAGCTAAGCCATCAGCCACTACACTGTCTGTACAGCCAGCTCCCAATAAAAATCTTGTACTTTCTAGGTTAATATCCACTTATTAGTGAGTGCATACCATGACTCATCTTTTGAGTCTGGGTTACCTCACTTAGTATGATGTTCTCCAGAATACCCAAAACATAATCTACACATCAAATGAGGTACAAGAAGAACGGAGGAGTGGCCCCTTGTTCTGGAAAGACGCAGTGAAGCAGTACAGAGCAAAATCAGAACAGGGAAGTGGGAAGGGTGGGGTGGGACAACAGGGGGAGGGAAGGGGACTGATGGGACTTTCGGGGAGTGGGGGTCCAGAAAAGGGGAAATCATTTGAAATGTAAATAAGTATATCAAAAAATCTTGTACTTTCATTAATCAGACTTTTCTCACCTTAAATGAAACTTCCCCTGAAATTGCTGGTTGTGCTACAATTCCCAACCACCATTTTATGAAGGAATTGCCATTCTTGGTGATTCCTCCCCCCCCCCCCCCCTTGCTGATCCATGGCACTGCCATTGGCAAAAGGGCACTTGGCCATGTCTTTCATTAACCCAAATATCTGGTCTGGGACTTTGTGTGATCTCTAGTGGAACAAATGTCCCTTCAGTTTATGCTCACTTGTGTAATGAAACCTATTTTTCCCCTCCTGGCAATTATTTTATTCTCCCCCGAGAGGGAACCTGGTGGGTGTGCCTTGATGGCCTTACACCTTGTCTCTCTGTCTCAGTTTTTCAAAATCAAAAGAATGGGGAGGAGCCCTGAGTTTTGCATCCTTATTAAGATGATTCCTCATTTAGTTTATTATTGCTCTGAAGAAATTTTTACTTGTGGGATCAATCCACATCCACTGTAGACTCCATTTCTTTTAGCCACCGTTGCAGAGAATCTATCTCTACTGTTCCTACCTCTGTCCTACTTGGCCTTGGAACTGTGGGAGCAGGGACAGGTATTCCTTCCCTTCTTCTTTCCAACACTAGGTACACAAACCTAAGTGCCACCATCGATCAAGACATCCAATGCCTTTGGAAGGGGCATTGATCTCTCCAACTCTGTTGACTCCCTTGCTGAGGTTGTCCTCCAAAATAGGTGAGGACTTGATCTCTTCTTCCAACAGGGTGGACTTTGTGCAGCTTTAAAAGAAGAATGCTGTTTTTATGCTAGTAAGACAGGAGTTGTAAAAGATAGCATGAAAATAGTCAGACAAGGACTAGAAAAACATAAGAGGGAAAGAGAACGGAAAGAAAGATTGTATGAAAATGGATTTTCTTCCTCTCCATAGTTCACTACACTTTTACCCAGTCTCCTAAGACCTTTATAGGTCTGTTATTGTTATGTTCTTTTGGACCATGGTCTTTTAAATGTCTCACTACCCTAATTAAGAAGCAGGTAGATGACTTGGCAGCCAAGGTCATTCAGGTACATTACCATCGTTTGGCTATGAGGATTGAGAGATGGCTACATAAACCCCCAGGGCAAAACAGCCCAAAGAGCAAACTCTAGTGCTTTAACAGAGAGAGCATTATTGTCACAGCCATTCCATCTGGGACTCCAGAAGGAGCCCCACAAACTGAAGGCATCAATATCAATAAACTTACTGGGCAGTTAGCCAATGACAGGCAACTTCCCAGGGCCACTCCCACCTAAGACAGGAGTTTCTGGAGGCTGGCAGAAATATCCAAATGGGAATGGGATGATGGATGACCGGGTCGATTACTAAGAGAGACGCTGTCTCATTATCTTGATGCCTCATCTGCTTTCCATCAATGACTGTCTACTATACAGAGAAGGGAGAGATGCCAGGAGCCATCCCCACTTAAATCTCAATGCCAAGAACTCTCCATATCAGGAGCCATCCCCACTTAAATCTTAATGCCAAGAACTCTCCATACCAGGAGCCATCCTCATCTGGATCTCAATGCCAGGAGACCTCGATACCAGGAGTCGTTCTCACTTAGATCTCCATGCCAGGAACCATTCCTATGTGAATCTCAAAACCCCCTCCTTTTGAAGTTCATCTGTGGATCAGTTACTATAGCAACCCCTTTCCACTTCACCTCCTCATGACCCCCTTTTATCATGCCAAAATTCCAGCAGCAATAACTAGCTTTACCCAGAAATTATGAGAAACTGTTTCTTAGAAATGATGCCAACCCCTTGAGCTTGTTCCCCCTTTATCCCTCCCAAACATTGTAAGCTTTCCTTTATATTGACTTGTGTAAAATAAAAATTTTGACAGCTTGATCGGAATCAGACTTGCTGTCAGTCGTCTCCTGTCTCTTGCCCCTTGTCTTCTTCTTAGGTAGTTCCAGGAACCCTGTTGAATGTCCTGCTCATCAGGACACTCATATACTTTAATCCTAATGAAAGCTTTCCATGCTTTCTTTCCTCCCAGTCTACGCCTCTTATTTAAATTTCTCCAGTCTCCTCCTCCTTTGCACCTCAGAGAATGGGAATCGTCCTATGGATATCTACTTGCCTTGGCCTATCTACATGCATTACTATTAGGCTCATCTTCTCCTATTGAGGTTATAACAGACACTCGAGTTAGAGGACAGGGTCCCAAGGCATGCAATAGTGTGAGAGACAGCTCCAGCACCTGCAGTTAGGGGACACACATGAAGAACAAGCTGCAGACTTGTTTCTTATATGTAGAGGTTGTAGGTCAATCCCACGCATGCATTCTGGTTGTTGGTTAAGTCTCTGTAAGTCCCTATGGGTTAGTTAATTCTGTAAGTTTTCTTGTGATGTCTTTGGCTTTTAAATTCTTCCTTTCCCTCTTGAAAAGAATTCCACAATCTCTGTGTCATGTTTAGATGTGGGTCTCTGTATTGGTTTCTACCCACTGCTGGGTAAAACATCTGACATTCCAGTTACACCAGACTCCTCTCTGTAATTATAAAAGAATATCATTAATAGTGTCATAGTGTGAGAGACCTCATGGCATAGACCAAAATTTGGGCCTTTTATTGGTTGGCTATTCCCTTGGATTCCTCTACATCTTTATTTCTGAACATCATGTATATAGGACAAATTGTGGGCCTAAGGTTTTGTGGCTTTGTTGGTGTCTCCATCCTTCCAATGGAAGGCAAGTCTTGTTGCAGGAGGTAGCTGCTTCAGATACCATATCTCCCATTGTTCAGAGTGTAAGCTAGGGTTAATAGATTTCTAGGATGTTCGATTGTCCCTGGTTTCTCGGTTATCTCAGATACGCACACCTCCATTTCAGTTTTCCCTCCCAGTTCTTGCTCCCTATTGTTCAGTTGATAACTACTGTTCCCCTTTCTAAATCCTCTCACACCTAGGTCCATTCCTGTAGCTACACTAGATGTCTATTCTATTTCCCCTTTTCAGTGAGATTCAACATCCTCCCATGGGAACTCCTCATTGCTTATGTTCTTTGCATCTGTGGATTGTAGCATGGCTTACAACACAGTTATGGAAACAACAAAGTGAAGATCAACCTAAAAGGGATGATGAAGACATTTGACAAGAAGGTCAAGACTTTTTTTTTTGAGTACAAGATTACATTTATTAGTCAAAATTTCAGATATTTTACCTATTGTTGATTAGGAGAACTGCAAAGAGAGGAAACTTAAATCCTTTCTTTTTCTTTTTTTGATATTAGATATTTTCTTTTTTACATTTCAAATGTTATCCCCTTTTCTTCTTTCCCCTCAAAAAACCCCTATCCCACTGCCCTCCCCTTCCTCACCAAGCTACCCACTCCTGTTTCCCTGTCCTGACATTCCCCTACATTGGAACATCAAGCCTTCACAGGATCAAGTGCCTCTCTTCTCATTGATGTCCAACAAGACCATCCTCTACTATACATGTGGCTGGAGGCATGGGTCCCTCTATGTGTACTCTATGGTTGGTGGTTTAGTTCCTGGGAGCTCTGGGGGTACTGGTTGGTTCATATTGTTCTTCCTCCTATGGGGATGCAAACCCCATCAGCTTCTTGGTTCCTTTCTATAGCTTCTCAATTGGGGGCCCTGAGCTCTTTCCAATGGTTGGCTGTGAGTATTCACCTCTGTATTTGTTAGGTACTGTCAGAGCCTCTAAGGAGACAACTATATTAGGCTCCTAACAGAAATCACCCTTTGGAATCCGCAATAGCATCTGGATTTGGTAACTGTATATGGAATGGATCTCCAGGTAGGGCAGTCTCTGGATGACCTTTTCTTCAGTCCCTGCTCCACATTTGTCTCTGTATCTCTTCCCATGTGTATTTTGATCCCCCTTCTAAGAAAAACAAAAATATCCACACTTTGGTCTTCCTTCTTCCTGAGCTGCATGTGGTCTTTGTATTGTATCTTGAGTATTCTAAGATGCTGGGCTAAGATGCACTTATCATTGCGTGCATACCATTTATGTTCTTTTGTGATTGGGTTACCTCACTAAGGATGATATTTTCTAGTTCCATCTATTTGCCTAAGGATTTCATGAATTTCTCTCTTTCTTTCATTTGCCTCCAGAGATGCATAATTTCCATACAGAAGCCATTCATTTTTTAGTTTGTCCCTCAGAAGAGCCTGGTGAAAAGTAACTTAGTAAAATTATTGAAAATGAGAATTATATTATGTTAGTAGACATGATGTAACCAGGACAATGGTAAAATTGAGGCCCTGGGTCTGGAGTTTCACCATGAGTTCTACAATCTCTGTTGGATGGAGAACCACAGGCCTTACTGTAGGATGCTATTGTCTTGATAAAAAAACCATGATGAAGCAACTTTGCGTGAAACATTTTATTTGGCCAACAATTGTACATTGCTGTTCATTAGAAAATGAAATAAGGACAGGGACTCATGCAAGGCAGAAAACTAGATGCAAGAGATGATGCATTAGCATCATCATACAAAGCTGATGGTGTTCCAATCATGTGTGCAATTTATTCAAACCACATGAAAAGATGTGAGTCAAACATGGGTGGAAGTGCTACATCCCCGTAGTCCTGCCTGCTGTATTACTGAATTGTTGCACTCAGTACTCATATTTGGCTGACAATATATTGAATCTTATGTTTTCAAGACTATATGGAACCTTCTGGCATATTTTGGCTCTGGTAATTATAGGTGTGGCCACTGCAGGACCCTTCTTCTTCATCATATGCATGTTTCTCACCTTGGGTGAGCATTTCTGGGTGTGCACAGAACATTAAGAGAGAATAAAATCATCCTGAATGTATTTCATCACTCATATACCTAAAATCCAGTAATACCAACTCTTGCACTGTTCATGTAGGATGAATATCTATTTTTATAGACTCTTGTGACATGATGCAATCTTGATGCTTCCCCTGTATGCAAATAAGGTATTGCAAAAGTGATCCACAGGGGTCTGAGGAGAGCCCTGGAAAATAGCAGTGAAGTAAATATTTGTGACCATTGCTCATTCTGGCACTCCTGTGGATTTTCATTGAGCTTAGTGGGAACACATTCAATAGAGTGAGATGTGGGCAGTTGTGAGAGCCTATTTATTGTAGACAGCTCAACTGTATTTCTGTAATTGTTTTCAAAATACATGGATTTAGTGACATTTGACTTCTCTTTTCAATTGCTTTAGTGCTGCAATCTTCCATTTTTGGATCTCAGCTTTCTGAGCCTCCTCTATCTGTATTGCTGTACGAAATGCACATCTACTTTACAAATTACAGTAATTAGAGGAACTTTCTTGTTTAGTTCCAAGAAGACAGTAGTCATCAAAGATTTTTAGAAGTCAGTAAGCATGTTCTATTGGAAATTGAGATGGAATTAGAAAAAATTATCAGTCTCGGGCATTGTTGGCCTGTCTGGACTATAGTTTCCAGTTAAACAGTCATTCTCTAGTTCAGTGGTAGCTGTGAAGCTGTTGTGGGCATGATGATAAAGTTCCATTTCCATTGCAGAAACAGTGTCCTTATACAGGTGAATGGGACCTGATGTTGGAAATGCAAGACAGAGAATGTAGAATCACTTTGTAGAAGAACACCTTTAGTGATTCCTGAAAGCATCTTCTAGAACTCAGCCTACTCTGTGAACCCAGAATATCAGAGAACTTACCTTTTATTTCTCTAAAACTCATAGGAAACCAATATGGTACAGCGACAGCTATGCTGTTATCACAGGCAACACAAATCCAGGACCATATGAAAAACTTAGACCATTTCTCAGATTGCATCTTGCTTTGATTGAATGATTAGCATCCCCTAGCATCTAATATGTTCCTACAGTTTTAGATGAGATCTGGTTTGGGTGGTATGGTCATAGACTCTCCTATTCTTTTATAGTGACACTATACATATGAACCAGAATGCCATTGGGAAGTATGTTATATTTAGGTTCTAAGTGCCACAATTGACACCTTTTGATGAGGGACACTAACTCAAAAAGTGACAATCATCCTTTTACATTGTGTTCCTGGGAGAGCAATGTAAAAAAGATCCTAAGAAGCCTCATGGAAGAAAAAGGGATTAATGTGCTAAAAGGAGAAATGATATGTCCTATTAAATTCTTGGGGAACTAAAGCAAACAAACTAAAACAAACAAAAGGATAACAAGTAAAGAGAGAGAAAGGAAGAAAACATATTACGCCTTTAATGGGTTAGAAACTGTTTGCAGTCAATTGACACTCAATGAGTTTCAATAGCTACATTGGCCTCATGCATCAGTTCCAGAGGATCACACACATTTATTACCAGAACCATAGCTATACTGTGCTGAGTATGTTGTATAGGGTTTGTGTGAGGATTATGGAGAGACTGAAAGTCATTTTATTCATGTGTCACAGGCCTTGCCCTATATGGATGATTGCTCTAAGTTGCATCCCACACAGTGCTCTAACAAGTGACTCTTATTGAGTTTCTGCTCTGAGTCCAGGGTTCTACAATCTCAAGGCTTTTTTATTTGTTCTTTGGGATCTTATCCTATTCATCGTGAATTCACTTCAGCCTTGTGTGTTGCTCTTCAATTTTTTTCAAGTCAGAAGTTATCTGACATTTAAATCATCTTTAATGAGGCTATGGAAATAGCTCTGTGCCTCAAGTTCTCACCACACCAGAAGTATCTGTGTTTAGTTCCCCATAATTACAAAAGCAATAGGTTTGGTAGACCACTAGTAAGCTCATATCTTAGATGTTGAGACAGTATGATTGTTGGGACACTTCGGCTAACCAGTTTAGTAAGGTGTCAAGATCCAGGTCCAGTCATGGACTTTATTTCAAAGTTTCTGTGTAGATTGCTAGAAAAAGACATCTCATCTCATCTCAACATGTACACACTCACACATTTACACACAAACATGCTCACACACATACATACAAGCATACACACACAAAGACTGAGAGAGACTGAGAGATATAGAAGTAAATATTAACGGATATAGAAATAGAGAAAAAAGAGACAGAGAACAATAAACACAGACTTACAGAAAGATACAAAAAGAAATATTATATATATATATATATATATATATATATATAAATACATAAATAAGTAAATAAATAAAACATGTATAACACAGTAAACCAGAAAGTTGAATAAACATTTGTACACATCAAGGGTTATGACACACTATACTTATAGAAAAAATCCATTTAGAGCTGCAACCCAGACACAAAGGGGTCTATCCATTCTATTCCTTCCAGGCCTATTTTTAATTAATTATTTTATTTATTTATATATAAAATGATGTTTTCTTGTCCTCCCTCCTAGAGTTCTTCTCCCTATACCCCATCCACTTTACCTCTGAGAGGTGACTCCCCTGGACCATCCCTTCCCTGGTTATCAAGACTCTACAGGATTAGGTTTATCCTATCCCACTTGGGCCAGAGAAGGCATTCATCCCTCTGTTTCATATGTACTGGTGGTCTCACACCAGCCTCTCTAAGCTTTTTGGTTGGTGGCTTAGTATCTGGAAGCTTCCATGAGTCTTGGTTTCTTGACAATTTTGGTCTTCCTATGAAGTTGCTTTCTCCTTCAGATCCTTGAATCCTTCCTTTAACTCTCCCATAGGGGTCCCCAACATCATTCCAATGCTTGGCTGTGTCTTAGTAAGCTACTGGTAGATTATTTCAGAGGACAACCATGATATGATCCTGTTTCCAACACCACACAGCATCTGCAATATTGGTAGAGTTGCCCATGCAATGGATGCCAAGTTGAGCCAGTGACTGGTTGACTGTTCCTTCAGTCTCTGTTTGAAGTTTGTCCCTGCTTTTTTTTTTCCCTAAGACAGGAACAATTTTGAGGTAAAAAATTTGAAAGTGGGTTGAGAGATCAGGACACCAACCAATCCTTCAGAAATCATGAACAACAGGCTGTGACTTACTAAAACTGAAAACTCTGTGTGATCTCAGTGCCCCCTGCTGGTTCTGAGTGCCATGCAGGAGGTTTGTGTTTGAGCTCATAGTAATATTACCTCACTGTGTCTCTTGTACAGTAGTACATGGCTGTGTCCTCTGATTTCAGACTGTTCATTTCCAGGTACATGGTGTTCTTGGCATTGTCTCTGGAGATGGTGAATCGCCCCTTTACACTGTCTAAATATTTAGTGCTACTACCACCACTACTAATGTATGCGACCCATTCCAGCCCCTTCTCTGGAGCCTGACGAACCCAGTGCATGTAATAATTACTGAAAGTGAATCCAGAGGCTACACAGGAAAGTTTCAGGGATTTCCCCGGCTGCATCAAGCCTCCCTCAGATTCCACCAGCTGCACCTCACACTGGACACCTGCAAACAGAAAAAAAGACTGGTCAAAAAACTCTCACTAAGAAAACTAAACAAAGAAAGCAGTATTTCTATTTCCCATATGCACACAAGAGACAGAATATCATTTCTATATATTACATTTTAAAATGAGGACAAGGAAAACCAAGATGATCCTGAAATCCATGGTTGGTGGTCTGTGTTCAGTGCTTATCACTGAATGTGAGGACTAAGGAATCCAGGGATGAGGTCCTCTGTCAGAGCTTCAAGGTCAGAGCAAGGATGGCTTTTCATAGGAACAGAGAAGCTTTATTTGCATGTCTTCCTGCTATTGCATGCTCTATTTGGGCTTGGGCAAAAGGCAGTGCTCAAAGCAAATATAAGTCATCAAAGAAGACTTTGTCAGTTACTGAGTCTGACAAAATAGGCTTGTTTCATATTTATAATTTCTTTAGTTAAGGATCCTTCATACTTCAATTAGTTCCTTTTGTGCTTGTACATAGAAATGCTTTTTTGCCATACTGTCATGATCCCTTAGTATCAGATTGTAATTAAATAGCAACACATATAATTATGCATCTAGATATGATCTCAGTCTTTTCCAGTCTTTGTATAGGACATGGATTTTCCTTAATGTGGATATTGGAGTGGGTAACATCAGCAAACTTATGTAGAAGGAATCGTTCGTTGTAACAAGAACACTTGGGAATTTTCTGAATTTTACTTAATCATGATAGAATGATGTCTTCATATCTTATAGATGTTTGAAATAGAGGCATTCCATTTCACTGTCTACCATACAGAATTTGCTCTGGAGACATATTTCTATTTTCAGCAACCTCAATTGTTTTGTATCCTGAAGTTTTCCATTTACTCCATTTAGGTTCTCCACCATTTTCTTTTTGCATCTTTACACTAGGTAATATTTGACTGTCTTATGTTGTGTTATGCTAGTTTTCATTTCCCCTAAGAACATGATCAATACAAATGGAGCATTCAATGAAATTTTACAATGACTTTTTCCTATACAACCAATTCTCTGGTTTCCCTCCTCCTCTTCCCCACAGATCACATTTGCTTTCACATCACCAATATTCCCTTGTCCTTCTTACACACTTAAATGCTTCCCCTTCCTAGGGTTCAGTTCCAAACACCACAAAATAGAATCCAGAACCCCTGACACACATAAATGTTCTGAATATGACAGAACTAGGCAGTGTTTGACTTTCAAGTCTTTGTTATATTGTTTGACATAACATTTTCAAGTTCCATTCAAATTCCTCCAAGGCTCAGAGAACAAAGAACAAGAGATGAAGAGAATGTAATAGGCAAAGCATGGGGAAGAGTGCTATGATATAATATCTTGTGGACAGGCTATACTTACCATATCATGCACTCATGATGACTGTTATCTTTGTAAGACCTCCCTGAGACCAAGCCAATCATAACCTAGTATGAATTTTGTAGACTATTTCCAAGCCTTACCTATTACTGGGGAGTTGTTGGATGTAGATATTTACTGGAAAAGAAGAACCCACATTTTGAAAATGTGGTCTCTGGTCCACATTTCTACCATGCAGTCTTTTCTTCCACACACATGTACATATGGACCACATTGACTTGACTTAAAGATATTGTAAAGTTTTAAGAGTCTAATTTGGGAAGATATAGGAGAAGCTTAAGGGGGCACATATGATTAAAATGCAATCATTTTAAATTACTTATGTGTAGCATATACAGCTGTGTAAAGGAGGAAAAATAGTACCCACTGAGTGGCTAAATACTTCAAAGGCAATGAATCCTCAAAAAAAACGGTTAAGGAAGATTTTGCTGAATATGATATAAAGTGTACAGGCATGCTCTGTGAATGGAAAAAAATCTGATGAGGTTCAAGTAAGTAAGATACAATAATGGTGCTGCATACACTCTATTCCCAAGCCTTGAAGACACTGGTCTTTTGAAAGCAAAGGCTGGAGACAATCAATCTTGAGTTCAGCAAACAGAGCAACAAAGAGGTTTTGCTTCCATTAGAAAAATTCAGTCAACTTTTTTCCATGGTCAGGTGAAAATGGCCAAGAGACCTCATCCAGATAGCATAAACATGTCAGTGTCTGCACCAGAAACATGATCACATATTGACATGAGGGAATATGGCCAAGAACTTCAGGGAAGCAATGAATGTTTTTTCTGTGTTATAATATAATGGGTCCTTGCATACATGGAGACATAGTAGAATATATGCTAGTAGGTAGACATTCTTGAATATCCAATTATCTCAATAAACTATTTTAATGATTGGACTCATGTAACATATTTTCCCATATTTACTCAATGACAAATTCCATGGTGATGGAATAAGATAAGGACCACAGTGATGTGAGTATAAATTTATGATGTCTTTGTTTTTAGTATTTGAAAAGATTCCATTGCATAGATGTGCAAAGTTTCTTCAATAGTTCTTCATTTGAGGGACACCTAGATTGTTTGCATTTTCTGTATATTATGAATTAAGCCTCTATGAACAGAGTAGAGCAAGTGTCCCTGTGATATATTGTGGCACATTTTTGGTATATACGAGGAGTGTCATAGCTTTGTTTTGAGGTGGAAATAATCCAAGTCTTCTGACAAAACATCAAATGAATTTTCAAAGTGCTTGTGCCAGTTTACACTCACACCAGGAATGGGAGAGTCTTCCCCCTTGCTTCAAATCCTTGCCAGCATGTGTTGTCACTTGAGGTTTTGATCTTAGGCATTCTGAAGGGTATAAGATGGAATTTCAGGATGCTTTTATTCACATTTACAAGATGACTAAAAACATTGACCATATAGTTAAGGACTTCAGGGATGTTTGACTTTCCTCTTTTGAGCATTTTCTGTTTTGCTCTGTATTCTATTTTAAAATTAGGTTCTTTGAATTATTGGTATCTAATTTCATGAGTTCTTTAAAAAAATAAATATTAGGCGTCTGTCAGATATATGGTTAGTTAAGAAAGTTTCTCAATCTGTAGGCTGAAGTTTTGTCCTATTGATACTGTTCTTAGCCTTACAGAAGATTTTTAATTTCATAATGTTCCATTTATCAATTGATGGTCTTAGAGTCTGAGCATTGTTCAGGAAATTGCTGATACCTATGAGTTCAAGGCTATACTTACTTTTAGTTTCACTATAAAGTTTTTGGCTGCTGGAATCTTTATCTGTTTCAATGAGATGCTGTGTAGAACCTCTCAGAAAATAGTTATTTTAGGCCCCTCTCTGTAAGCATAATGGTGGATCATTTATAGTGTCAGTGAAACTAGTACAGGGAGGGAACCTTTTTGGTATGGCTCCAGATTTCCAGGTTTGAAGAAGGTGGTTTGAGAGGTGGCCAGAAATCTTATCTGTAGTATTTGTTTAGTAATTTTCTTACTTTAGGAACTATAGCACAGAGTTAGAACCTTGTAGTCATATGGGTTTCATTGTTGTGAAAAGACAACATAACAAAGGCAACTCTTATAAAGTATACATTTAATTGGGGCTGGCTTACAATTTCAGAAGTTCAGTTCATTATTATGATGGGAATCCTGTCAGAATGTTGTCAGACATACTGCTGGAAGAATCAAGAGTTTGACATTTTGATTCAAAGGCAGCATGGAAGAGACACTCTTCAACAAACATCCAGGTGGGGGCTCTTTTCCACACTGGGTATAGCTTGGACAAAGGACTTCAAAACCCAACCCCACATTGATGAATGTACTTCCTCCAACAAAGCCATCAGTACTCCAACAAGACTGCTCCTTCTAATAGAGTCACTTCCCACAAGACAACCATATTCACATCACCATAAACTGCAATAACATGTTGCACTGATTCTAGGTTAAAAGTCAAGTCCTTAAGGATTAGAATTTCTAAATGTTGTTTCTGATATATTTTAGGTTCAACCCACTCTTTGTGGGAGTTTCTCCCTGTTCATCCTGTTTCATCAGTAGCTATATATGCTGTACCTCAGCCTGATCCAGGTTGACATGACATTGCTGTTTTACATCAGTATTGTGCGCAGCTGTTCAACTTACTGTTGTATGTTCAAATCCAGGATTCTAATAATCTCATCAATTTGCCTTCCAAATCTGCCTCAAGTTGATGATCCATTAACAGGAAACCTGCAGCCAACACTGCTTCTCTGAATAACATTGCTCTAGCTCATATATGAGACCCCAGATTTTCCCAGTCAGCATAACCAGCATTTGCTCTGATATCAGTTTTCTCAAGTATCATCACCTGGCCTGTTGAAGTTTATTTGAAAGATCATTGTAACAATGTCATTTTATGCACATTTAGACTTCAGGTCACATTTATTTTTCTGACACGGTGAATAGAAACTATTTAAAGTCTAACCTTGTATTTCCAGCACCTGCTTAAAATATAAATTATGTATAAGCATGTTGTAAGACTGAGATTGAATTATGATGGGTTCACAAGGTTTGGAATTTAGCTTTATTCTCTGCACTCCACCATATTGTATGTAGAATTCACAATTTCAGAATTTTGTATTTAGGATTCGGAACTTTTCTACACATTTGCCCTCCAGGGTAGATGTTAACAAAGACTTCCCAGAAAGACCTTAAATTCAGAACAGACAATCTGTCTATATTCATTTAGGGTATAACATGATGTTCAATTATTTATTAACTCTGAAATTGTGACCAATATTATTGTTAGATTTCAGTTCTGAATATTTCTACAGGCAATAGATTTCACATGTTAGACACAGATCAAAGAACTGCTTCTTACCATTTGGAATACTGGAAAATCATAGCAATGTTGATAGGAGCAATACAGCACAGCATCAGAATCATCACAGAACTATGCATAAATGAGTGTGAAATGGCGAAGTAAGGAAACATGATAAAAATAGTGCATATCATACTTTGAAGCACAGGTTTTAGGTTGCGAATGTCAAAGGGTAACCAATCAAATATCAGAACTTTGGATAGGGATTGCAAAAATGCTATCAATTATGAAAATTTCAGAGGTAGAATAAGCACATAATCAGATTTACCAATATCCACCAGTAAGATAATCAAGTAGTATAAATCTAAAATTTTGAACTTTTGATTATTTAAACAGTGTTTTGCAGAAGTTAAATAATATGAGGAAGTGGTGATCACTCTCTGAATGAGAGCAACAAGTGACAAACTGTTCTCACATATGGAGAGTGCCCTGATCATCTTACCAGAATCCTTATGCCAGCAAAGCTCTGAGGACACTTTCTACACTAATTATCAGAGTAGAGCACAATTTGTCCATGCTGGTTTCTTTGCACATATGATCTTAAGTCCACTGATTCAGGGCTTGTTTTCTGCATACAGGACTCTGACTCATTTCTATGTCTTCTGTGATGAGAGTCCCAACACTGTGATAAATGTGTGTTGAATGAACATTTTGGAGCTTCTTACTCAATGAGTGAAGCTCAGCAATGAGACTGGAGCAGAAGAAGACATGGAGGCTGTGGTCCTTTGTGTCATCTGTGCCTCAAGGATTCCTACATAAACTTAATGTGCATCACGGATGATGAAACAAAAAAAAAAATCTTAGAGACATTCAACTCTCTGACCTCCCTTCATCAACTAGCATTCCATTACCAAATATCCTCTTCCCTTTCTTTCATTTTCCTCCAGGTAGACACACTTCATTTTTCAGAAGAGGAATATTTCATACAGGTTTCATTTCATCCTTATGAAGATCATAGCATCAAGTAGCTTCTTAAATTAATGAAAATGAGAAGTATACTCTGTTGGTGGATATGAACTAACCAGGAGAATGGTCACATGCAGGCTCTACTTCTGGGCTTTCACCAAACAGTCTATATGCCAGGTCTACAGGTGAACTATGGGTCTTAATGTGTGTTTATATTGCTGTGATGAAGTACCATGAAAAAGGAACTTAGGGTAGACCTGTTTATTTGGCAAATACTTCTACATTGCTGTTCATTAGATTAATAAAGCAGACCAGGAACTGAAGCAGAGTATTATAGTAGAGACAGGAGCTGACACATTAGCATTAGAATACAAAGTTATTATGGTGTTTGAAATATGTGAGTCATTTATTGAAACCACAGGAATAGATGTGAGACTAATGTGGGATGAATTGAAGTACTGAATTCCAGTGGTCCTGATTGCTATATTAATGGATTTTACACACAGTTTCTATATTTGATTGACAATATATTTAATCTCATATTATCAAGGCTATGTAGAAACCTCTGGTATAATTTGGAGGCAGGTAATCTCTAAGTGTGGCTGCTGCAGGAACCAATTTCCTTATCAGATACATGTTTCGCACCTTTGCTGGGTATCCCTGGGTATGTACTGGTCATGAAGGAATAATAAAAACATTTTGTATATAGTTCTTCACTCACAGATTTGAAAGCCAGCAATACTCACCTAGGTTTAGTATATATTTTTATGAACTCTTGTACCATGACACCTTGTTGATGTTTCCCCTTTCTGCTAATAAGATCCTGTGAAATGTAACCTTGGTGGGACTGAGGTGAACCCTGGGAAAAATCAGTGAAGTAAAGATACTTGAGGAACCCAAATTCTTTCAACCTTTAAACTGTGAATGATAGTAAAGGGGACATATTCAAGGCAATGAGGTGGGGTTAGTGTTGCTGGCCTATATAAGTAAACAGATCAGCCTTATTGCCATAACTCTTTTGAAAATACAGAGACTTAGTGACATTTAGCTCTACTCTTCATTAGCTATATTACTGAAACCTTCTACCCTGTGGTCTGTGGTTCCTTAGATTCCATCCTTTGCATTTCTGTACACGTATTTTCATCTCCTTTACAAGTGTAGAGAAATTACCAGAAATTTGGAGTTTGGCTCTTAGAATACATCAATTACAAAAATATATAAAATATTAAGAATGGGCTTTTAAAAACTGATATGAATTCAGAGAAATCATCAGTCTCAGGCATCAGCCTGTCTAGACTACTTTTTAGAGTTACTATTCATTCACTTGTTTAGCTGTGTATGCAAAATGCATATGACCCCTACCACTCAGAAACATTGTTCTTACACATATGGATAGGTCAGATGATGGCAGAACAAGACAGAGAATGTAGACTCACTTTGTTGTTGCCCCTGTATTGTTCCTGCCAACATTCTCAAAATCTCATTTTAATGGGTGAACTTGTGAATATAGAGCCTTCTCTTTTCCTTCCTCCAGAAGTTGCATCGCATCAATGTGTTGTATACACAGGAATTTCATCATCATAGGCAATAAAAGTACATGACAATCTTACAAATTAGACAGTTTACTGCTTCATGCTTTGCTTGAATCATCCTCCCTTGATTTCTAATACTCACCTACTCTTCTATAGTGATTCCATCCATATGATTCCAGGATGCCTCTGATAAGAATGTTATATTTAGGTTCTCAGTTCCATAGCTGACTTCTTCTGATGAGGAACCTCAACTCATAATGAGCCCGTCCTTTACATTATGTTTCTGGGACAGCAGTAGAAAGAAGATCCTTAGAAGCCTGGGGTAGAGAAAAGGGATTAATGTGTTAAAAGAAGCTGTTTGTAGCAAATAGAAGCTCAGTGATCTGTGGTAGGTCTATTGCATAGGGTTTATGTGGGAATGGTGGAGTGAGGACTTCATCCGGTTCATGGGTCACTGATCCTGCATGATTTCTGTATTCCTTTAGCTTGAATCCTACATATTGCTCTAAACCAGAAAGTTTTAGTAAGTCTCTGGCCAAAGACTAGAATTTCATATTCTTAAGAATCTTTGCTTTTACAGGTTTTGTTCCTGGTCTTCATTCATAATCATTTCTGCCCTATGTGATACTCTGCATTTTGTATTCAAGTCAGATGTTATGCTACATTTAAAAGTTAGCTATAATGGAGCTGTTTATGTCACTCTGTGCTACAAGTTCTTACCAAACAAGCATAAATATTTTTGATACGTTCTCCATAACTAATAAAAGAAGTGGGCTTGGTTGCCATGTAAAGATCTAGGCCAAATGATGGACTGAATTTCAATTTCATTTTGTAGATTGATAGAAGTCAAGCCATATCATCTCAACTAATACACACACACACACACACACACACACACACACACACATCCTCTCACACAGAGTCAAATGCACCCAATGAAAGTGAGAGGGAGAAACAGAGAGACACAGTAAGAGAGAGACAGAGAAACATAAAAAGAACAACAAAGAGACAGAGACAAACACAGACAAAACTAGACAAGGAGACTAAAACTATAATAAATGAATACAAATACATATAACACAAGACATCAAGGAGATAATCACACACACACACACACACACACACACACACACACACACTCACACACACAATTCCACCTCCAACAACAAACATAACAGGTACTAACAATTATCTGTCTTTATTATCTCTCTATTTCAATGGACTCCATTCCCAAATAAAATCATATAAGATAACAGATTGGACACACAAGCAGAATGCAGCATTTTACTGCATTCAGGAAACAAACCTCAATGATACTACCTCAGAGCAAAGGCTAGAAAAACATTTTCCAAGCAAATAGTTACAAGAAACAAGTGAGAGTTGCCATTCTGGTATTAAATAAAATATGTCAACCAAACTTATCAAATGAGATGGGGAAGAACTCTTTCTATTTATTAAGAGAAACACCCACTAAGATGAAATCTCAGTTCTGAACATCTACACCCCAAATGCAAGGATCCACACATTCATAAAAGAAACTGCTAAAGACCAAAACACGCATTAAAACTCACACAATAATAGTGGGAGACTTTAACACCCCACTCTCAACAATAGACAGGTCATTGAAATAGAAACTAAGCAAAGATATAGTGAAACTAATAGACATTATGAATCAAACAGATTTAAAAGATATATACAGGATACTTCACCCTAAAATAAAAGGGTATACGTTCTTCCCAGCACTTCATGATACTTTTTTCAAAATTGATTATATAATTGGTCACAAAGCAAGCTTCAATAAATACAAAGAGTTTGAAAACCCACACAGTCATGGAAACTGATCAACTCTCTGCTCAATGATAACTTGGTCAGGGAAGAAATAAAGAAATTAGTCTTCCCAGAATTCAATGAAAAAGATAAGACAGCATATCCAAATCAAAACAACCCTGAGATTTCACCTCACACCAGTCAAAATGGCTAGACACATGATCTTCAACAAAGAAGCAAAAAATATACAGTGGAAAAAAGAGCATCTAAAAGCATCTTCAATAAATGTTGCTGATCTAACAAGCAGTCTGTATTTAGACAAATCCATATCTACCAAGTTCACTAAACTCAAGTTAAAGTGAATCAAAGATCATTAACATAAAGCCAGATACCCTGAATTTAATAGAAAAGAAAGCGAGAAAAGACCTTGAACTCATGGACAAGGGGGAAATTTGCTAAACAGAATACCAATGGCTCAGGTTTTAAGATCAACAGTTGATAAATGCGACCTCATGAAACTGAAGAGCTTTTTCAAAGAACTCAAGAAGTTAGACTCCTTAAAGTGTCAAATAACCCTGTTAAAAGTGGGGTACAGAGCTAAAAAGAAATTTTTCGACTGAAGAAACTCAAATAGCAAAGAACAACCTAAAGAAATGTTCAACATCCTTAGTCATTAGGGAAATTCAAATCAAAGTGATGCTGAGATTTCACATTACATCAATCAGAATGATTAAGACCAAAATCTCAGGTGACAGCAGATGCTGGCAAGGATGTGGAGAAAGGGGGATAGTCTACCATTGCTGGTGAGATTGCAAGCTGGTACGACCACTTTGGAAATCACTCTGGTAGTTCCTCAGAAAATTAGACATAGTACTTCCTGAGGATCCAGCTATACCACTACTGGGCATATAGCCAAGAGACGCTCCAACCTCTAACAAGAACACATGATCTACTATGATCATAGCAGCCTTGTTTAACCAGAAGCTGGAAAAACCCCAGATATCTCTCAATAGAATAACGAATACAGAAAATGTGGTATATTTGTGCAATGGAATACTACTCAGCATTTAAAATTGACTACTTCATAATTTTTGCAAGCAAATGGATTGAACTAGAAAATATCATCCTGAATGAGGTAATCCATACACAAAGAGAACATACATGGTATATACTCACCAATAAGTGGGCATTTGTCCAAAAGCTCAGAATATTCCTAATTCAAATTACAGGCTAAATAAGATTTAGTAAGAAGGAAGGCCAAAATGTGGATTCTTCAATTCCACTTAGAAGGGAGAACAAAATAATAATTGGAGGTAGAGGGAAGGAGAGTCCTTGCAGGGAGAGTTGAGGGAGAGGGAAAGGGGTGTCAGGTTCTGGTGTGGGAAGAGGCAGGAGAGAAATTAGAGGGATAGGAGAATAGATAGAAACAAAACAGTGAGGTGATGGGGAATTGAGGGAACCACCAGAAAGTCCCAGAATCTAGGGATGCTTGAGGCTCCCAGGACCCAATGGGGATGGCATTAGCTGAAATACTCAACAGAGTGTAGGTAGAACCTGGTGAGGCTACCTCCAGTAGATAGGCATGATCCTCAGTTGAGGAAAGGGACCACTCACCCATCTCAAAAATTTTAACCTGGAATTGTTCCAGTCTAAGGGACAAAATGGATGAAAGACTGAAGGAAAGGCCACCCAGAGACCACCTCACCTTGGAATCCATCACATCTGCAGACACCATACCCTGATTTTATTGCTGATTCCAATAAGTGGTTGCAAGTAAGAGCCTAGTATTGCTCCCTTCTGTGCAGCTCTGCCAGGACCCGACTAACACATATGTAGACACTCACTGTTAACCATTTGACTAAGCCCTGTACCCCTAATGGAAGAGTTAGGGGAAGCACTGAAGAAGCTGAAGGGGACTGCAAACCCATAGGAAGAACAATAATAACAACTAATTGGACACCTCAGAGCTCTCAGGGACTAAATCACCAACCAAAGAGTATAAATGTGTGGATCCATGGCTCCTGCTATATATGTAGCAGCAGATTGACTTATTTGTCATTAATACAAGAGAAGGTTCTTGGTCCTGTGGAGACTTGTTGCTACAGTATTGGGGGATGCTTGAGAGGTGAGATGAGAGTGGGTGGGTGGGTGGGGAAGTACCCTCTTAGAGGCAAAGGGAGTGGAGATGGGATGAGCTTTCATGGCGGCAAGACTAGAAAGATGGACAATTGAAATGTAAATAAATAAAATCATCAATAAAACATCACATAAAATCATAATTTTGAATAAACATTTGTACAATTCAAGGGTTACTACACACTAAACTTGTAGAGTTTATACCCATAGAGAAGCATGAATGAATCCAGCACTCTCTTCCCTCCAGGTCTCCCTAAATGGGCTGTCACTCTCACTAACAAGGATATTTGGGTGCTCTCTTTGCCCCCTCTGGTCAGGGAGCCCAGCAGGAGGTTTGTGTTTGAGCTCACAGTAACATTCACTCACTAGGTCTCTTGCTAGGGATCCATCTGTATACTGTTACCAAACCCAGACACTATTGTGGACGCCAACAAGTGCTTCCTGACAGGTGTTTGATATAGCTGTCACCTGGGAGTCTCTACCAGTGTCTGACAAATTTAGAGGTGGACAAATAAATAGACTGAGCACAGGGTCCCCAATGGAGGAGCTAGAGAGAGGATGAAAGAGCTGAAGTGTTTGCAGCCCCATAGGAAGAACAACAGTATGAACCAACCAGTACCTCCAGAGCTCCCAGGAACTAAACCACCAACCAAAGAGTACACATGGAAGGACCCATGTCTCCAGATGCATATGTAGCAGAGGATGGCCTTTTTGGTCATCAATGAGAGGGCAGGCCACTTGTCCTGTTAAGTCTCATTGCTCCAGTGTAGGCGAATGCCAGGACAGGAAAGGGGGAGTCGGTGAGTGGTTAAGAAGCAGGAGAGGGCATGGGATGGGGGTGTTTCAGAGGACAAATTAGGAAAGGGGTTAGAATTTGAAATGTATATGAAGAAACTATCTAATAAAGTTTTAAAAATTGCTCCTCTTTGATTATAAGAAAAGTTTACATATTTGTAAATGTTAAAGAAAATAAATGAATAGTCTCAGAAGTTAAAAACACCTGAGACCTATTAAGTTGTAAATCTTCACTCTCATCTATGCCTATAAACCTTAGGTTTGGTCTTCTCATTATGTCCTGGATTTCCTGGATGTTTTGGGTTACAAGCTTTTTGCATTTTTCATTTTCTTTAACTGTTGAGTCCATGGTTTCTATGGTATCTTCAGCATCTGAGATTCTTTCTTCTATCTCTTGTAATCTGTTGTTGATATTTGCATCTATGTCCCCTGATTTCTTCCCAAGGTTTTCTATCTCCAAAGTTGTCTCCCTTTCAGTTTTCTCAGTTGTTTCTACTTCTGATTTTATATCCTGGATGGTTTTTCTTAGTTCCTTCACTTGCTTGTTTGTGTTTTCCTGTAATTCTTTAAGAGATTTTTGTGTTTCCTCTTTCATGGCTTCTGCCAATTGGCGCACTTTCTCCTTTATTTCTTTAAGGGTTTTTTTTTTTTTTTTTTTTTTTTTTTTTTTGCATTTCTTCTTTATTGGCTTCTGTCTCTTGACCCTTATTTTCCTGAATTTCTTTAAGTGATTTTTGTGTTTCCATTATACGGGTTTCTAGCTTATTCATGTTCCCCTGAATTTTTTAAGAGATTCATTTATGTCCTTTTTGTGTTCTTCTAGCAGCATCATGACCAGTGATTTTAAATCCAAATCTTGTTTCTCTGGTGTATTGGCATAACCAGGACTTGCGGATGTTGGAGAGTTTGGTTCAGACGCTGCCATATTGCCTAGATTTCTGTTAGTAGCGTTCCTGCATTTGCCCTTTGACATCTTGCTCTCTGGCGTTATTTGGTCTTGTCGCTGGCTGGTGTTTGAGCCTCCTGAGAGGCTCAAGGACTATTTCGGCAACCCTGGATGGTTGGGTTTCCCCTGTTGTAGATTGCTGATGTGCTGTCCTCCTCTTGGGTGCCCTTGCAGCCCTCGTGTGCTTTGTCCCAGATTATGTCTGTGTACCAGATGGTGCCTGTTTGCTCCTTCAGAGAGTGCTTATGGTCTATGCTGCTGGACCTTTTCCGAGTGCTGATCACTCTGCTGGGCAGCCGAACTCCCAACTGGGTTGGTGCACACAAGGCTAGCCTAGCTGCTCAGGCCCTGAATCTAGGCAAAAGCCTGGCAGTCCAAGTTCCGAGCAAAGTTCCCCTTGGGCTATGAGAATTAATTGGGTCTGTCAGGGGGCCAGGATGGCAGTGTGCGCATGCCAGGAGAGTCTGCTGAGCTAACAACCTCCTGGCTGGGTTGCCACACAGATGGCCTACTGAGCAGCCCAGGTCTTGTGGGCAGTCCAGGGCTTGTTGTCGCCTAAACTTTCTCTATGTTAGCCTTGGGTTATGCCTGTTAGCTGGCTTTGCCTGCTAGAACTCTCTGGTGTCCCATAGGCAAAATGGCGGCATGCACTCCTGGCTGGGCAAACAACCTCCTGACTGGGTTGGCACCCTGATGGCCTCCGAAAAGCCCAGGGCCTGGGTGCAGGCCAACGCCTGTTGGGCTTAGACTCCTGCGATGTTGGACTCGGGTTAGGTTTGTGTATCTCAGGCTGTCTGATCTCTCTGGTGTCCGAGAACCAAGATGGAGGTGAGTCTCTCATAACTGACTGGTGGGAGGCCAAAATTGACCCATTCTTATCTCCTTGTACAAAGCTCAAGCCCAAGTGGATCAATAATCTACACATAAAACCATACACACTGAAGCCATTGCCAAAAGCAATATACAGATTCAACACAATACCCATCAAAATCCCAACTCAATTCTTCATAGAGTTAGAAAGAGCAATTCTCAAATTCATCTGGTATAACAAGAAACCCAGGATAGTTAAAACTATTCTCAACAACAACAAAAATTCTGGGGGAATCAGTATCCCTGACTTCAAGCAATACTACAGAGCAATAGTGATAAAAACTGCATGGTATTGGCACAGTGACAGACAAGTGGACCAATGGAATAGAATTGAAGATCCGGAAATAAATCCACACATCTATCATCTTGACAAAGGAGCTGAAAACATCCAGTGGAAAAAAGATAGCCTTTTCAACAAATGGTGCTAGTTCAATTGGAGGTCAGCATGCAGAAGAATGTGAATTAATCCATTCTTATCTCCATGTACTAAACTTCACTCCAAGTGGATCAAGGACCTACATGTAAAACCAAACACACTGAAACTAATAGAAAAGAAACTGGGGAAGACTCCAGAGGACATGGGCACAGGGGAAAAGTTCCTGAACAGAACACCAATAGCTTATGCTCTAAGATCAAGAATTGACAAATGGGACCTCATAAAATTACAAAGTTTCTGTAAGACAAAGGACACTGTTAAAAGGACAAAACAGCAACCGTCAAATTGGGAAAGGATATTCACCAACCCTACATCTGATAGAGGTCTAATATCCAATATATACAAAGAACTCCAGAAGTTAGACCCCAGGGAACCAAATAACCCTATTAAAAATGGGGTACAGATCTAAAAAAAGAATTTTCACCTGAAGAAATTCGGGTGGCTGAGAGGCACCTTAAAAAGTGCTCAACATCATTAGTCATTAGGGAAATGCAAATCAAAATAACCCTGAGATTTCATCTTACACCAGTCAGAATGGCTAAGGTCAAAAACTCAGGAGAGAGCAGGTTTTGGCGAGGATGTGGAGAAAGAGGAACACTCCTCCACTGATGGTGGGGCTCTAAGATGGTATGACCACTTTGGAAGTCAGTCTGGCAGTTCCTCAGAAAACTGGACATGACACTTCCGGAGGACCCTACTATACCTCTCCTGGGCATATACCCAAAGAATTCCCCAGCATGCAATTAAGACACATGCTCCATTATGTTCATAGCAGCCTTATTTATAATAGCCAGAGGCTGGAAAGAACCCTGACGTCCCTCAAAGTAGGAATGGATACAGAAAATGTGGTATATTTGCACAATGGAATACTACTCAGCATTAGAAACAATGAATTCACAAAATTTTTAGGCAAATGGTTTGATCTAGAAAATATCATCCTAAGTGAGGTAACTCAATCACAAAAAATACACATGGAATGCAATCTCTGATAAGTGGATATTAATTAGCCCAAAAGCTCTGAATACCCAAGGCACAAATCGCATAACAAATGACTCCCGTGAAGAAGTATGGAGAGGGTCCTGATCCTGGAAAGGATTGCTCTAGCATTGGAGGAGAATAGAAGGACAGAGAAAAAGGAGGGAGGTGATTGGAGAATGGATGGAGAAAAGAAGCTTTATGGGACATATGGGGAGGGGTATCTGGGAAAGGGGAAATCATTTGGAATGTAAACAAAGAATGTAGAAAATAAAAGTATTTTAAAAAAAACACACCTGAGACGATTGATTTGCAGACATAGTGTGTTCTTGGCATTGTCTCTGTAGATGGTGAATCATCCCTTCATGCTGTCTGAATTGTCTGTGTTACCACCACCAATGATAATCGATGGGACATACTCCAGCCCCTTTCCTGGAGCCTGTCGAATGCGTTGCATCCAGTAGTCACTGAAAGTGAATCCAAAGGTTGCACAGGAGTGTTTCAGGGACCTTCCAGGCTGCACTAAATGTTCTCCAGGCTCCTCCAGCTATATCTCACACTGGACTCCTGCAGAGAATGCATGTTATATAAGCTGTCACTAAAATAAAATAAACAAAACATATTTTTTATTTCTCATGTGCATACAGTAGAAAGAGACTCATCTGTACAAATTACCTTTTAAAATAAGGACAAAGAAAACCACATTGAGCCCAAAGTCCATGGTCAGTTGTCTGTTCTGAGTTCTGATCACTGAATGTGAGGACCTAGGAATCCAGGGCTTGTCTCCTCTTTCACAGTAGCAGAGTTAGGTCAGAGCTGGTTTTCATGGGCACAGAGAACAATTATTTGCATGTCTTTCTCTTAT
The DNA here is from genome assembly GCF_947179515.1 of Apodemus sylvaticus. NCBI lineage: Eukaryota > Metazoa > Chordata > Mammalia > Rodentia > Muridae > Apodemus > Apodemus sylvaticus. The sequence continues at coordinate 8,299,949 of NC_067477.1, read as the reverse complement.
AGCATGCTCTGAAGATGGACTTGAGAAAGTCAGTGCTCATAGTTAAGTTAGAATTTGACACAGTGTGGAGGTTTTATATTCACATATTTTGGTTAACATCTTACCACTCTCCATTTAGCTTTCCTTTGTGAATGTGCATAGACATGCTTTGTTTACATACTGTCATGTGTCTTAGTACACACATGTAATTATATAACACCACACATAATTGTGTTTCTAGATAAGAACTTAATTTTTCCCACTGTTTATGCTGCTCATGGCATTTCCATAATGTAGCTCTTGAGCAGAGTAATAACTGCAAATTATAGCAGCATTCCTCATGCTCCTACAGGAATTTTTAGAAGTTTACTTATTCATGAAAGCATGCTATCCTCAGCTCTTATGGAGGCATGTATCCGAGACATTTCAGGTCCCTTTCTGTCTTGCACTCAGAGTTTGCTATGGAGACATATCTCTCTGAGGGGAAAATGTGGATGTTTGGCATGTTCAGCATTTATTCCTTTTAGTCTTCCACCATTTTCTTTTTGCATCTTTGCACCATGTTCTTGTGACTGTGTTTATGTTGTATTAGGCTAATTTCCTTTTCCCCAGTACATATACCCAGGGAGTATATATGCCCAGGGTAGTATACCCAGGGAGTTTGATTAGATTTTAGGATGACTTTTCTTATTTTATCCACCTCTCTTGTTTCAACAATTTTATCAGAAATATTTTCCACATAAATTTTCAATTCTGTCATAAAATGTTTCTGCTTCCTTTTTTAATTAATTTGGCAATATTTTTGTGTCTACCACTTTATTCTTTAATTTTCTATGAACATTCTCAATTTAACCTGTTTTATATATATTTCTTCTATTTTATCAGAAATATATCCCATTTAATCCTTCAATTTTATTATAAAATGTTTTACTTCCTTTTTCAATAAAAATGCTTTTCAAAAATATGATATTTTATAAAAATTGTTCATTTAGTGCTAGGAAGTAGGCAAAGGAAGGGTTCTTCTGTCATATATATGAGTAGTAGATTCAATTGTTAATATTTCAAAAATACAGTCCTCATTTTGATTAATAAATATTGTGCCTCAACACTATTTACGAGGATACATAAATATATTGGCTCACCACATCAGTCTTATTTTCTTATCAATAACTACTCCTTTCTGTCCCTTCTCTGAGATGTGGATTAACAGTATAATACAAAGATCTAGCAACACAGAACTGAGAGGCAATGCACTCCTAGGTGGACATCTTTCTGCCCTCCATCATCTGATTGGGCTACTTCATCTGGGCCAATGCAACTGGACAAAATAAGTTGCATAGAGCTAATATATCTAATCTCCAGAAAGTGTAAATGAATCCACAACTCTATACTGCATATAAGCGATGGTATGATAGTCATTTATTCAAAAAAATAAAAGCAAGTGTTTTAAATGTTGCAGGATTTTCCATGTTCAGCCATATTAGGGGAGTGGAAGGCCTGTGATTGGACAGGAAAGGGGAGGGGGAGCTAGGAGGTGTAGAGTCACAGGTGTTATAGGAGGAAAAGAGAACTGAGATGGAATCAGAAATTGATTGTGTGACATTTACTAGCCACAGATAGCTACGTTATAAAAAGGTTAGAAATATTGGAATAAAGTTTTTATCATTGTCAATTTGCACTAAAATTATTGTATTGATATCATGCAAATTGTAAGATTATTTATACATAAATCTATTTGGCTAATTAAGCTTTAAGAGTTGTGACTTACTTGGTTACTGGAATGTGGGTCCACTGATTAAAGGGGCTTATGGAGGAGAGAAAAAACACAGCTGAGATGCTATGGTCACCAGCTGAGAGACAATAGCTCGGTGCTGACTGATACATAAATCTGATTGATTAATTAAGCTTTTAGAGTTTTTGCTTTACTTGATTACTGGGGCATGGGTATACCGATGGCAGAGAGGGAACATACCTGAGATGTTCTTGAAGCTATCTGGGAGAGAATAGCTCAGCAGCAGCAAAAATGGTACTGAACAGGACCCTGCCTGGATCTGGTACTGAGGCCTGGTAGGGCAGAGAGTTGGCAGGATCTTTTTTATTATTTCCTCCTGTTCCATGTTATGGGAAAGCATTGGGAAAGTGTTTGGAGGACATGGAAAACATTACACATACATGGTCTGACATGTGACCCAGAAAGCACAGATAAGTAGTAGAGAAGGAAGATATCACTTTAATTTAAAATAGATTTTTGCACTTTCAAGATCATTTTCTGACCCCACTATTCCACTGTCTCTCAGTGATGGATTCTTTGTGAAGGCTTGCACTGTGAAATCTTACAAGGACACCCTCCCTAAATTCTGCCTGTAGCTCTCACATCCATATGGTACTTCTCCTATGTGTTGTCAGCCTGGGCTTGTGCCCAGGTAAAAGTAGAGACAGAGCAATGTAAATCAAACTTTTTTTAAAAAAAATATGGATATAAATTGGTTGTCCTGGCAGTTCCTATATTAACATGACACAAGGTAGAGTCATGAGAGCAATGAAGACTTAATTAAGACAGTATCTCCAAAAATCAGCCTGTAGAAAAGCCTGTGAACTAGTTTCTTAATTAATGATTGAAACAGAAGGGCTTAGCCTATTATGGGTCAAGCCACCCCTCGACTGGTTATTCTGGATTCCATAAGATACCAAGTTGAGCAAGCAATGCAAAGGAAAACCTTCCTTATTCCATGTCCTCTACAAGCTTCCAGCAGAAAACATGGCCCAGAGAAGATTAGAATTAAAAAATGTGGATGTGCCTTTCTACCTCAAAGATCCAAATTAAAATATATTATCACAATTAAAATTAAGCAACGTTTCTAACAGGTGTGCTCTCTGTTTTTGACTTTTATTCAAGTTGACAACAAAGAATAGGCATCGAATGGATATATAACAATCTTCAGATATTAATGTATACATCATGATGAGACTTCAGGTAAGTAAATAGACATAAACAACTATAGTGTGAGATAATAAAACATTCATTGCTTTCCAGAGCAGCTGATAACGCTCCCTCATCTGATTGTGTAAGCCGTTTTGGGCCATGTGTACTGACAATGTCTATACTTCTGGATGAATTCACCATTGCTCATGGGATGCTGGCGTTTTCCCTTAGGACAGAGGTTGACTAAAATTTCTAATGGAAGCAGAATTGCCCAGTCTCAATGTTTCCACACTCATAGATTTTTTTTCCTCCAAGATCCCTCTTTTAGCCTCCCTGTGTCTTCAAGTATGGGAAAATCTCCATTATACATCATTACTTTAAATCCCACTGTCTTAAAACTTAGCAAATACTTTGTGAGTTAACTAAATTTACCTTTAGCAGATACATGAAATGTAAATATGATAAGTGATGCCACCCAACATCTATGTGGGACTAGCCATAGGTATGAGAGGATCAGGTAACACCTTTAAAATTTTTCATTATCCTTCAACAAGGGGAAATCTCCAAATATTTATCTATCTTCTTCCTAGTATCTTCTACTTCTCCTGGAATTGTTACTTTAGGACTACCCAAACTCAACCACAAGGAGCCTTCCACTTGTCTCACAATGTTAGGAGAAGAAAACAATATAATGCCCTTGCATCTTCAATTCCATGAACATGTTCCATAAGAGATAAGAAAAAGCTCCACTTACCACTTACCCAACATTCCATGACTCTTATTCCAGCCTCTGTTTGTCAACACATTCTACAGTCATGCTTTCTTCATTCCCAGAACACTCCAGTTGCTCCATGTGGCCAGAATATCCAAATACTGACATTTGTCCTCCTATCCTTTATTGTCTTTGGACTTTCCAAATCTAGCTATCGGCTATTTCTTATTCTGCACAACTTCTTCCAGTTTATCTCTATCCCAAATGCCACAAATCCCTGATAACTACCTGAAAAGTAAAAGCCAGCTTCTCCAAATTGCTAGGAGACTCATGTAGTGATGCTACCAATCCTTATTGTTCACTTAGCTACTTAACAAGCACCATGTACAACCACAGGTCTCTATTAGCCCCCCTCTCTCTTTCCTTCTCTTCCTTCATCCCTCCCTCCTTCTCTCTCCTACCCTCTCTCCATATCCGTGTTTATCCTGGGGAAATGTGGCTTATGTTATATTGTATCTTAAAAACAAGCATGGTAGAACCCCAACACTATCTTTTTTATTGATGATTGCCTTGACTAATCATTAATGTGAAACAGTCTTCCATAAGCTTCATCTCTCAGGTACCAATCCAAATTACCTGATATGGCCAATGATAAATAAATTTGAACCAGACCAGGAGGAGAGATCTCAGCCAGACTGAGGCTGAGACAAGTTTATTCCAAACAATCACCTTTTCTATGCTTTTATCAGAAACAGAATATAATGGCAGGTTCTTGAGTTGATCAATGCAATGGTAGATGCCAGAATACAATGACATTTCTAAGCTATATATAGTACATAAGATTAATGTCTAAGACTAGTTGTCATGGCAAGTTTTGTATGCTTGCTTGACTTCTAGAGAACACAGAGAAACACAAGCATCATTAATGTTTCACTTCCTTAGAGGATTCCTTGTTTCTTAGGAACTAAAAGGCAACAGTGTTTTAGGACACCTGTACAAGGAAGCTACACTGAGGCAACTCCAAAAGGCCAACACTCACTCATAAACATTTTATTTGGGAAATTATTGGCTATAAAGCATTCATTCATTTTCTTTTTACTATTTTTCTTTATTTTAGGGAAATTTGATTTGTATTTGATTAAATAATGATCACATACACACCCTTTTCCCCAACAACTTCCCCACATTTTTCTAAAAGTAGGCATATTCCACAATGTCATGACTTTCTAAGCTCAATTAGTGCTTTGCATATATGCATGTGTGTGGAGCTAAGAACTGTAACACTGGAAACATATCAGTAACTACAACTTCAGAAACATAAGAGTCTCACTCTACAGAAACTATCTATTTGTTACAGTAAGAACCATTGCCCAGGCATTATCATACCTATTTATACAACAGTTTTGGTTGTATTTTTCTTAGGTATGTTTATATAGACAACAACAGCCATGACAGTTCATGACTGTGATAGGCATACCCTGTTCAGAAAATAGATCTCACAGAGCTGATTTCCATGCTCCATTTCTTACATAATTTCTACTTCCTCTGTATCAGAATTCTTGCCTTGACAGAGTATGGATGAAAACCAATATTTCTAGCATGCAACATTATGAAGATTGGGAAGGACAAAAACTGTCTGTTTCTCTCATACTCAAAACATAGATCCTGTGTGTCAGAGGTTGTCTTTGTATTGTACTTTGGTTTTGTAAGTTTGGAAACTAGAGTAGGCACCCTAGAAGAAAAAGAAATGTTGGTGTCCTGTCCAGGTAGCTCTGGAAGGAGAGAAGCCCCGCGGCCATACTTGCTGCCTGCTGGCACACAAAAGGATCACTAGGTACTGTACCACCCTGAGCTTTAGATTTCTGGTGGTGCAAACCGCCAGGGGTCTGCCTGCACTCAGGAACTGAGCACATAGGTGGCTTTTGTCTGCAAGCCCACCGGGCTCAGGGCCCTGTCCTGTCCAGGGTGCTGTGGAAGGAGAGAAGCCCATGGCCATACTCGCTGCCTGCTGGGACACAAAAGGATCACTAGGTACTGTATCACCCTGAGCTTTAGATTTCTAGTAGTGCAAACCGCCAGGGGTCTGCCTGCACTCAGGAACTGAGCACATAGGCGGCTTATGTCTGCCAGCCTGCCAGGCTTGGAGCCCGTGTCATGCCCAGGAAGCTGTGGAAGGAGAGAAGCCCCGCGGCCATATTTGCTGTCTGCAGGGACGGAAAAGGATCACTAGGTACTGTATCACCCTGAGCTTTAGATTTCTCGTGGTGCAAACCGCCAGGGGTCTGCCTGCACTCAGGAACTGAGCACATAGGCAGTTCATTTACAAGCCAGTCCATCGCAGGACCTGTGCCCTATGTGAGAATCAACAGAGGGAGTGACCCCCACCACAACTTCTTCGCTCCATAATAGAGCAGACAGAGAACACCTGGTTGACCTTGACAACCTAAGTATAACATTGCTTGAGGCAAGACTGAGAAGGGCTCCAAAGGCACAAAAGAGGAAGCCAGCATATCAGTAATCTGTGCCAGAAGAAACCCAGTTATCCAGTGTTGCAGAGATAACCTTAAAGATCCACAGAAGGTTGAAGCACCAGCCAGTGACAATAAGACGATCTAACTCCTGGGAGAACCAGATGGATAAAGGCAAACATAGGAACATTACTAACAGAATCCAAGGCATTATGGCAGCATCAGAACCTAATTCTCCAACATTAGCAAGTCATGGATACCCCAACACACCAGAAAAACAAGATTTGGATTTAAAATCACTGGTCATCATGCTAGTATAGGAACACATGAAGGACATACTTAAAGAAATTCAGGAGAAAATGGATTAAAAATTAGAAGCCCTTACAAAGGAAACACAAAAATCATTGAAAGAAATTCAGGAGAATACAAAAGCCAATAAGGAGGACATGCAAAAATCACTTAAAGAAATACAAGAGAACCTTGATCAACAGGCAGAAGTCATGAAAGAGGAAAAACAAAAATCGTTTAAAGAATTAGAGGAAAACACAAACAAGCAAATGATAGAATTGAGCAAAAATTTCCAGGATCTAAAAACAGAAGTAGAAACAACTAAGAAAGCACAAAGGGAGACAATTTTGGAGATAAAAACCTTGGGAAGAAATCAGGGAACATAGGCGCAAATATCAACAACAGAATACAAGAGATAGAAGAAAGAATTTCAGATGCCGAAGATACCGTAGAAACCATGGACTGAACAGTTAAAGAAAATGCAAAATGCAAAAAGCTTGTAACCCAAAATATCCAGGAAATCCAGGACACAATGAGAAAGCCAAATCTAAGGATTATAGGTATTGATGAGAGTGAAGATTTACAACTTAAAGGGCCAGCAAATATCTTCAACAAAATTATGGAAGAAAACATCCCTAACCTAAAGAGATGCCCATGAATATACAAGAAGCCTACAGAACTCCCAACAGACTGGACCAGAACAGAAATACCTCCCATCACATAAAAATCAAAACCCCAAATGTACTAAACAAAGAAAGAATACTTAGGACAGTAAGAGAAAAAGGACAAGTAACATATAAAGGAAGACCTATCAGAATTACACCAGATTTCTCACCAGAGACCATGAAATCTAGAAGATCCTGGGCAGAGCTCATGCAGACTCTAAGAGAACACAAATGCCAGCCGAGACTACTATACCCAGTGAAACTCTCAATTACTATAGCTGGAGAATCCAAGATAATCCATGACAAAACCAAATTTACACAATATCTTTCTACAAACCCAGCCCTACAAAGGATAATAGGGGGAAAGCACCATTACAACGAGGGAAACTATACCCTGGAAAGAGCAAGATATTAAGCTTCTTTCATCAAACCCAAAGAAGATAACCATACACGTACAAAATTAAAATCAAAAATGATAGGAAGCAATAACCACTACTCCTTGATATCTCTTAACATCAATGGATTCAATTCCCCAATAAAAAGACATAGACTAACAGACTGGATAAAAAAAACAGGACCCTATATTTTGCTGCATACAGGAAACACACCTCAATGTCAAAGACAAAATCTACCTTAGAGTAAAATGCTGAAAGACAATTCTGCAAGCAAATGGTCCCAGGAAACAAGCCAGAGTTGCCATTCTAATTTCAGATAAAATTGACTTTCAAACTAATGTCATCAAAAGAAACATGGAAGGTCACTACTTGCTGGTCAAAGGAAAAATCCAACAAGAACTCTCACTCCTGAACATCTATGCCCCAAATACAAGGGCGCCCTCATTCATAAAAGAAACTTTTCTAAAGCTCAAAGTACACATTGCACCTAACACAATAATTGTGGGTGACTTCAACACTCCATTTTTACCAATGGACCAATCAGGAAAACAGAACCTAAACAGGGAGACAATGAAACTAACTGAAGCTTTGAACCAATTGGAGTTAACAGATATATATAGAACTTTTTATCCCAAAGCAAAATAATATACCTTTTTCTCAGCACCTCATGGTACCTTCTCCAAAATAGATCATATAGTTGGTCACAAGACAGACGTCAACAAATATAAAAAGATTGAAATAATCCAATGCCTCCTATCATATCACTATGGAGTAAAAGTGGTCTTTAGTAACAGTAAAAACAACAGAAAGCCCACATACACATGGAAACTGAATAATACTCTACTCAATGATACCTTGGTCAAGGAAGAAATAAAGAAAGAAATCAAAGATTCGTTAGAATTTAATGAAAATGAAGGCACAACATACACAAATCTATGGGACACAATGAAAGCAGTGCTAAGAGGAAAACTCATAGCTTTGAGTGCCTCCAAAAAGAAATTTGAGAGAGCTTACACTAGAAGATTAACGGAACAACTGAAAGCCCTGGAACAAGAAGAAGCTAATTCACCCAGGAGGAGAAGAAGACAGGAAATCATCAAACTCAGGGCTGAAATCAATCAAGTAGAAACCAAGAGAACCATACAAAGAATCAACAATACCAAAAGCTGGTTCTTTGAAAAAATCAACAGATTTGATAAACCCTTAGCCAGACTAACCAAAGGGCACAGAGAAAGTATCCAAAATAACAAAATTAGAAATGAAAACAGAGATATTACAATAGAAACCGAGGAAATTCAAAAAAAATCATCAGATCCTACTACAAAAACCTGCACTCAACACAACTGGAGAATCTGGAGGAAATGGACATTTTCTTAGACAGATACAAATTACCAAAATTAAACCAGGATCAAATAGACCATCTAAACAGACCCATAACCGCTAACAAAATAGAAGGGGTCATAGGCTTCCAACCAAAAAAAGCACAGGACCAGATGGTTTCAGTGCAGAATTCTATCAGACTTTCAAAGAAGACTTAACACCAATACTCTTCAAACTTTACCACCAAATAGAAACAGAAGGAACACTACCCAACTCCTTCTTCAAAGCCACTATTACTCTGATACCAAAACCACACACAGATCCAACTAAGAAAGAGAATTACAGGCCAATTTCCCTTATGAATATCGATGCAAAAATACTAAATAAAATTCTTGCCCACCGAATCCAAGAACACATCAAAACGATCATCCACCATGATCAAGTAGGCTTCATCCCAGGGATGCAGGGATGGTTCAATATAAGGAAATCCATAAAGCTATCCACTACATAAACAAACTCAAAGAAAAAAAAAACACATGATCATTTCATGAGATTCTGAAAAAGCATTTGACAAAATTCAGCATCCTTTCATGCTAAAAGTCTTGGAAAGGACAGGAATCCAAGGCCCATTTCTAAACATCGTAAAAGCAATATACAGCAAACCGGTAGCCAACATCAAACTAAATGGAGAGAAACTTGAAGCAATCCCACTAAAATCAGGGACTAGACAAGGCTGCCCCCTCTCTCCATATCTTTTCAATATAGTTCTTGAAGTCCTATCTAGAGCAATTAGACAACATAAGGAAGTCAAAGGGATACAAATTGGAAAGGAAGAAATCAAACTATCACTATTTGCAGATGATATGATCGTATACTTAAGTGACCCCAAAAACTCTACTATAGAATTCCTACAGCTGATAAACAACTTCAGCAAAGTGGCTGGCTACAAAATCAATGCAAGCAAATCAGTAGCCTTTATATATTCAAAGGATAAGCAGACTGAGAAAGAAATTAGGGAAATGACCCCCTTCACAATAGCTACAAACAGCATAAAGTATATTGGGGTGACTCTAACCAAACAAGTGAAAGACCTATATGACAAGAACTTCAGATCTCTGAAGAAGGAAATCGAAGAAGATCTCAGAAAATAGTAAAACCTACTATGCTCGTGGATTGGGTAGGATTAATATAGTTAAAATGGCCATCTTGCCAAAGGCAATCTACAGATTCAATGCTATTCCCATAAAAATCCCAACCCAGTTCTTCATAGAGCTAGAAAGAGCAATTCTCAAATTCATCTGGAATAATAAAAAAACCACGGTAGCTAAAACTATTCTCAACAGTAAAAGAACTTCAGGGGGATTCAATACCCCAGACTTTAAACTCTACTACAGAGCAATAGTGATAAAAACTGCATGGTATTGGTACAATATCAGGCAAGCAGATCAATGGAATAGGATTGAAGACCCAGAAATGAACAAACACACCTATGGTCACTTGGTCTTTGACAAAGGAGCTGAAAGCATCTAGTGGAAAAAAGATAGTCTTTTCAACAAATGATGCTGGTTCAATTGGAGGTCAGAATGCAGAAGAATGTGCATCGATCCATTCTTATCTCCTTGTACCAAGCTCAACTCCAAATGGATCAAGGACCTCCACATAAAACCTGACACACTGAAACTAATCGAAAAGAAACTGGGGAAGACCCTGAAGGTCATGGGCACAGGGGAAAAGTTCCTGAATAGAACACCAATAGCTCATGCTCTAAGATCAAGAATTGACAAATGGGACCTCATAAAACTACAAAGTTTCTGTAAGGCAAAGGAAACCGTCAAAAGGACAAAACGTCAACCAACAGACTGGGAAAGGATTTTCACCAACCCTAAATCCGACAGAGGGCTAATATCTAATATATACAAAGAACCCAGAGAACCAAATAACCCCATTAAAAAGTGGGGTATGGAGCTAAACAAAGAATTTTCACATGAAGAACTTTGGAGAGCTGAGAAACACCTTAAGAAATGTTCAACATCATTAATCATTAGAGAAATGCAAATCAAAACAACCCTGAGATTTCACCTCACACCAGTCAGAATGGCTAAGGTCAAAAACTCAGGAGACAGCATGTGTTGGCGAGGATGTGGAGAAAGAGGAACACTCCTCAACTGCTGGTGGGATTGCAAGATGGTGCAACCACTTTGGAAATCATTCTGGCGGTTCCTCAGAAAACTGGGCATGTCACTTTCTGAGGACCCTGTTATACCACTACTGGGCATATATCCAGAGGATTCTTCAGGATGCAATAAGGACACATGCTCCACTATGTTCATAGCAGCCCTATTTGTAGTAGCCAGAAGCTGGAAAGAACCTAGGTGTCCTTCAACAGAGGAATGGATACAAAAAATGTGGTATATTTACACAATGGAGTGCTATACAGCCATTAGAAACAATGAATTCATGAAAGTCTTAGACAAATGGATGGAGCTGGAGAACATCATACTACGTGAGACAACCCAGCCTCAAAAGATCAATCATGGTATGCACTCACTGATAAGTGGATATTAGCCTAGAAACTTTGAATACCAAGGGCATAATCCACATATTAAATGATGTCCAAAAAGAATGGAGGAGTGGCCCCTGGTTCTGGAAAGACTCAGTGCAAGATTATAGGGGAATTCCAGAACAGGGAAGTGGGAAGGGGTGGATGGAAGAATAGGGGGACGGAAGAGGGCTTATGGGACTTGCGGGGAGTGGGGACCCAGAAAAGGGGAAATCATTTGCAATGTAAATAAAAAATATATCAATTAAAAAAAAGAAAAAGAAATGTTAAATGATAGGGAAATGTGGCCAAAGGCAGGATTGTAACAACAATGTGAAACAAGTGATGAAAATTTATTAAAAAGCCCTTAATTTATTAGTCATATTAGTTTAAGAAAATAAAAACTAGCGTAATACAACATAAAGACTATTTCCTGGTGTAAAAATGGGAGAAAACAATTGTGAAGGGGATTTAAAAGCTATTAAAGTGAGAATTTCAGGTCCCCAAACTAAAGAGTTTGTTGCAAATAGATAAGCCTTCCTACCACACACTGAGCAGTAAACAGGCAAGGAGAAAGAATGTCATATTTGCAAGCCTTTATAGGGCCCAAGGAGAGTTTTGTTGCATAAATAATTAAAATTCAAGGAAGTCCAAGTATTCCAACTACAATTCCAATGTTTGTATAACTTCTACAGGCAGATCTGGCCATGTCTAATAGCCTCATAAGAAAGAGGCCATGCACATCTGAGACAGTGGGGAAGACTGAGCTCCTATATAGTAATACAAATATGTTGTGCTTTTTTGATTTCACTAAGGAAAGGAGGATATATATATATATATATATACAGGTACAGATACAGATATAGATATAGATATATAAATACATATCAGAATTGAATACGACTACTCATCATGGTCTTGGAGATCAGTTTTGGTTTTCATATTGTTATTTTAAAAGGCGATTGGCAGACAGGAGATGGTAAGGGACATGAGAGAGAAAGTGAACTTCTTTGATAGTTTTCTGACTATCAAAATCTTTATGTCTGTAGGAGTCCATTTTGCAGTAAAGCTGAGGGAATCTGGTGGAAGCCTGATAGAACCCCAAGAGTCCTTGAAACTCTTCTGAACAGTTTATGGATTCACTTTCAGTGAATTAGATCCACAAGGCTCCAGAAAAAGGCCTGGAGTGGGTCTCATCCATCAGTTAATATTGTTGTAACATAAACTAGGTTAACACCCTGAAGGACAGATTCACCAACTCCAGAGACAAAACAGAAAAATTCTTAATTATCAGCCAGAGGACTGAGAAAACAGCCAGCTTTTATTTTTCTAGAGAAACAGTGCTGCAAAATTACTATGAATTAAGACAGGAACTTCCCTGCTGGGATACCAGGTGAAAGAAAAATATTGAGACCTCTAAAGTATTATGAATAATGAGAAGGACATCAGGAAGGTCCTAATCCATAGATTACAGCTACATCATTCAAGGATTGGTGTTAGATCTAGTAATGTAAAAAAAAAAAAAAACAAAACAAACAAAAAAAAAACAAAAAACAAACAAACAAAAAAAAACTATTCTTTTAATTTTAGAAAATGTAAATATGATAATTAAATGGGGTTATACACTAAGTATAATATAAAAAACATATACTTTAATTGGCTTTTATCAAGAATCTCACTGAAGCACTGTGCCATGAAGACATCCAGAGAGATTCTGGCAATAGGTTTGTTTCTCTCCGGCCTACATTTTTAGTAATGCAGCTACTTTCTATTGTGCTGAAGTGCTGATAAAACTGATTGGATTCATCCTATACATGTGATATTTTCAAACACAGGTTCATTGGTAAATGACCATGCAGTGCTTGCTTTGAGGATATATGGTAAAAAAAACATACAGGAAATATATCACATATTGCTATTAATTGTAGTAAAATTTCATACAGCTTTTTCAATATCAGTGGTCTCAATGCCACAATTAAAAAGCACAAGCTAAGAGAAGAGATATGTAAACAGTGTCTGTATCATTCTTCTGTATATGAGAAACACTTCTCAGAAACAAAGACACTACCTCATAGGAAACTGTTGGAGAGTTTTGCCACAAAAACACACCCCAAAACCAAGAGTCAGCAACCATTCTACTAGGCATTTAAATGACTTTCAGCCGGATTTAATAAAAAGAGATGGAAAATGACCCTTTATACTCATCAAAGGAAAAATACCACAAGAGGACATCTCAATTCTGACCATCTATGCCCCAAATGCAAAGGCAATCACATATGGAATAGAAATATTAGCAAAGTTTAAATCACACATCAAAACCTATAAGTAAATAGCAGGGGAGATCACCACCATTCTCAGTAATTAACATGTCACCAAGACAGAAACTAAACAGAGAAATAATAAAACTAATAGAGGATATGACTCAAATGAACCTAAGCTATACCTATAGAACATTTCCTCAAACACAAAATCATATGCTTTCTTCTCAGCACCTCATGGAATCTTCTCCAAAACTGATCATATGCTTGGGCGCTTAGTAAGCTTCAACAGATGCAAGAAGATTGAAATAACACCTTGCATCTGGTCAGATAACTGTGGATTAAAATTGGACTTCAAGAACAGAAACAAAAGAAAACCAACAGACCCGTGGAATGTGAACAACTCTCTATTTAACTAACACTGGGTCAGGAAAGACATTAAAGATTTTCTGGAACCTAATAAAATGAGAACACAATATATCCAACACAATGAGAACTGTGCTAAGAGAAAGTGCATAACACTAAGTGTCCTCAGATCTATGAATTTTCTTCTTAGCGCTGCTTTTCTTGTGTCCCATAAGTTTGAGTATGTTGTGCCTTCATTTTCATTAAATTCTAAAAACTCTTTAATTTAGTGAATGATTTGTTAGACAGATGTTGATTATCAAATTTTAATCAAGATCAGGTATACTATCTAAACTATCCCATAACCCCTAAGAAAATAGAAGAGTCATTAAAAGTCTTCTACCCACAAAAATCCGAGGGCCAGTATTTATAATGCAGAATTATACCAGACATTAAAGAAGAGTTAATATAAGGACTCTACAAACAATTCCCCAAATCTAAACTGGCAAACTCATTATTTGAGGCCACAGTCACACTGAAACCTAAACTACAAAGAGACTCAAAAAAGAAAAACCAGTTCAGACCAATTTCCCTTATCAACCTTGATGCAGGTACTCATTACTTGCAAACATACTCAATAGTTGCAAATTAAATCCACAAACACATTTAAAAAGTTATCTACCATGATCAGGTCAGCTACATCCCAGGCATGTAGAGCTGGTTCAACATAAGAAATCTGTCATCAAAATTCACCATATAAACAAACTGAAAGAAAAAAATACATGATGATATCATGTACAGACAAGCAGAAATAGTTATTTTGTGAATGATAATTAGATGGTTTTAACATATAGATTAAAAGTAAAAAATGTGGTTGTTGTTATCCTACTGGAATTTTAAAATTGTATCAGACTGGAAGACCCAGTCAACACCCCTGTTTGTCTTCAGCACCAGTGCCAATATGGCATACTCAAATTTTTATCAATTATTCATCCAGTTTCATATTTTTGTTCCTTCTCTGCCTTCATTTAGGATCACCCAGATCATATACAGAATGTTAATAGCCCCCCACTTCTCCCACTAGGCTAAAAAATCAATATAACAAATGACCTTGTATTTTTAGCTACCAGAACTTTTCCTCTAAGGATATCACAAATCTCCTCTTGGAACTTCACCAATATTTAATACCTCTTCTCTCAGGTTTAAGAATCTCCTTAATTGGGTTTTCACCAACCAGGGTGCGTGTCAGTTCCCTCATGTGTCCAGAAAGTCTACGAAATGAATTTGCACCACCTCTTACTCTCTCTTCTGTTCTCCAAACAAGCCAAGAACCCTACTGTTACCTTGCATTCCTCTCACTGGTTCATCCACATACATTATGTACCACTACCCTGCTTTCTACATGACATATGCTCCAGACACCTAAGGTAAATAATGTAGTAAACTTACTAATCACTATTCTTCCCTTGGTATGCTTACAAGCATCATCTACCACATCAGGTATCTGAGGGTCTTCTCTCAAACTGTCTCTCTCTCTGCATGTCTGTGTATGTGCATCTGCTATATGATTTTATTACCAAATGTAACTTGAAACAAAGTATATGAAATCCCTCCATCACCATTCCTTTTGCTGAGGGTTGTCTTGCCTTCCAATTTATATTATATATTGCAGCATATTCCTTAACATCTTCTTTGGGGATTTATTGTCTTTAAACATTTGAGTCATTCAGTAGGTACTATTTTTCCACATTTGAGTAATTGTATACTCTACTTGTATATGATTAATATATAATATCTCCACCATATTTCCACTCCAACTCCCCACATATCTTCTGAAATTCAACCTCACTCAATTTTGGGATTTTATGTACAGAAATGTTAACCATGTGTGCATGTGTGTGTAGGCAAGCACTGGAGTACAGAAAATGTACCAGTGACCACATTTTCATACAGACAGAGTCTCCCTCTCTAGGAAATGTCTTCTTGCATCATTTTCTCACTAAGAGGGAAGACTTGGAAATAATCTACAAAAACCATACTGGGTTATGATTGTCTTGGTCTCAGGTGGGTCTATCTACCAATGCTTCACTTCTTACATTCTTTTCATCTCCTCTTGCTTCCTGTTCTCTGAGCCACGGAGAAATCTAAATTGAACTGGAAAGTGTTATTTCAAACAATATAAAGAAGGCTTGCAAGTTCAAAACTGCCTGGTTCTGTTATATACAGAAACTCCATGTGTGTTAGGGGCTCTGGTTTCTATTTTGCAGCTTTTGGAACTAGAAAGCAAACCCATCTCCAAGTGGCACAGGAGTACAGAACAGACAGTCAGCACAGGTGAGGCCTGCCCTGCAGCTCAGAGCATTCCTCTGGAACCCTCTGGCAGAAGCCTCTAGTTTCTGTCTCCAGCTTGGGTCCATTTTCTGCTGCAATGCACCATCTGCATGTGGCACAGGAAGTTAGCTATACATCAAGTAAAGCAGAGAAGATAGCACAGGTTAGACCTGCCCTACAGCTCAGAGGTTCAAACCGTGAAATCTCTGGCAGAAACCCTCCAGTTTTGGTCTCTGACTTGGGTCCATCCCCTGTCACAGTATGCCATGCCCAAGTGGCACATGGAGGCAGCTTAACCACCCAGGAGTGTGGAGGGGACTGCCTGCACAGGTAGAGACACCCTCACCAGAGGATCACAACCAGAACCCTATGTCAGAAACCCTCCAGTGTCCTTCTCTAGCTTGGGACCACTCTCTGCAACTTTGTATCATATCCATAGTGACACACTGAGGTAGCTAACCACTCAGCAGTACAGAGAGGCCAGACAGCAAAGGTAGGACCACCGCTTCTGCTCAGAGGAAACAGCCGGGAAACCCTGAGGACACAAGAGCCTAGGAAATGCCTGGGACAGGAGTCTTGCAATTAATGCCTACACCCATAGCTGATTGGGGCCACAGAGCTACATACCCAAATACAACCACAAGAGTATGGGTCTCACAGAAGTACCTACATTTTGGTATACACAGAGGAACTGGTCTCCCAGGAGCACCGATGAGCCCCAGTCAGAGACAGCAACACTATCTAACACCAGAGATAACCAGATGAAAAAAGGCAAATGCAAGAACATCATCAATAAAAACCAAGGCAACATGGCACCATCTGAACCAAGTTTCCCAACAGCAGCAAGTCCTAGATACACCAACACACCAGAAAAGCAAGACCTGGATTTAAAATCACATCTCATGATGCTGATAGAGAATTTGAAAAAGACACAAATAACTTCCTTAACGAAGTACAGAAGAACATGGGTCAACAAGTAGCAGCCCTTAAAAAGGAAACACAAAACTCACTTAAAGAAATTCAGAAGAACATGTGTCAACAGATATAAACTCATAAAAAGAAAACACTAAATCACTTAAAGAAATACCAGAGAACATGGGTAAACAGGAAGAATTCCTGAAAGAGGAAACACAAAAATCCCTTAAAGAATTATAGGAAAACACAAAGAAATAAGTGAAGGAACTGAGCAAAACCACCCAGAATCTAAAAACAGAAGTAGAAACAACTAAGAAATCATAAAGGGAGACAACTTTGAAGATAGAAAACCTTGGAAAGATATCAGGAGTCATAGATGCAAACATCCACTAAAGAATATGAGAGATAGAAGAAAGAATCTCAGATGCTGAAGATACTAAGCCAAGCATTGACTCAACAGTTAAAGAAAATGCAAAATGCAAAAAAGCATGTAATCCAAAACATCCAGGAAACCAAGGACACAATGAGAAGACCAAACCAAAGGATTATAGTTAGAGAAGAGGGTGAATATTTACAACTTAAGGGGCTGGTAAATATCTTCAACAAAACTATAGAAGAAAACTTCTGTAACCTAAAGAGACAGATGCCCATGAACATACAAGGAGCCTACAGAATGCCAAACCAACTGGACCAGAACAAAAATACCTACCATCACATAATAATCAAAACATCAAATATACTAAACAAAGAATGAATATTAAAAGCAGTAAGAGAAAAAGGCCAAGTAACATTTAAAGGAAGACCTATCAGAATTACACCAGACTTCTCACCAGTGAACATGAAAGCTAAAAGATCCAGGGCAGATCATATACAGACCTGAAGAGAACACAAATACCAACCCAGACCATTTTACCTAGCAAAACTCTCAATCACTATATATGGGAGAAACAAACATATTTGTAGTGGATATTTCTGGTTGTCAACTTGACTATATTTGGAATGAACTACAATATAGAATTGGAAGGCTCATTTATGATTCTAATCTGGAGGCTCAGAGATATAACTTTCTGACCTGGATCTTGGCATGGAGATCTTGAAGCATATTGACAATGAATTCCAGAAGATTAAGACAAAGAGATCTCTGAGTTTAAGATTATCTGGGATTAAAGTCATGGAGGCACATGCCTTTAATCTGGGTCACACCCTCTGCTGGAAACATACATAAGTACATTGGAAGAAGGAAGATTCACTCACTCTTCCTTGACTGCTTGCCTTGTGGGACTGATTAACTGTTAGATCCTTGGACTTCCATCTACAACTGCTGCTGGCCATTGTTGGGGAGTTGGACTACAGGCTGTAAGTCATTGACAAATTCCCTAACTATATAAAGATTACCCATATATTCGGTGACTCTAGAGAATCCAGACTGATACAATATTTCATGATAAAACCAAATTTACACAATATCTTTCCACAAATCCAGCCCTACAAAGGATAATTGATGGAAAATGCCAATACAACTTCACCTAGAAAAAGCAAGATAGTAATCTTCTTTCAATAAACCCAAAAGAAGATAACCACTCAAACATACAAATAACATGAAAAATGACAGGAGACAACAATCACTGTTCCTTAATATCTCGTAACATCAATGGACTCAGTTCCCCAATAAAAAGACATAGAGTAACAGCCTGGGTATGTAAATGGGATCCAGCATTTTGTTGCATACAGGAAACACACCTCAGTGTCAAAGACAAACATTACCTCAGAATAAAATTCTGGAAAACAATTTTCCAAGCAAATGGTCCTAGGAAACAACCTGGAGTAGCCATTCTAATATCTGATAAAATTAACAGTAAACCTAAAGTCATCAAAAAAGACATGAAAGCACATACATATTCATCAAAGGAAAAATCCGCGAGAAAGAACTCACAATTCTGAACACCTATGCTCCAAATTCTAGGACACCCTCATTTGTAAAAGAAACGTTACTAAATCTCAAAGCACACATTGCAACTCAAACAATAATTGTGGGTGACTTCAACACTCCACTCTCCTCAATGTACTGATTAGGGAAAAACCAATTAAACAGAGACACAGTGAAACTAATTTAAGTTTTGGAACAAAAGGATTTAAGAAATAATTATAGAACATTTCATATATAGCCCTCATAAAAATTGAAGCTGAACAATGCTCTACTCATTGATACCTTGGTCAAGGAAGAAATAAGAAAAGAAATCAAATACTTTTAGAATTTAATGAAAATGAAGGTACAACCTACCAACATCAAACTAAATGGAGAGAAACTTGAAGGAATCCAACTAAAATCACGGACAAGACAAGGCTGCTCCCTCTCTCCAAATCTACTCAATATAGTACTTGAAATTCTAGACAACAAAAGGGGGTTAAATGGATACAAATTGGAAAAAAAGAAGTCAAATTATCACTATTTGCAGATGATATGATAGTATACTTCAATGACCCCCCCCCCCAAAAAAAAAAAAACTCTAGCAGAGAACTCCTATGGCTGATAAACAACTTCTGCAAAGGGGCTGGATATAAAATTAACTCAAAAAAATTAGTAGCCTTCCTATACTCAAAAGATAAACAGGCTGAGAAAGAAATTAAGGCAATGACACCCTCCCAAATAGTCATAAACAATTTAAAATATTTTGATGTGACTAAACAATCAAGTGCAAGATCTGTACGACAAAAACTTCAAGTCTCTGAAGAAAGAAATCTTGTGGACAGCATAATATGATTTATTGTTCTGTGTGTGTGACTGACAGCATATGCACCAATCTTACTATTTATGTTCAACACTGTGCACCTGATTGAAAAGTTTAAAACAGAGCAGATTGTGGAGATGAGCATTGCAGTGTCAAATGCACATGCAAAAGAGAATGGCAGAAGCTGCTGAGATGTGTTCTCAGTTTCAAGTATTCTAAGAATTACTGGGGATCATAGGCAGTAAGTACAGCTGGACTGTGTTCAAAGATTTTCCAGGGAAAAGGATGCCCAACACTGAAGTCAAACTCTTACTCCAAGCCCCATGACCATTGAGCTGGGCTCTAGTCAGATGATACTTTACTTATCTTGATAATGTAAACTATTCCTATATTGTGAGAAAATATCTATCTCCTAAGCATGCTAACACTCAGAGAGACAGACATTTAATAACAGAGACAAATCTACACAGTTACAAATACAAGAACAGACAGATATATGTATACTAACATTTTGTTATTCAAACATTTCTTCATTCTATGCCACCTATTCTACTTTTAAAAAATATTATAGTTGTTTATAATACACTCTTATTATATTAATTCATCTCCATTACCTTCTCTCTTCTTATGTTCAGTTCTAATGAGCCTTCTGACCCCTGCTTTTCTCTCTTCTCTTCCTTTTCCCATTTCCTACTTTTTGCCTCACTCTCTGCTTCCCCTGTCTACTCACAGCATAAGAAAGGCATCTGGTCATGAGGAAAATTGACTCTCAGTCTCAGGCTCCCTGAGTTATGTGTTATTCTTCTGACTCAAATATCAGACAAGTGACAGAAATGAGTTGTTTTAAAAAGAAATATGAGACTGATCTCTTGGATGATACACACAGTGAGTAGTGATTTTTCAAAATCAGTATTTAGTAATCAGCATTTGAGATTTATTTAGCAATATTTCCATTTGAATCAAGATCTCACTTATACTACACAAGAACTAAATCATTGGTTAAATCCCTGTAGTGAATGATGTATTTTAAACAAATATTTCATTTTAAATTATGTAATTTTTTGGTGCGGGTAGTATATTGCTCAAGAGCATAAGGAAAGGTCTCTGTTTCCTCTGGATGAACGTGTTTTTGAACTTCCCTGTATTTAGGGTTTACAATCTCCTGTTTCTTTGATTCTTCTGGAAGAGATATTGGTCACTACACACAATCAGTTATGTTCTGTATGATAATCTGTATTTTGTTTATGTCAGAGCACATCTTAATTTTAAAACAACTATACTGGGTCTCTGAAAGTATCTCTGTGCTTCAAGATTTGCCATGTAAGAATCATTTAAGTGTGATCTTTCCTCTGAAGTTAGGTTTCCATGATTACAAAAAATGTGGCAGCCAACTAGTTTTGTGTTCTATATAGCCTGTGAGGACGGAACAATCCCTGTAGCTTGCTATCTAACCAGTTTACTCATTAAATGAGTTCCATGCCCAGTTATAGACCTTGTCTTTAAAAATGTAGAGCAGACCAGTCCTCCGTTCTTCTTGTACATCATTTGATGTGTGTATTATGTTTTTGGTATTTCAATTTTCTAGGCTAATATCCACTTATTAGTGAGTGCATACCATGATTAATCTTTTGAGACTGGGTTACCTTACTTAGTATCTGGAAAGACTCAGTGTAGCAGTATAGGGCAAAACCAGAACAGGGAAGTGGGAAGGGGTGGATGGGAGAACAGGGGGAGGGAAGAGGGCTTATGGGACTTTTGGGGAGTGGGGGGCCAGAAAAGGGGAAATCATTTGAAATGTAAATAAAAATATACGGAATAAAAAATGTAGAGCAGATTGATAGAGGAAGGTGTTGGCTTCTTGTCCTGAGGGCCACATAATGAGGTGGGACATAACACTGGATGAAGGCCAATGACTGATCACCTCTGGCATTTAACACTCTTATTGTTCTCTGGGCCAGAAGCTGCTGGCTGCTGGCAATTTAACTCTCCCTGTTCTGACTATTTCATTCTCTCTCTTCTGGGGCACAAAACCTGATTGTTTCTGGCAACAAAATCTTGTGGATAGCAGGTATTAAGGAAAGAAACTTAGCTGGAAGACAGGGCATCAAATGAGGGAGAAGGTGGCCATCCCACAGTCACAACTTTGACCCATAATTGTGTCTATCTGAAAGAATTACAGGGATGAAATGGAGATGAGCCTGAGGAAAATAAAGTCCAGAGACAGACCCAAAGTAGGATCCAGCTCAAGGGGAAGATACATGTCCTGACACTATTACTGAGGCTATGGAGTGCTCACAAAAAGGATAAAGCATGGCATCACTACAGAAGACCCAACAAGCAATTGAAAGAGTCAGATGCAGGTACTTGCACCCAACCAATGGACCAAAGCAGCTGACCCTTGTTGGTGAATTAGGGAAAGCTAAAATAAGCTGATGAAAAAGGCAATCCTGTAGGAGAACTAGCAGTCTCATTGGGACCCCTGAGATCTCTCAAACACTGGACCGCTAAACAGGCAGTGTGTACCAGCTTATATAAGGCCCTGAACACACATATAGTAGATGACTGCTGGGTATGAGTTAATTCAGAGAAGATTCACCTAACCATCAAGAGACTGGAGGCCTCAGGGAGTATAGTATAGAGGGTAGGGGTATGTGGGTGGAAACATTCACATGGAGACAGGGGTTGGGGAGAAGGTACAGATGTGGAATAGTCAGAGGGTGGATGGGGTGAATAAAATATTTAGTGTAAAAATTAATCAAATTATTAATTAAAAAAACTAAAAAGAAAAGAAACTTAGTTACTTGGGCTCTTTTCTCCTTGATTCAAAGGCCTCTTGCTGGCCAAGCAAGAGGCTCTGAGTTTGTTAACTTCTAATAAACTAAAAAGAAAAGAGGAAAAGAGAGAACAAAAAAGAGGAAGTCATACACACACACACATACACACACACACACACACACACCCCACAGGATTAAGCAGAAAAGGCCTGCACTGCATCTTTATTATTCCTTTCACCTTTTTAGGCAAATGTTCTTTATGTATGATAAAATTACCCCATATACAAAATGTTACACAAAAGTAGAGTACAGAAGTCTGTCAATTGTATGTTCAAGGAGTGTTTTCTTCTATAAGCTCATTATAAGTTCAAAGCAACAGTTTCACATGGCCTTGCCTTATCATAGTGCACACCTGTGGCCTCATACTTGGATATGAGCTAGAATTAATGTCTTTCCTTGATCACAAAACTTTCCCGATCTTATTTCTGTTATTAGTGTGATTTATGAAAGCTCATTGTACTTCTTATTATTCAGTCTTTACTTACTATTCTATAAGCAGGGACACATCTATTCTTGACTCTATCTTTTTTACATTGTTCTGACAAAACAACTAAAACTATCTCCTTAAACATTCTTCTTAAAATTATTTGAATTAACTCTGGAATTCTATAGAGTCACTAATGTATCTAAACAACATTTTTTATGGAAACAATCTTCATTTATTTCGGCATAAAATGTGCCTAATAGTGTGGGCTCATGCACAGAAATCATTGGGATACATAATGGGGGCAGAAATGGCATATCAGCCATGAGAAGCAATGCTGAGAAAAGTCACTGAGGTACAGTCACTGAGGTATATGCCTTTAGGAGTCATCCATTGTAGCCATATGCTACTTATTTGCTTTCCATAGGATTTTATTTTCTTTTTCTTTTTTTTTTTGAGGAAGGAGCATAACTATATTTCCTCTATAGAAACATTAACAACAATAAAACATACAATCAGAAAAAAACAACATATTACCAGAATGCATAAAGATTAACAATTTATGAAGGACAAACCACATTCAATACTGAAGGAAATCTCATCCTTGCAGAGCTCCTACTTTACAGGAGGTCTCACAACCTAAAGTTCCCTCTTTTGAACACCATGGACTTCAAGCAACTCAGATTCCAGAACAAGGTAAAGTGAACCATGCTCCTACCGGCATCCTGCAACCCCATTTCCTTTATATCCTCACTCTAACAGAATGCCAAGTCTGTTGCACTGGGATTAATAGGCGATTGATAGCTCATTCCACTGTCTTATTAAAGCCTGAGATATCTTCTGTCCCTTCTAATAGCTTGTCTCTTTGACATTTCTGTATGGCTCTTCTATGAATGTACAGGCTGCTAGGGCTTTGCATGCTGTGGGAGTTAGGGTGAGAGCAAATGCTTTCCTCAGATTTCTGGGAGAGCCAAAGGGTGCTTAATTAAGCTTGGACAATAACAGTGTTCCTCAGATCTAGGTTTAACTCTTAGATGCACAAAGAAGAATTATAGTTATGATAGCTCAGGAATTGCTAAATTATGCATGGTCTAATCTTAGGTAGTGAGGTGGGGGAAGATGAAGTTTGTGCAGTTTTTCTAGATGACATGCCAGGAAGGTATCATATATCAGCATGTACACAAAGACATACACATAAATACACAGTGGAAGTGTGTGTGTGTGTGTGTGTGTGTGTGTGTGTGTGTGTGAGAGAGAGAGAGAGAGAGACAGAGACAGAGACAGAGACAGAGAGATACAGAGAGACAGACAGACAGACAGACAGATGGACAGACAGAGATAAGGAGAGACAGAGGAAGAGACAGAGAAAGAGAGACAGAGAGAGACAGAAAGAGAGAGAGAAGAAAAGGAGGGAAATGATGAGAGAGAGACAGTATAATAAATAAATATGAAAACACGTACCACAATAAAAAATATTACTCATATACGTGTAGAGTAAATTCCTGAGTATAACATGGATATGCAGCCAAGAAACCAAATAATTCAGCCCTCAAAGACTCTCTGATCAGATTGTAACATTCTGTAACTAAGAGATCTGTGTTACTTAGTTCCCCTGCTGATCCTGAGCCCCTTGAATGGAGTTTTTTCTGAACTCTCAGTAACACTCACTCACTCATTCATTCACCATGTTTCTAGTACAGTAATAAATGACTGTGTTCTCAGACCTCAAACTGCTGATTTCCAAGTACAAATTGTTCTTGGTATTGACTCTTGGAGATAGTGAATTGTTCTCTTATGCGTTTGGCATAATGGATGTAACTACTATCACTGTTAATGTACATATACCACTCTAGCCCATTTCATGGAGCCTTGGAGGTTCCATGCCATTGCAGTCACTGAAGGTGAGTCCATGGGCTGCAGAAGGGAGTTTCAATGTCTTTCCAAGCTGTTTAATACTCTCTGGGACCTCACCAGCTGTACCTCATACTGGTTGCCTGTAAACACAGAAAAGGTTGGCCAGAAAACTATCCCAAAATTGTTTTTGCTTTTCTTATTACACAGAATATCATCTCCTTAAATCACCTTTCTACTACTATGTAGTAAACACACATAAAAGTAAATTTAGCTCAAGTCCATAGTGAATGGTCTGTATTCCTTGCTGATATTTGAATGGGAGGACCTGGGAATACAGAGCTGAGTTCCAGTGCCAGAGCTAGGTGTTCAGGGAAGGGCTTGTTTTCATGGAGAAAGAGAGCATTATTTGTATGTCTTCCTTACAATAATAACAGTGCATGCTCTAGCCCATACCAGACCTGAACCCCTGAGTGTAATTAAACACCCTGCCTGGCCTACTGAAAAAATTTTGAAAAACCTAGATATGTGACAAAACTGTTCATAATTTGCACAACAGTGGTTAGATTTAGATGAAACTTGAAGATATCGTAGAAAATAGTCCTACCTTGCTTCTTCCACCAATCTTCAGCTTTTGTGTCTGTATTACCAGTGTTCACATCCTGCTAATAAACCACAAGCAACAAAGACAGTTTCCTCACTTGACCAGAAATCCCAATAACTTAGTTTTATACACAAGTATTCCTAGGCCTGCTAAAAGCTTTCATTTCATCAACATAAGCATCCTTGAAGCTCTTGAAAAATAGTTTGGCTTTTTTGAATGCATCTAATAGCCCAAAAATTATCTTTTCTGTTAAATTCTTCCAGAAGTCATTCCTGATAATCAAGGAGAGAAAAATCTATGCTCTTGCTTTCTTTAGTGATATGACCTGGGATGCTCAATGGCTCTTTATCATCGTGATTGAAGCTTACATTCACATTTTGTACCACCAAATTACTAGTCCATACCTCATCAAGCACACTAGCATCTTCCTTATTACTTGGTTTAGGAACAAATATATGCCCTCTTCTTCCTATACCCTTGCCTTTCATTTTCAGAATGGCCCCTCATTGTAATAACCATTTGAGTCAGAAAGAGAATGATAATCATTGCTAGATTCTCTCTCATCAGACTCAGAATTCTGTAAGATATCCACCACTTGTTGATACTGAGTAAGGAATTAACCTTGCCTGTTTAGCTGTTGAAGAGCTCAGCTCATTATGTGCTCACTTTAATGTCAATTTTCTCCACAAATCACTTCAAAATACAACCTAAGGAGACATTTGCAATAGGCAGCCATTTATAATGACATCATGTTAGCATGGAATTTATCAGTGATTGGATACTAGTTTTAGCTTTTTGTAATGAAGTGTCTGCTATTCTTGATATAACGGGAACATTTATATCATTTCTGCTATAGGAGGAACTCAGTATGGTAGGGCTGAAGTTGGACACTAAGGCATTGCTCACAGCACATGTAAGGCATCAAAGTCAATAAGGAAACTTACAGAATTTAACACACTATTGCAATGTCATATTCAGATATTTCTTGGTAAGGACTCACCATACTTCATTTAGTTCTTTTTTTTTCTGCATGTATATAGAACTTGCTGTTTAATGTATGTTATATAATTAGTATAAATGTGAAATTAAAAATAGTGACACATAGTTGTGTTTCTATATGAAGTAGGAAAGCTTCATCTTTCCTCCTGTCTGTGTTGGATTTTCCCTAATGTGGCTCTTGGGCAAGATTATAGCTCTCTAATGAAGTAAGAAGAACTCCTTCTCCATGAAAGGAACACTTGGGACATTTTTGTATTTTACTATTTCATGAGAGAACACTGTTCTTAGTCTTTATAAAGGATTGAAAATAAAATGTCAATGCCAGACAGCAGCTCAGTGTTTGCTATGAGCAGCAAACTGACTTGTTTTTCATCCAAAAGTTCTCCTTATGATCCGTGTAACTTCACCATTCTCTTTGTCCTTTTTTACACCAGCTAAGTGGGGACTGTCTTCATGTTGTGTTAGGCTAGTTTTCCTTTCCTCTAATTAAAATAATTAGCATAAATGACAGAAGAGTTGACTATCTTTGCCAAAGAAAAGATTATCTTTGCCAGCAGAGGGTAGACAATGCTTCATAATTCTGTGTTAGAAAGATCTGTCAGATGATCCTAGGCCAAAAGGTTGCATTTGAGGCTCCAACTAGTTGAGATACAAGTGGCTGTATAGATAAGCATCTGTCTCTACAATTTGTCTCAGTTCTGTAAGCTGTGTTAGGCTTCTTATATTTTCAAATAATCTTATGTTGTTCTTGGAATTATGGTGGGATTGTAGACTGGTTGTGGTGGTAGAACCAACATAGGCTACTTAGAATTGAGAGACTATATTTGAGAGAATGGTTTTCAGGTAGTATACAAGTTAAAACAGGATATAACAGATATGGAATTATATGCCGTTTAAAGTACAAATAGATAACAAAGTCCTTTATTTAATTGACTAGATATTAGGTGTACCTTATACATTACAAATTACAAAATGGTAATAGTTGTGCTCAATTTATATTAGAGAGGAAATTTTTCTTTTTTTTTTGTTTTTTTTTTGGTTTTTTTTTTTGTTTGTTTTTTTCTTTCTTTCTTTTTTTAATTTATTGATATATTTATTTACATTTCAAATGATTTCCTCTTTTCTGGACCCCCACTCCACGAAAGTCCTATCAGTCCCGTTCCCTCCCCCTGTTTTCCCACCCAACCCTTCCCACTTCCCTGTTCTGATTTTGTTCTATACTGCTTCACTGAGTCTGCCCAGAACAAGGGGCCACACCTCCGTTCTTCTTGTACCTCATTTGATGTGTGGATTATGTTTTGGGTATTCCAGTTTTTAGGTTAATATCCACTTATTAGTGAGGGCATACCATGATTCATCTTTTGAGTCTGGGTTACCTCACTTAGTATGATGTTCTCCAACTCCATTCATTTGCCTAAGAATTTGATGAATTCATAGTTTCTAATGGCTGAATAGTACTCCATTGTGTAGATATACCACATTTTTTGCATCCACTCTTCTGTTGAGGGATACCTGGGTTCTTTCCAACTCCTGGCAATTATAAATAGGGCTGCTATGAACATAGTAGAACATGTATCCTTATTACATGCTGGGGAATCTTTTGGGAATATGCCCAGGGGTGGTATAGCAGA
Source organism: Apodemus sylvaticus (assembly GCF_947179515.1). Lineage (NCBI taxonomy): Eukaryota > Metazoa > Chordata > Mammalia > Rodentia > Muridae > Apodemus > Apodemus sylvaticus. The sequence continues at coordinate 8,271,739 of NC_067477.1, read as the reverse complement.
ATCTTCTGGAAGTGAGGTGCCCAGTTTTCAGAGGAAACGCCAGACTGATTTCCAGAGTGGTTGTACCAATTTGCAACCCCATCAGCAGTGGAGGAGTGTTCCTCTTTCTCCACATCCTCGCCAACACCTGCTGTCTCCTGAATTTTTAATCTTAGCCATTCTGACTGGTGTAAGGTGAAATCTCAGGGTTGTTTTGATTTCCATTTCCCTAATGACTAATGAAGTTGAGCATTTTTTAAGACGTTTCTCCGCCATCCGATATTCTTCAGGTGAGAATTCTTTGTTTAACTCTGTACCCCATTTTTAATAGGGTTGCTTGGTTTTCTGGAGTCTAACTTCTTGAGTTATTTATATATATTGGAAATTAGCCCTCTATCTGATGTAGGATTGGTGAAGATCTTTTCCCAATTTGTTGGTTGCGATTTGTCCTCTTGATGGTGTCCTTTGCCTTACAGAAACTTTGTAATTTTATGAGGTCCCATTTTTCAATTCTTGATCTTAGAGCATATGCTATTGGTGTTCTGTTCAGAAACTTTTTCCCGGTACCGATGACCTCAAGGGTCTTCCTCAGTTTCTTTTCTATTAGCTTCAGAGTATCTGGCTTTATGTGGAGGTCCTTGATCCATTTGGATTTTAACTTAGTACAAGGAGACAAGGATGGATCAATTCGCATTCTTCTCTATGCTGACCTCCAGTTGAACCAGCACCATTTTTTGAAAAGGCTATCTTTTTTCCATTGGATGTTTTCAGCCCCTTTGTCAAGGATCAAGTGGCCATAGGTGTGTGGGTTCATTTCTGGAGCTTCAATCCTGTTCCATTGATCTGCCTGCCTGTCACTGTACCAATACCATGCAGTTTTTAACACTATTGCTCTGTAGTATTGCTTGAGGTCAGGGATACTGATTCCCCAAGAATTTCTTTTGTTGTGAGAATAGTTTTAGCTATCCTGGGTTTTTTGTTATTCCAGATGAATTTGATAATTGCTCTTTCTAACTCTGTGAAGAATTGAGTTGGGATTTTGATGGGTATTGCATTGAATCTGTATATTGCTTTTGGCAAAATGGCCATTTTAACTATATTGATCCTGCCGATCCATGAGCATGGGAGGTTTTCCCATTTTTTGAGGTCTTCTTCCATTCCTTCTTCAGAGTCTTGAAGTTCGTGTCATACAGATCTTTCACATGTTTGGTAAGAGTCACCCCAAGATACTTTATACTGTTTGTGGCTATTGTGAAGGGTGTCATTTCCCTAATTTCTTTCTCAGCCTGCTTATCCTTTGAGTATAGGAAGGCCACTGATTTGCTTGAGTTGATCTTATAACCTGCCACTTTGCTGAAGTTGTTTATCAGCTGTAGGAGTTCTCTAGTGGAGTTTTTTTTTTTGGGGGTCACTTAGGTAGACTATCATGTCAACTGCAAATAATGATAGTTTGACTTCTCCCTTTCCACTTTGTATCCCTTTGATCTCCTTATGTTGTCGAATTGCCCGAGCTAGTACCTCAAGTACAATATTAAAAAGATAAGGAGAAAGGGGGGGCAGGCCTGTCTAGTCCCTAATTTTAGAGGATTGCTTCAAGTTTCTCTCCATTTAGTTTGATGCTGGCTCCCGGTTTGCTGTATATTCCTTTAACAATGTTTAGGTATGGGCCTTGAATTCCTGTTCTTTCCAAGACTTTAAGCATGAAAGGATGCTGAATTTTGTCAAATGCTTTTTCAGCATCTAATGAAATGACCATGTGTTTTTTTTTTCTTTGAGTTTGTTTATGTAGTGGATTGCATTGATGGATTTCCGAATATTGAGCCAACCCTGCATCCCTGGGATAAAGCCTACTTGATCATGGTGGATGATCGTTTTGATGTGTTCTTGGATTCGGTTGGCAAGAATTTTATTGAGTATTTTTGCATCGATGTTCATAAGGGAGATTGGTCTGAAGTTTTCTTTCTTGGTTGGATCTTTGTGTGGTTTTGGTATCAGCGTAATTGTGGCTTCGTAGAAGGAATTGGGTAGTGTTCCTTCTGTTTCTATTCTGTGGAATAGTTTGAAGAGTATTGGTGTTAGGTCTTCTTTGAAGGTCTGATAGAATTCTGCACTAAAACCTTCTGGTCCTGTGCTTTTTTTGTTTGGAGGACTTTCTATGACCCCTTCTATTTCTTTAGGGGTTATGGGACTGTTTAGATGAACTATTTGGTCCTGATTTAATTTTGGTATTTGGTATCAGTCTAGGAAATTGTCCATTTCCTCCGAATTCTCCAGTTGTGTTGAGTATAGGCTTTTGTAGTAGGATCTGATGATTTTTTGGATTTCCTCACTTTCTGTTGTAATATCTCCCTTTTCATTTCTAATTTTGTTGATTTGGATACTTTCTTTGTGCCCTTTGGTCAGTCTGGCTAAGGGTTTATCTATCTTGTTGATGTTCTCAAAGAACCAGCTCTTGGACTCATTGAGTCTTTGTATGGTTCTCTTTGTTTCCACTTGATTGATTTCAGCCCCGAGTTTGATGATTTCCTGTCTTCTACTCCTCCTGGGTGAAACAGCTTCTTTTTGTTCCAGGGCTTTCACGTGTGTCACTAAGCTGCTAGTATAAGCTCTCTTCATTTTCTTTTTGGAGGCACTCAGGGCTATGAGTTTTCCTCTTAGCACTGCTTTCATTGTGTCCCAAAGATTTGGGTATGTTGTGCCTTCATTTTCATTAAATTCTAAAAAGTCTCTGATTTCTTTCTTTATTTCTTCTTTGGCCAAGGTGTCATTGAGTATTGTTCAGCCTCGAAGTGTATGTGGGCTTTCTGTTGTTCTTTGTTGCTATTGAAAAACACTCTTACACCATAGTGATCTGATAGGAAGCATGGGATTAGTTCGATCTTCTTGTATTTGTTGAGGTCTTTCTTGTGACCAATTATATGGTCGATTTTGGAGAAGGTACAATGAGGTGCTGAGAAAAAGGTATATTCTTTTGCTTTAGGGTGAAATGTTCTATAAATATTAGTCAAATCCAATTGGTCTAAAGCTTCAATTAGTTTTACTGTGTCCCTGTTTAGTTTCTGTTTTCCTGATCGGTCCATTGAGGAGAGTGGCGTGTTGAAGTCACCCACAATTATTGTGTTAGGTGCAGTGTGTGCTTTGAGCTTTAGTAAAGTTTCTTTTATGAATGAGGGTGCCCTTGTATTTGGAGCATAGATGTTCAGAATTGAAAGTTCTTCTTGGTAGATTTTTCCTTTGACCAGCAAGAAGTGTCCCTCAGTGTCTCTTTTGATGACTTTAGGTTGAAAGTCGATTTTATCTGATATTAGAATTGCTACTCCAGCTCGTTTCCGAGACCATTGGCTTGTAAAATTGTCTTGCAGCCTTTTACTCTAAGGTAGTTTTTGTCTTTGACATTTAGGCATGTTTCCTGTATGCAGCAAAATGTAGGGTCCTGTTTCCTTATCTAGTCTGTTAGTTTATGTCTTTTTATTGGGGAATTGAGTCGATTGATGTTAAGAGATATTAAGGAATAGTGATTATTACTTCCTGTTATTTTTATATTTGAGTGATTATCTTCTTTTGGGTTTGATGAAGAAAGGTTACTATCTTACTTTTTCCAGGGTGTAGTTTCCCTCCTTGTATTGGAGTTTTCCTCCTATTATTCTTTGTAGAGCTGGGTTTGTGGAAAGATATTGTGTAAATTTGGTTTTGTTGTGGAATGTGTTGGTTTCTCCATCTATTGTGATTGAGAGTTTTGCTGGGTATAGTAGTCTTGGCTGACATTTGTGTTCTCTTAGAGTCTGCATGAGATCTGCCCAGGATCTTCTAGCTTTCATGGTCTCTGGTGAGAAATCTGGTGTGATTCTGATAGGTCTTCCTTTATATGTTACTTGGCCTTTTTCTCTTACTGCCTTTAATATTCTTTCTTTGTTTAGTGCATTTGGGGTTTTAATTATTATGTGGCGAGAGGTATTTCTGCTCAGTTCCAGTCTGTTTGGAGTTCTGTAGGCTTCTTGTATATTCATGGGCATCTCTCTCTTTATGTTGGGAAAGTTTTCTTCCATAATTTTGTTGAAGATATTTACTGGCCCTTTCAGTTGTAAATCTTCACTCTCATCTATACTATAATCCTTAGTTTTGGTCTTCTCATTGTATCCTGGATTTCCTTGATGTTCTGGGATACAAGCTTTTTGCATTTTGCATATTCTTTGACTGTTGAGTCAATGGTTTCTATGGTATCTTCGGCATCTGAAATTCTTTCTTCCATCTCTTGTATTCTGTTGTTTATATTTGCATCTATGGCCCCTGATTTCTTTTCAAGGTTTTCTATCTCCAACGTTGTCTCCATTTGTGATTTCTTAGTTGTTTCTACTTCTGTTTTTAGATCCAGGATAGTTTTGCTCAGTTCCATCATTTGTTTGTTTGTGTTTTCTTGTAATTCTTTAAGAGATTTTTGTGTTTCCTCTTTCATGACTTCTGCCTCTTGACTCAAGTTCTCCTGCATTTCTTTAAGATTTTTTTTTTTGCATTTCTTCTTTATTGGCTTCTGTCTCTTGAGCCTTATTCTCCTGCATTTCTTTAAGTGATTTTTCTGTTTCCATTATACGAGTTTCTAGCTTATTCATGTTCCCCTGTATTTCTTTAAGAGATTCACTTATGTCCTTTTTGTTTTCTTCTAGCAGCATCATGATCAGTGATTTTAAATCCAAATCTTGTTTCTCTGGTGTGTTGGCATAACCAGGACTTGCTGATGTTGGAGATTTTGGTTCAGATGCTGCCATATTGCCTAGATTTCTGTTAGTATCGTTCCTGTGTTTGCCCTTTGCTATCTTGTTCTCTGGAGTTATTTGGTCTTGTCCCTGGCTGGTGTCTGGGCCTCCTGATGAGCTCTGGGGCTATTACTGCAACACTATATGGCTGGGTTACCCCTGTAGCTAATTGCTGATGTGTCTTCCTCTTGGGTGCCCTTGCAGCACTAGTGTGCTTTGCCCCAGATTGTGTCTGTGAACCAGATGGATCCCGTTTGCACCTTCAGGGAGTGCTGAGGGCTATGACTGTTAATTGGGTCTGTCAAGTGGCCAGGATGGCGGGCGTGTGCGCTCGTGCTCCCTGAAAGTGCCGGGAGAGTTTGCTGGGCTAACAACCTCCTCGGCGGGTTGACACACAGATGGCCCACCAAGCCGCCCAGTTCTTGGGGTCAGTCCAGGGCCTGTTGGGGCCTAGACCCCTGCTTTGTTAGCCTCAGGCTATGTCAGTTATGGCTTTGCCTGCTAGAGCTCTCCGGCGTCCTGTAGGCAAAATGGCAGTGCACGCGCCGGTGCGGGCAAAAAAACCTCCTGGCTGGGTTGGCACCCTGATGGCCCCCCGAACAGCCCAGGGCCTGGGTGCAGGCCAACGCCCGTCAGGCTTAGACCTCTGTGATGTTGGCCTCGGGTTATGTTTGTGTACCTCAGTCTGTCTGATCTCTCTGGAGTCCGAAACCAAGATGGAGGTGAGTCTCTCCTGACTGGCGGGAAGCAGAGTTCTGATGTGTGAGGAAATTTTTCTTATTGGAAAGAAACAGTGAGATGTAAGTTCCCCTAATTGATTAAAATAATAAATGCAAGAAGCCACCAAATGGCCGAGAAGGAGGCAGGCCTTTCAAGTGCATGAGAGGAAGAGGGAAAGCAGAAGGGAACTTCCTTTTGACCTGTGGGAGCAAGGCAGACACGATGTAGACTGGGGGCTGTTAGTTCAGTGGCAGAATCTACGAAGATCTTCCACCAGACAAATTCTAACATGGAATAGTAGGGAAATTTAGGATGCTATTTTCCATGTCCAGCAATTGTATTATGCTGATTCTAAGGTAAGATTTTCTGGTGTTTTCCTACTGTGGTGATTCAACTGAGCTCCAGGGAAATGTAACAATTGCAGAAAGTAGATTTATGAGAGTGCACCCCAGCTAACTCCAGAAATTTGGATGTGTTAAGTGGGTTTGGCAGTAGACAGCCACAGGGAGGAGAGAAAGAGAGACAGAGAGAGAGAGAGAGAGACAGAGAGAGAAGAGTAGAAGAAGAGGCACATTGACCCAAGGTGCTTGTGGAGTTCCTAAAGGACCAATAAGGATTATTAAGTCCCCATATGGCTTCTCGTAAGCATCAAGTAACATCTTTCAGGTAGAAAGGGGAAGAGGTATAGGGGGATTGATGATCATCTGTCTGGGTCTGGAGGAGAGGCCAGAGGCCAGTAACAGGTGAAATTTTACTACTTGCATAGTTCGGAAAAATGAGGGAATATAACTTTCCTGGCTAGTGAATGAATAACTACAGAGACTCCAAAGTGAGAAGCACTTAGAGGAGAGGCACAGAATATCAGGGCAATGGAAGTTAAGGCCTTGAAGTGTCCTTTATAAGACATGTCCTGGAAGTTAAGGCCTAATGGTATTGATAATATTGACTCTTGTCTTAAGTGAGACAAGTGGAGATTGATTGATAGTTTGTGAGTGTAATTTAGAGCATCCTGAATGAAGAGGATTAAGGAGCAGAGATAAAATTTACTGTATAGAAAGCATATAGGGATTTCAGAATTCCCTCTTGCTAATTCTGCTGAAGAAGAGCAGGGTGTTTACTGGGTCGTTAAGGACTATAGGAGAATTCTAAATCCCTGGAAAGAAGAATGACAGTAACCATTTTTTAAGGATGTGTTGAAAACACATTTAATTAACTTTCCCAAATTATCAGTGAGTTTCAGGATAGTAGGACACAAGGATACTGCATAAAATGAATTACTATGTTCACAGGGCTTGTGACAATGAAGATTGGAGACAATCTCTCAGAAGTTCAGAAAACAGACCAGAAGAATCTGTTTCCATTAGAAACATTCATTCAACCTCTTTCCATGGGGAGAGAGTCATGAAAACTTGTTCAGAAAGCATAAGCATTGTTAGCACATGTACCCAGAACAGATTCACATGATGATGAAAGAATATTGACCTGAACTCAAGGAGGCAATGAATGTTTTTCTTTATTACAGTATAGTACTTTCATGGGTCCTTACTAAAATGAATTCACAACAAAATTCATGCTAGTAAGCAGATATTATCAAATAATCACAATGTCTCAATAAATTATTTATAACAGTCTAACTAATGCTTCTTCTGTCCCCTCTTTACTCAAGAACAGAGTATATACTGATGACACATAGGAGGAGAAAGGGATGTGAGAGCTAAAAGAGACATTCAGTGGGGTGTCTTTATGAATCTTCATATGTCTTGTCTTTAGACAGAGAATCCATTGGTGAGAGACAGTACAAGTACAGGATTAGGAAATGTATGCTCTTTTTTGGCAGCTCAGTCTCTGTGAACCACTAAGAGTTCAGATTAGTTGATTCTATTGTTGTTATTGTGGATTCCCTATCCAACATTTGTCCCTGAATCAATCTCTTATTTTATCCATAAGACCACTGAGCTCCATTTTTTTTTGGCTGTGAACCTATGTATTAGATTATGCCTACTGCTTGGTAGAGCCTTTTAGAGGAGTTATGCTGGGCTTCTCTCTGAAAACATACCAGAGTATCATCAATAGTGTTTTATATATATATATATACTGCCCATGGCATGTGTCTTAATTTAAATCAGTCATTGGTTGACCGTCCTTCAGTTTCTGCTGTGTCTTCCTTCCAGCACTTTTTTTAAGCAGGGCAAATTTTAGATAAAAAGTTTTATGGATAGGTGAGTGTCTTTATTCTTCCAGTACAAATCCTGCCTGATTATAGGTGTTAACCACATCAGGAGCCATATCCTCTACTACTACGAATCTGACCTGGAGTCAGCCTCATAGACTTGCTTGTGCCTTCCCATACTAGTTCTCTAGAACATTTTAGAGATGCCTCTCTCCACATCCTGTGATTTCCATGTGCTCTCCAGGACCTCTCTCCTTGTCTCTACCTACATCTGATCTCTCCAACCCCCCCTTCACTCTTTCACCCACTTTACTCCATCCATCCACCTCTACTGTCTATTTTATTTTCCCTTCAAATGAAATTCAAACATCCTTTCTTGTGCCCTCCTTTTTATTTAGATTCCTAGGGTCCATGGATTATTATGTTGGTATACTGTACTTAACATCTAATATACATTCATAAGTGAGTAAATTCCTTATATGTCTTTCTGCTAGCTCACTCAGAATATTTTCTAGTTCCATTCATTTGCCTGCAAATTTTATGATGTCATCGGTTTTAATAGGTGAATAATTTTCCACTGGATGGATGTACCACTTTTTAAAATCCATTTTTCAGTTGAGTGACATCTAGGTTGTTTCTCATTTCTGGCTACTATAAATAAAGCTGCTATGAACATTGTTGATCAAGTGTCCTTGTGGTATATTGGATAATCTGTTGGGTATATACACAGAAGTGGTATAGTTGTATTTTGGATTAGAACTAGTCCTAATTTTCTGAGATACTGCCAAATTTATTTTCAAATGAGTTGGAGAAATTTTCACAAGAACTTTTCAAATGCAGTAAGTCCTAGAACATGATGTGAAATAAAAAATATGTATGTATGTGTGCATATCTATCTATCTCTATCTATCTATCTATCTATCTATCTATCTATCTATCTATCTATCTATCTATCATCTATCTATCTATCATCTATCTGTCTAACATCTATCTCTCACATCTCTCTCTCTCTCTCTCTCTCTCTCTATATATATATATATATATATATATATATATATATGCATATACATATATATACACACATACACACACTCACATACACACACACACACACACACACAATGGTAGGCTATTGTTAAAGTAAGCCAAACTTTGACACTCAGCTCTCAATACTTACAGGTAGATAAGACAGCCTACTGTTAGTACCAGCAATTGATCCTAGGTCCCTTCCAAAAACAGTATGCTCTCTGTAACAGTGAGTTACCTCTCCAGCACCTGATTGAGCAATCATTACCTTTCCTCTCATGTTTGATGCAGTTATGTTCACAATGGTCTAAATATCACACTGTGCTGGATGAGTATGGAGGTTTTTCTTTCAGTAACAACCAGAGAACAAGGGAACAAGTGGACTTCTTATTAAGTAGAACCTAAAAACTGATCTCAGATAAAGTAAAAGTGAGGATAGAGTGAATATGGCTTTGATAGTGTAGAGTGAGAGTAGGCATCAGGTATTTGTGCAGGATCAAGCGACATAACAAGTTGTATGGGTGTTGGCGACAACCAATAACAGTATATAATGTTCTTCATGTATGTTGAGTAGACCTTATGATGTATATCCGCAAACAATAACTGTGCTCAATTCAACAAACTGGTAATGTATTTGAGAACATCATGTTTGGCAGGAGGAACTCCATTATTTTTTAAAATCATTTCAGTATAACCATTCTAAGACTGTTATTTAAAATTTAGAAGGCAAAGAGGAATTCAGTTATCAAAATCTCCCTGGTAGTCTTCACACACATATTGATCAACTGAGGATTCTATATAAATGCCAACTAAAATGCATTATTTCAGTTTAAATGATTGGATTCTAGTACCATTTTGTAGAATTCAGTAATTTTAATCTAGCAATATGTCTGGTCTGACAAGAGCTCACAGCCAAATAACTTCTAGGTCTGTATGATCTAGCTGGATTGACACACCTTTAATCCCTGTGGCTGGATAACAGACACAGCCTTAGGAAACATCTTTAGTATAAACAATTATATTACATTTAGTCTCTCAAAGGAAGCAGCTATGTTTGAAAGTGAAAGGCAAAGGGGGAAGATAAAATGATAAATCAGAACGATTTGACAGAACTACTCAGATATAAGATAAATCCCACTCTCACAAGAACAAACAGGAGGGTGGGCAGTTCAGGGAATACTGTTAGTTTGGGTGAATAGAGTTGAGATTGGTCAGTTGAGAGGCAATATTTTGAACTTGAGTTTGTGGGAGTTCAGTTCATGGACTTTATAGGTAGATTTTATTGGCACAGCTGTAGAGAGATTGGTTGCAGAGAAAAGAATCTAGACATAAGTGAAGTCAGAATGACCCAGAGAATGGGAAGGAACCAGAAAATTATCACATATTCCTGGGCCTAGTTTGAGACCAAGCAGAGCAATTCAGTCAGAATCCTAAAAGAACAGGTTTGAATCAATTAGAGTGGAGAAGAGTTTTAAACAAAACAGATGATTATTTCTTCATAGTTACACATAACTACAGAAATACCCTCATAGGAAATCATATCACTCCTGTCACGTGTTATCATGATTCATGTTATAAGAATACCTACTCTTATATCTGATGGAGAGGAAAGGTGTGGGAAGAACCATGAAGAATACAGGGAGATGAACCTACAGTGAGGATGTTTAAGAGAATAATCTTAAAAATAGAATGCTTACTTTCATTGTTATGACTTTTATTACTTAGGAAAGATGTCATTTATGATTCTGCATTCATGTTACCTTTGTCTCCTTTTTCTTTACAACTCTTTAGAAATAAAGTCAGAACATACACATGAGAAGATAAATTCTGGAACTCTCCATATTTTATTGTTACTTCTGTTCTACTTCAGATTTGGATTTTGTTTTCATTTCTTTGATCAATAATTTACTTCTCTTAATATGGATGTATGCATAGTCTTTAAAAATAGTGATAGAATCTCAATTGCAGGTTACATACATTCTTGGTGAGAATATAAATAGTTGGGAGTTAGAACCTCTAGATACTGGTTCTGACATATTTATCCAAATACCTCATTTAAAAAAGTTTTACAATATTACTTCTGTCTCATCAACAGTAATGTGGGATGATTTTCAGCCAGACCATTGGTAACATGACTGTCAATCATTGTTTTCAGCATCTATGGTGTTGTTAAATACTCTATTTTATTTCCTGATATCAGAATTCTAATAATCTAATTAATATCATCCCCAAAGCTTCATCACTCATTGGTGGTATCACTGAAATAGTTTCCTGGGAAGTCTCAGATTTAGAGGATCAGGTTCCCTTTTACTTTGTAAAGCTGCCTCATGTATTGACCCATTAGCATGGAGTCTACAGCCAACACCTGTCTTCTTGAAGATACTTTTTTATCTTATAAATGAGATACCAATGTATTTCATTCAACAACAACAAGAGAGTCCCAGAGGATTAATGCAGGGAGCATTTTTAGGCAGTAAAAGCACCAACAAAGTACAAACTTTGAAAATAACAGAAATCAGGTGGTTATGGGAAGGGCTGATGAGAGACAGAACCAGGACAGGAGCTGACATCAGCTGGAATGTGTGCACTGGGCCTTGAGATTTTGTTGGATTCATAGTGCACACTACACTTACAGAGCAAACATTACTTGAGACTATGAGGTTCAAAGTATATTTTATTAAGAAGGAAATTTATGAAAATTGAATGGAATCTGTCAAAACTGATAACTAACTATAATCTTTTAAAATCACCTTCATTTAGATGAATATTTCCGTTTCAAAGCTTCATATCAAAAGTGACAATATTTCCAGAAATCTGCAGTTTCTCCATCACATGTACAAAAATAAAGAGTATAAAAACGAGATTACTCAAATTCCCAAGATTTCTTAATGAAATTACAGTCAATATGTGTCAGAATTTCAAACACATTTTCAAATGTAAGTCTACCTATTTATATAATTATATTCATGTATATGATTATATAAAAATATATGCCATTCTGCCTGATAATAATCAGCAACTGGGTAGCTTAGAGTATTTGTGGGATGAAATATTTTGGAGTAGTATGAGAATGAATCAGGAAGTAGATAGAATATGAAACTGGATTGATGCCTCTAGAGGAATTCCTTGCTAGATAAAATATACAAGACAAAAAAAACCCATATGTTATCACATTAAAACAGGCTATGCAGCATAATCCCCAAATTACTAGCATCTGAAAAGACTCCATCTGACCATGGTGAGTTCATGATGGTTTTTGACACTCTCTACTGTTCCTGAGTGTCCCTGTAGGGAGGATTCTGTGTAGGTTCATAAGGTACTTTCCTCACTGTGCGTCTAGCACAGTAGTACATGGCTGTGTCTTCAGTTTTCAGACAGCTCAATTTTAAAAAAAACTTGGCTCTTGGAGGTTTCCCTGCTGATTCTCAATCAAGGTTTCAGAGCACAATTATACTATGTTTGGCCATCTGAGACCATTGTTCCCACCCACTCTAGTCCCTTTCCTGGAGGCTGGCAAATCCAGCTTACCCTATAGCTGCTTATTGAGAATCCAGAGACAGTGCAGGTGAGAGACAAGGTCTGCAAGGGCTGCACAAGAACAGGTCCTAACTCCTTCATCTGTACCTGTGACTGGACACCTTGGAACAAGCAACATCACAGCCAGTCATATATCACATAGATCATAAGCCTCGGGCCCTCTCCTGAAACCCTAAACACTTACAGGTTAAGAAAGTCATGAGGCAGAGATGCAGCAACAGTATAGTAATGCTTCGATGGAGGCTTTAGTGAGGAGATGGAGTTAGACAGGTAGGCCTGTGCTTTAAGCCTGAGATTGAGGCTGTTTTGCATTGGGGGAGGTTACTGAAAGGATAAAATGAAACACCTAGCAAGGTTGCCAGTTTTTCCTTCAGGCGATTGAGATTTGCTTTTTGCTTTTTAGCAGAAAAATAAATATATACTTAGAAACGTTTTCCTAGTCAAGTCTGAAATCCAATGTCAGTTTAAATAAGAAGTTATATGTGAAACACTATGCAGGCATTGGAAGCAAAACATTGGAATATTTACAATAAATGAGTCAATATTAGTGTTGTGCAGGAAACCTGGATATCATGTTCTACATGCATATGTATAACTCTTTAGATCCCCAAAAGTGTAGGCTGTGATTGGGGCTCATATGGTTGCAAACAGATTTGGATGTACTGACCTTCTTTCCTAGTAATCATTCCTTCAGATATATATTACACTGGGCTGAGTATATGTTTACCGAAACATACATGGAATTTTATGGTGGTTTCAATCTCCTTTCTTAGGAATGTTATATACTGAAAATATATACCAATTTTGTAATCTCTATTAGATAGTAATTTGTGGAAAATAATTTAGAATAGTTTCATATTACTGAACCAAAAATGACACAATTAAACAATCAAAAATGATAGAATGAATATTCACCTCAATTCAGTTTAAGATCATGAAGAAAATAAGAATGTTAAACAACATTTTTGTAACTCTCATTACTCTTTCCATTTACAAGACTCTTGCTATGATACAATGAAACTTGGCCAAAGGAAATCTTCAGATTAAGTTACAAGACTATTGTGAACTAAGTGAAATATTTAGGAGAACACCTGCCTCTTGAATACAACCTGCTGTCTCTTTCTGAAAATTCCATCATTAAAGACTTTAGCAAGATAAGCAATGAAGTTATTGGTCATGGAGCCTGGTTAATGAAATATCATGATGTGCTACCAGTGCCCCATCTCTCTGGACAGAGTAGGTCTAGCCAGACATGACAGTTACCTAGTACTTTTTGAAAAAGAATAACTTTACCTCCGATTTGTTGGAACATGGAGAGTCAATGCTATAGATGAAAACTGAGATTTTTGATAAATAGCATGAGATACATGTATGCTACCCACCAGCCTGATCTTTCAGATCTTGTAGTTTGCCTTCTACTTCCAGTTGCTTGTTTAACACTTTGAGCTTGAGTCCTGAGGCCTCTGGCGGGAGCACTCTGATCTCTACGCCTCTGGATCCAGATCAGCCTGGGCAGCAACACCACATCTCCAGGTCCTGCAAGAGGCAAGAGGGGCTTCTGGGCGGCCTGCTGGGAGAAGTCGGTGTGCTTCAGTGAATACAGCGGGCCCCAGCGGGAGCCTTCAGGTGTCTGCTTCAGGATCTGAACAGCCTGGGCAACAGCACCCTGACTCCAGGCAGTGCAGGAAGTAATCTGTGCACCAGAGGCCACTTGGGAAGGGGCAGCTTGCACTGGTGAGTCCAGCATTGACAAGACCAACTAACACCAGTGAGAACTAGATAGCAAAAGGCAAACTCAGGAACGTCATTAATAGAAATCACGGCAATATGGCAACATCTGAACACAATTCTCCTTTACCAGCATGTCCTGGATACCCCATCACACCAGTAAAACAAGATTTGGATTTAAAATCACTGGTCATGATGCTGGTACAAGAACACATGAAGGACATACTTAAAGAAATTCAGGAGAAAATGGATCAAAAGTTAGAAGCCCTTGCAAGGGAAACACAAAAATCATTGAAAGAAATCCAGGAGAATACAAAAGCCAATAATGAGGAAATGCAAAAAACATTTAAAGAAATACAGGAGAACTTTGGTCAACAGGCTGAGGTCATGAAAGAGGAAACACAAAAAATCTCTTAAAGAATTACAGGAAAGCACAAACAAGTAAGTGAAGGAGCTAAGCAAAACCATCCAGGATCTAAAATCAGAAGTAGAAACAACTAAGAAAACTCAAAGGGAGACAACTTTGGAGATAGAAAGCCTTGGGAAGAAATCAGGGGACAGAGATGCAAATATCAACAACAGAATACAAGAGATAGAAGAAAGAATCTCAGATGCTGAAGATACCATAAAAACCATGGACTCAACAGTTAAAGAAAATGCAAAATGCAAAAAGCTTGTAACCCAAAATATCCAGGAAATCCAGGACACAATGAGAAGACCAAACCTAAGAATTATAGGCATAGATGAGAGTGAAGATTTACAACTTAAAGGGCCAGCAAATATCTTTAATAAAATTATGGAAGAAAACTTCCCTAACCTAAAGAGAGAGATGCCCATGAATATACAAGAAGCCTACAGAACTCCAAACAGGCTGGACCAGAACAGAAATACTTACTGTCACATAATATTCAAAACACCAAATGTACTAAACAAAGAAAGAATATTAAAGGCAGTAAGAGAAAACGGCCAAGTAACATATAAAGGAAGACCTTTCAGAATCACAGCAGACTTTTCACCTGAGACTATCAAGGCTAGAAGATCCTGAGCAGATCTCATGCAGACTCTAAGAGAACACAAATGCCAGCCAAAACTACTATATCCAGCAAAACTCTCAATCACCATAGATGGAGAAACTAAGATATTCCATGACAAAACCAAGTTTACCCAATATCTATCCACAAACCCAGCCCTACAAAGGATAATAGGAGGAAAACAATCCAAGGAGGGAAACTTCACCCTGGAAAAAGCAAGATAGTATCCTTTCATCAAACCCAAAAGAAGTTAACCAATCAACTTTAAAAAATAACGTCAAAAATGACAGGAAGTAACAATCACTATTCCTCAGTATCTCTTAACATCAATGGATTCCATGCCCCAATAAAAAGACATAGACTAACTGACTGGATACATAAACATTACCCTACATTTTGCTGCTTACAGGAAACACACCTCAGGGACAAAGACAAACACTACCTTAGAGTAAAAGGCTGGAAGACAATTTTACAAGCAAATGGTCTCAGGAAACAAGCTGGAGTAGCCATTTTAATATCAGATAAAATTGACTTTCAACCCAAAGTCATCAAAAGAGACTCTGAGGGACACTTCTTGCTGGTCAAAGGAAAAATACAACAAGAAGAACTCTCAATCCTGAACATCTATGCTCCAAATGCAAGGGCACCCTCTTTCATAAAAGAAACTTTATTAAAGGTGAACGCACACATTGCACCTAACACAATAATTGTGGGTGACTTCAACACTGCACTTTCCTCAATGGACCAATCAGGAAAACAGAAAACAGAAACTAAACAGGGACACAATGAAACTAATTGAAGCTTTGGACAAATTAGATTTAACATATATATATATATATATATATATATATATATATATATATATATATATATATATATACATAGAGAGAGAGAGAGAGAGAGAGAGAGAGAGAGAGAGAGAGAGAGAGAGAGAGAGAGAGAACATTCTATCCTAAAGCAAAAGAATATACCTTTTTCTCAGCACCTCATGGTACCTTCTCCAAATCGACCATATACTTGGTCACAAGACAGACCTCAACAAATATAAGAAGATCGAACTAATCCCATGCCTCCTATCAGATGACTATGGAGTAAAAGTGATCTTCAATAGCAACAAAAACAACAGAAAGCCCACATACACGTGGAAACTGAACAATATTCTACTCAATGATATCTTGGTCAAGGAAGAAATAAAGAAAGAAATTAAAGACTTTTTAGAACACAATGAAAATGAAGACACAACATACCCAAATCTATGGGACACAATGAAAGCAGTGCTAAGAAGAAAACTCATAGCCCTGAGTGCCTCCAAAAAGAAAATGGAGAGAGCATACATTACCAGCTTAATGACACACCTGAAAGCCCTGGAACAAAAAGAAGCTATTTCACCCAGGAGGAGTAGAAGGCAGGAAATCATCAATCTCAGGGCCGAAATCAATCAAATGGAAACAAAGAGAACCATACAAATCAACAAAACCAGGAGCTGGTTCTTTGAGAAAATCAACAAGATAGATAAACCCTTAGCCAAACTGACCAAAGGGCACAGAGAAAGTATCCAAATTAACAAACTTAGAAATGAAAAGGGAGATATAACAATGGAAACTGAGGAAATCCAAAAAATCATCAGATCCCACTACAAGAGCCTATACTGAACACAACTGGAGAATCTGGAGGAAATGGACAATTTCCTTGACAGATACCAAATACCAAAATTAAATCAGGACCAAATAGATCATCTAAACAGTCCCATAACGCCTAAAGAAATAGAAGGAGTCATAGAAAGTTTTCCAACCAAAAAAGCACAGGACCAGATGGTTTCAGTGCAGAATTCTATCAAACCTTCAAAGAAGACCTAACACCAATACTCTTCAAACTATTCCACAAAATAGAAACAGAAGGAACACTACCCAATTCCTTCTACAAAGCCACAATTACGCTGATACCAAAAACACACAAAGATCCAACAAAGAAAAAGTACTTCAGACCAATTTCCCTTATGAACATCGATGCAAAAATACTCAATAAAATTCTTGCCAAACAAATCCAAGAACACATCAAAACGGTCATCCACCATGATCAAGTAGGCTTTATCCCGGGAATGCAGGGTTGGTTCAACTTAGGGAAATCCATCAATGCAATCCACTACATAAACAAACTCAAAGAAAAAAACCACATGGTCATTTCATTGGATGCTGAAAAAGCATATGACAAAATTCAGCATCCTTTCATGCTTAAAGTCTTGGAAAGAACAGGAATTCAAGGCCCATACCTAAACATAGTAAAAGCAATATACAGCAAACCGGTAGCCAGCATCAAACTAAATGGAGAGAAACTTGAAGCAATCCCACTAAAATCAGGGACTTGACAGGGCTTCCCTCTCTCTCCTTATCTTTTCAATATTGTACTTGAGGTACTAGCTCAGGCAATTACAAAACATAAGGAGGTCAAAGGGATACAAATTGGAAAGGAAGAAGTCAAACTATCATTATTTGCAGACGACATGATAGTCTACCTAAGTGACCCAAAAAACTCCACTAGAGAACTCCTACAGCTGATGAACAACTTCAGCAAAGTGACTGGTTATAAAATCAACTCAAGCAAATCAGTGGCCTTCCTATACTCAAAGGATAAGCAGGCTGAGAAAGAAATTAAGGAAATGACCCCCTTCACAATAGCCACAAACAGTATAAAGTATCTTGGGGTGACTCTTACCAAACATGTGAAAAATCTATATGACAAGAACTTCAAGACTCTGAAGAAGGAAATGGAAGAAGACCTCAAAAAATGGGAAAACCTCCCATGCTCATGGATCAGTAGAATCAATATAGTTAAAATGGCCATTTTGCCAAAAGCAATATACAGATTCAATGCAATACCCATCAAAATCCCAACTCAATTCTTCACAGAGTTAGAAAGAGCAATTATCAAATTAATCTGGAATAACAAAAAAACCCAGGATAGCTAAAACTATTCTCAGCAACAAAAGAAAGTCTGGGGGAATCAGTATCCCTGACCTCAAGCAATACTACAGAGCAATAGTGTTAAAAACTGCATGGTATTGGTACAGTGGCAGGCAGGAGGATCAATGGAACAGGATAGAAGATCCAGAAATGAACCCACACACCTATGGCCACTTGATCCTCGAGAAAGATGTTGAAAACATCCAATGGAAAAAAGATAGCCTTTTCAACAAATGGTGCTGGTTCAACTGGAGGTCAGCATACAGAAGAATGCGAATTGATCCATCCTTGTCTCCTTGTACTAAGCTCAAATCCAAATGGATCAAGGACCTCCACATAAAGCCAGACACTCTGAACCTAATAGAAAAGAAACTGGGGAAGACCCTTGAGGACATCTGTACAGGGAGAATGTTTCTGAACAGAATACCAATAGCGTATGCTCTAAGAGCAACAATTGACAAATGGGACTTCATAAAATTACAAAGTTTCTGTAAGGCAAAGGACACCATCAAGAGGACAAATAGGCAACCAACAAATTGGGAAAAGATCTTCACCAATCCTACATCAGATAGAGGGCTAATATCGAATATATATAACGAACTCAAGAAGTTAGACTCCAGAAAACCAAACAACCCTATTAAAAATGGGGTACAGAGTTAAACACAGAATTCTCACCTGAAGAACTTCAGATTGCAGAGAAGCATCTTAAAAAATGCTCAACTTCATTAGTCATTAGGGAAATGCAAATCAAAACAACCCTGAGATTTCACCTTACACCAGTCAGAATGGCTAAGTTTAAAAATTCAGGAGATAGCAGGTGTTGGAGAGGGTGTGCAGAAAGGGGAACACTCCTCCACTGCTGGTGGGGTTGCAAATTGGTACAACCACTCTGGAAATCAGTCTGGCGGTTCCTCTGAAAACTGGGCACCTCACTTCCAGAAGATCCTGCTATACCACTCCTGGGCATATACCCAGAGGATTCCCCACCATGTAATAAGGATACATGCTCTACTATGTTCATAGCAGTCCTATTTATAATTGCCAGATGCTGGAAAGAACCCAGGTATCCCTCAACAGAAGAGTGGATGCAAAAAAATGTGGTATATCTACACAATGGAGTACTATTCAGCCATTAGAAACAATGAATTCACGAAATTCTTAGGCAAATGGATGGAGCTAGAGAACATCATACTAAGTGAGGTAACCCAGACTCAAAAGGTGAATCATGGTATGCACTCACTAATAAGTGGATATTAACCTAGAAAACTGGAATACCCACAACATAATCCACACATCAAATGAGGTCCAAGAAGAAAGCAGGAGTGGCCCCTTGTTCTGGAAAGACTCAGTGAAGCAGTATTCGGGAAAACCAGAACAGGGAATTGGGAAGGGGTTGGTGGTAGGACAGGGGGAGAGAAGTTGGCTTACGGGACTTTCGGGGAGTGGGGGGCTAGAAAAGGGGAAATCATTTGAAATGTAAATAAAAAATATATCGAATTAAAAAAAAAACACTTTGAGCTTGGGAATAACACCAAATTACATCAAACATCCCTCAAGTTCTACCGGAGTTTCTGTGAGGATTTATAAATAAAAATAAGAAATGGCATGTAAAGCAATTTTTCATGAATCCTGTAGTTATTTTGAAGCCTCTGGGCCTCTTTCTTGTCATTTGTATTAAACCTGGCTGTTCTCAATCATATGCATTTGAATTCTAAGTTCATATTTGAAGCAACAGGTTTCTTTTAACTCAATTCCAAAGTCAGGTTTAAGCATGTAACCTAGAGACTGTAGGACACGATTATGTGTCAGTACAGGTAGACATTATGTGTTCTACTTCCATACTTGTTTCTTAGACAAAATATAATGACAAAACAAAACTTAGTATACTTGCCATATGATTCCTTGGTGCCTCATAAACATGGATAATTTGGGATATTGATATAAAACACATAGTTCAATCCTCAGTCATGAGTAAATAAAAAAAGAATGAATGCATGTATTTTTTACTTCTCCTCAGCTTCTTTCTGTACTTACAGCAAGACCATGATCTCAGTTAAAACTGTTGTCCAGGTGGGGAGAGGTCTTCCCCTATAAGAGAATCTCTTATAGAATATACCTCATTATGACTCAATTTAGTAATTGGAATTATTATGCCCTTTAATTGACTTGTGATTCTTGGGAAGTATATTAAAAGTTGGGAAGGCTATTAATACAGGGCCAGGGAATAAGTGTGAATGTTTGAAATTATTCTTCAACTCCCACAAATATAAATTTTATTCAGGATTTTATTTACATGTAGTAAGGGATAAAATGCCTCCATAAAATCTGTCTATAGGCAAAATTTGGGTACTTTTTTTGGATTAATGATTGGTCTGGAAGTGCCTAACCCATTGTGGATAGAGATACCTATCATAGATAGTCCCTGGGGAACTTAATAATCCAGGTTAAACAAGCCCTGAGAAACTTACCAGTATTCGGTACTCCTGCATTGATTCTGTTTAAGTTTCTGCCTTGTGTTTCTGCCCTAGCTTCCCTCAGTGGTGGAATAACCTGAAAGATATGTGTTGGAATAAAACTTTACCTTCTGAAACTGATTTAAATCATGGTACTCTTTCATAGCAACAGAAATCTATGTGTGCCTCTTACCTTTCAACATCCGTACCTGGCTATTAGGCTTCACTTATGGTGGGTCAGCCCTGATGTTTTCATACTCTGTTCTCTTCACCAAAGATATTCTTGTCTGGGGTCTCAGAACATTTTATCACAATTGTCCAATTAAGTAAGAAGTGTTTTTTTTTTCCATGGGAATTAGATTGCAAAGTCAGAGAGACCACAAGCTTCTGACAGAAAACTTTTCTAGGACAATGGCCTGCTTAGAAGGACATTACAGGAATCAACAACCCCAACATTTGTCAGTTATGTTAAAACAGTTCAGCCTCCTGATGAACCTACAAGCTCTGATTGCCTGACCACACACTTTTGACATTATTTTCACAATGAACACACCAGAGACATGTGAATGAATAGGTAGTTGTGGCTGCACTTTAACATAAAATAAGCCCTAATGTAACACAAGTACCACAATACACACACACACACACACACACACACACACACACAGTGGAGGGGCTTAATTCAGGTCATAAGAATGTATCTCACTGTGCTTAATCTTTGTTGTACTTAATACCGTTTAATCACTACCTGTTGTAATTTTTTCTTTTTAAAAATGAGAATAAGAAACCAAGTTATATGAGCCAGGCCATGAGCAATAACTCAAAATGGAATTCTGTGCTTTCCCATCCCCTAAGAATGCTGCACCTGATTTGAATAGGGCACTGGTGACACTTTGGTACATCAAAATCTACTGATTCTTTCTGCATCTCTGCTGACTACACTGTACCAAAGTGTGTATGGACCACCACACTAGCGCCACATATCAGTCCGGCCTCATTAACAATTTTCATAGCTGAGTCCCCAGGTACAAGGACTTTCCAGGAAGAGTAACAAGTGTTCATTTGGGTATGAGAATAAGCCTGACACCACCTACATGTTAATATGTTCCTATAGGAGTTTCAGCACACCTCTGTAACTGTTGTTGACTAATCAATTCTAGTCCCCTGCAGCAGCAGCAGCCATCTTTTGCAACCTGCCCCAGTGTTCTGAATTATCAAATGAAAGACACACACCCACACACCCCACCCCCCACACACATCCTTCTATCTTAATATGTTTTAAACAGATCAATTGATGGGCTATTTCCAAACATCCACATTGCTAATGTTTCCCTACAAACACTCATGAATTATTACTTAGTAAAATCTGTATTGCAAATCTGTTAACCTGGACCCAGTCCTGCAGCCCTCGTGGGCCCTGATCCTCAACTTTTATATGTAGGCAGTCTCTCTGTCTTTCTGTCCTTCACTTCTTAAGCCTGAACCTCTTTTTTCTCCTGTGGGGATTCCCCTTGTACTGCCCCTTATGCTTGAATCCTAAAGTCCCCTCTCTATCTCCCTGCCCAGCCATGTGACATGAGCTACTTTTATTTAAAAATCAAATCCATTTGGGGGGCAGGGACCTTCAGTTTCTTATATGCAGATGTGCAGTTTCCATGTAATTTTGGGTGTTGAATTAATATAAATATTATTAGAACAATCAGCAGCACACCTTAACCTATGGATTGTTTTCTGCCTTGTCTGTGAAGCTCCAACATGGCACTGACTATTCTCAAGAGATAGGGATACTGAAAATTCTAGGAAAGAGTCAAGAACTTGGATTTACTGTCTAACTGTGTCAGTTCAGCTGAGTATTATGTAACTTATAAGAAGATCCCATGATGTTCCTGGGCCAGCATATGTTTAATGTGGCATTAGGAGAACTACAACAGCAACAAAAATACTGCTTCACAAGGCCCTTCACAAGGGTTTTCCAGCATTTTCTACACTGGTTGTCCCTACCTCTGTCCAATATCTATTCTGTGATATGATCCTTCAGTGATAAGAAGACATAAAAGTATTTCTCCAGGCTTCAAATTGCAAAAGGTGACATTAGTGTGTCTTCCCAATGAGTTGTTTTCTTTTTTACATAAGTTTTATCAATTAACTAAATAAGTTATTTTTTACACTCCATGTTTTATTCCCCTCCAGCCCAGTCTATCCTCGGACTGTCATTTTCAAAATTTTTCAAATATAAAGCAAATAGTATTCCCACATGAGCAAGAAGGCTTCAACTCAGAGATACAGGGATGCTTTTATATATGTAAATTTATAAATGTAATCCACAATATAAATAGACTGGTGGACAAAATCTACATGATCATATCTTTAGGTCAAAACAATGAATTTTATAAAGTCCAATATAATATATCCTTATGATGAATGTCCTGAAGATAATACTAGGGATACAAGGTATAGGGCTTAACAGAATAAATACTGCTGGGGCCATGTAAACGGAACAGAAAAACAGGTTAATTACATACAGAATGTAGCCCACCAGTTAGAAAAACCACAATGTTTATACTTGAGAGAGAGAGAGAGAGAGAGAGAGAGAGAGAGAGAGAGAGAGAGAGACCCATGAACTATGTGTCCTGAAGACTTCATGTTCTTATCAAGCTGCTTGTCATCCTCATGATCTCCATATTCCTAATCTAAGACATGTGTGCAAACTCTGTTCTTTGAGCCCCCCAAAGGCAGTATCATTGGTACTTGTGATAAAAATGATTGATCTTTTTCAATCATTGATGTTGGAGAGGTTTATTTATTTATCAATCATTCAGACAGGACTTAGTGATGTAGATTGTAAATAAAATTAAGTTATGATGTTTTTACTAATGTCTTTGATATAGAAAATCTTAAGGAAATATTTGAAGTTCATAAAGGCACAGATTGATTGCTGAGGTAGGGATTTTCTTGAGGTCAGAGAACAAGCACAATGGCAGTCTGACTACACTAGCTGGCACAACTCTCTTGCTAAATTTGGGCAAATAATCAAAGTGATGAATAATTTCTTATACTCATTTCAATCCTCAGCATTTTGATATGTATAATAAATGTTAAAGAGTTGGTCTGTACATTGAGAATTTTAAGTAGAAATTACTGTTTTTATAAGAGTTTATATTCGTGATTTCCATCACATATTTAATATTAGATTTTAAGATAAGTAATAAAATAATCCCTTCTTAGTAACTATAAATTGCAGCCTGCCAGCAAGAGAAACTGAATGAGAAAATTACCTTGCTTGCTTACACTTTGTTAGTCTATAACAAGTTGCTTCATTACACATGAATATGAGTTCTATGGAATAATTTTTTACTTGTAAAAATGTTTTTTCATGTAAAAATATTGAGAAACATACTGTCTTTCTGTAATTATTCAGTAGGAAAAATAGAATGTAACATCATAAGAAGTTTTATGGTGCTTGATATATTTTGACAAAATCCAGCATCCCTTCATCATAAAAAGTCTTGGAGAAATCAGAAATCCAAGGCCCATTGCTCAACATAGTGAAAGCAATATACTGCAATCCAGTAGCCAAGGTAAATGGAGAGAACCCTGAAGCAATCCCACTAAAATCAGTGACCAGAAAAGGCTGCCCACTCTCTGTGTATCTATTCAATATAGTACTTGAAGTCCTAGCCAGAGCACTCATGCATCAAAAGGAGGTCAAAAAGTATACAAATTGGAAAGGAAGAAGTCAAAATATCACTATTTGCAGATGATAGGATAATATAGTTAAGTGACCACAAGACTTCCACCAGAGAATTCCTAAAGCTGATAAACAACTTCAGCAAAGTGGCTGGACATAAAATTAACTCAAGCAAATCAGTAGCCTCCCTCTACTCAAAGGATAAACAAGATGAGAAAGAAATTAGGGAAATAACACCTTTCACAATAGTCCCAAATAATATTTCATACCTAGGTGTGACTAGAGAAGCAAGTGAAAGATCTGTATGACAAGAACTTCAAGCCTCTGACAAAAGAAATTGAAGGTCTCAGAAGATGGAAAAGTCTCCCATGCTTATGGATTATCAGGATCAATATAGTAAAAATGGCCATCTTGCCAAAAGCAATCTACAGATTCAATGCGATCTTCATCAACATCCCAAATCAATTCTTCATAGATCTAGAAAGAGCAATTGTCATATTCACCTCGAATAGCAAAACACTCAGGATAGGTAATGCTATTTTCCACATCAAAAGATCATCTGGGGGAATCACCATCCCTGACCTCAAGCTCTATTACAGAGCAGTAGTGATAAAAAATAGTTTGGTATTGGTATGCAGACAGACAGGAAGATCAATGGAAGAATTGAAGACCCAGAAAAGAACCCACACATGTAAGGCCACTTGATATTTGACAAAGGAGCTAAAACATCCCATGGAAGAAAAAACAGGATTTTTAACAAATGGTGCTGGATCAACTGGAGGACTGCCTGCAGAGAAATGCAAATTGACCCAATCTTATCTCCTTGTACAAAGCTCTCATCCAAGTGGATCAAGGACCTACACATAAAACCAGACACATTGAAGATTAAAGAGGAGAAAGTGGGGATGAATCTTGAACACATGGGCACAGGGGAAATGTTCCTGAACAGAACACCAATGGCTTATGCTCTAAGAACAAAAATCGACAAATGGGACCTCATAAAACTGCAAAGCTTCTATAAGGCAAAGGCCATGGTCAATAGGACAAAAATGGTAACCAACAAATTGGGAAAAAATCTTTACTAACTCTATATCCCATAGAAGGCTGGTATCCAATGTATGCAAAGAATCCAAGAAGTTAGTCTCCAGAGAGTGAAATAACCCTATGAAAAAATGGGGTGCAGAGCTAAACAGTGAATTCTCAACTGAGGAAACTCAAATGGCTTTAAAGCTCCTAAAGAAATGTTCAACATCCCTAGTTATCAGGGAAATGCAAATCAAAACAACACTGAGATTCTACCATACACCAGTCAGAATGGCTAAGATGGAGACAGCAGATGCTAGGGAGGATGTGGGGAAAGGGGAACACTTTTCCACTGTTGTTAGCATTGAAAGCTGGTAAAACCACTCTTGAAATAATTTTGGTGATTCCGCAGAAAATTAGTCATAGTACTACCTGAGGATCTAGCTATACCACTCCTGAGCATATACCTAGAAGATACTCCTATATGTAATAAGGACACATGCTCCACTATGTTCATAGATGCCTTATTAATAATAGCCAGAAGTTGGAAAGAACCCAAATGTTCTTCAGCAGGAGAATAGATACAGAAACTGTGGTATATGTACACAATGGTGTACTATTTAGCTATTAAAAACAATGAATTCATGAAATTCTTAGGCAAATGGATGGAACTAGAAAGTGTCATACTGAGAGAGGTAACCCAATCATAAAAGAATTCACATGGTATGCACTCACTAATAAGCAGATGTTATCCTAAAAGCTCAAAATAAACAAGTTACAATTCACCCCGCACAGGAAGCTCAAGAAGAAGGAGAGCTATAGTGAGGGTGCTTTGGTTTCTCTGAGAAATGTGACAAAATACACACAAGAGCAACAAGGGAGACAAAGTGTGGAGCAGAGACTGGAGTAAATGCCACCCAGAAACTGCCCTACCTGGGGATTCATCCTATAAACAGTCACCAAACCCCTTCACTACTATGGACAACAATAAGTGTATTCCAAAAGGAGCGTGCCATGGCTGCCTCCGGAGGGGCCCTGCCAGAGCCTTACAAATACAGAGGCAGATGCTAGCAGCCAGCTATTGGACTGGCCAAGGGTCCCCCAATAGAGGAGCTGGAAGGAGGTCCGGAGAAGCTGAAGGGGTTTGCAGTCCAATGATTTCAGCCACGCAGATGCTCCATGACTCCCAAGGACTAAACAATAAACCAAAGGGTACACATAGTTTCAGCCAGAAATGTGGCAGAGGTATGCCTTGTTGGGCATTAGTGGGAAGAATGGTCCTTGATCAGGTGAAGGCTCAATAGATGCCCCCAACAAATGGAAATCAAGGGGGGGAGGTGAGAGTGGGTCAGGTAGATGGGCATATACATGGAGGCAGGGGGTAGGAGAATGGGTTGGGGGCGTCTTTGTGGAAGGGGGAAATTAGGAAAGGTTTTGCCATTGGCAATGTAAATAAAGATGATATTCAATAAATGAAATAATTAAATTAATAAAAATATTTTACTGAGATATATAGGCAGTGGGAGAAAATCTATAGATTTTGGAGGTTAGATACATCCACCATATGTGTGTATATGTATGTGTGAATGAATATGTGTAAAATTGTTATAACATATAAAACTTGTTTCATCCACCAAATGTATTTGTGTGTGTGTGTGCATGTATGTGTGTGATTGTTATCCCTTAATTGCCAACCACAGAGACTACTTTGCTAATGCACAAGAAAACTGAAAAATATCTTGAGGTACTCTAATAAAGCACATGAAATATATGTATGTTAAATTATTGAGGATGTTGAAGATAAAAATTAAGAGCTATCAATATATCAAAACATCTTTGATGTTCATGTACTGCTAGGATTAATAAAGTTGAAATCCCTATCCTACCAAAATCAATCTACAGAATCAATGAAATCTCAATCAAAATTACAACACAATTGTTCATAGAAATAGAAAGGACAGTTATCATCTTCATATGAAAACATCATCAAAAGCCTCAGAATATCAAATGAAATTGCAAATTATATAAAAACTGTTGGATATATCTTCATTGCTGACATTAAATTTTACTACAGAACCATGGCAATAAAATGGCATGGCATTAGCATAAAAGCAGACACATTGACACATTCTGCTTTACTCATAGTTCAGTAGTTTGCTTAACTCTCATCAGAGAAGCTTTTCCTTCAGTAGATGGGCATCAGTGTCAGAGAGCAATGATTGGACAATGTGTAGAGATTGAGAGACCTTGGAACAGTCAATCCTACCTGGGAACTCTGAAGAAGAGGAGGCAGGATGAGTGTAAGTGTCAGAAAGTTTGGAGGACACAAGGGAAGCAAGACTTTTTTAAATTACTAGGTGTTACATTTATTTACATTTCAAATGCTATCCCCTTTCCTGATTCCACCCCCAGAAGTTCCCTATCCCATGCCCAAACCTCCTTCTATTATGGTGTATTTCCACATACATACACAATCCCACTTCCCTACCCAGACATTCCCCTATGCTGGGGCATTGATCCTTCATCAGACCAAGAGCCTCTTATTCCACTCATTTTCTGCAAGGTAATCCTCTGCTACATATGTGGCTGGAGCCATGGGTAACTCCATGTGTATACCTTGGGTGGTTTAGACCCTGGGATCTCTGGTTGAAATTTTTGTTCTTTCTATAGGGTTGTAAAACTCTTCTCATCCTTTAGTCCTTTAGCTCCTCCATTGGGGACCCTGGGATCAGTTTTATGGTTGGGTGAGAGCATCCACCTCTGTATTTGTCAGGGTCTGGCAGAATTTCTCTGGAGACAGCTAAATCAGGCTCCTGTCAGCATGCACTTCTTGACATCTGCTATCGTGTTTTTCTTTGGTGATTGTATATGGAATGGATCCCCAGGTATGTAAGATTGCATGGCCATTCCTTCAGTATCTGTTCCACACTTTGTCACCATGTTTGCTCCTAGGAGTATTGTGCTATCCCTTCTAAGAATGACTGAAGGACCCACACAGTGCTCTTCCTTCTTCTTGAGCTTCATGTGATCTATGGATTGTATCTTGTGTATTCCAAGCTTTTGGGATAATATCCACTTATCAGTGAGTACATATCATGTGTCTTATTTTGTGATTGTGTTACCTCACTCAGGATGCAATTTTCTAGTTCCATTCATTTGCCTAATATTTTCATGAATTCATTGTTTTTAATAGCTGAGTCACACTCGATTATGTAAATGTACCAAATTTTCTGTTTCCATTCCTCTTTTGAAGGACATCTGGGTTCTTTCCATCTTCTGGGTATTATAAGGCTGCTATGAACATCAGTTAGCATGTGTCCTTGTTATATGTTGAAGCATCTTTTGTATATATGCTCAGGAGTGGTATAGCTGTGTTCTCAAGTGATATTATGTTCAACTTTCTGACGAACTGCCAGACTGATTTCCAGATTGATTGTGTCAGCTTGCAATCCCACCATCAATGGTAGAATGTCCTTCTTTCTCCACATCCTTGCCAGCATTTCATGTCACCTAAATTTGTGATTTGAATCATTCTGAATGGTATGAGGTAGAATCTTAGGGTTGTATTGATTTTCACTTCCCTAATTACTAAAGAATTTGAGAATTTTTTTAGGTGCTTCTCAGCCATTCAGGTTTCCTCAGTTGATAATTCTTTGTTTTCTCTGTACCCCATTTTTAAATATGATTACTTGATTGTCTTGAGTCTAATTTTTGAGTTATTTGTATATATTGGATGTTAGCCCTCTATCAGATGTAGAATTGGCAAGGATCTGTTCCCAAACTGTTGGTTGCCATTTTGTCCTACTGACAGTATCTTTTCTTTACAGAATCATTGCAAATTCATGTCGTCCCATTTGTCAATTCTTGATCTTAGAGCATAAGTCCCTGGTGTTTTGTTAAGTAACTTTTCTCCTGTGCTGATGTATTCAGGGTTCTGCCCTGTTTCTCCTCTATTAGTTTCAGTGTATCTGGTTTTATGTGGAAGCTGTTGATCTACTTGGACTTTAGCTTTATATAAGGAGAAAAGAAAGGATTGATTTGCATTCTTCTACATGCTGACCTCCAGTTAACCCAGCACCATTTATTGAAAATGCTATCTATTTTTCCACTGGATGGTTTTAGCTCCTTTTCTAAAGATCCTGTGACCATAGGTGTATGGGTTCATTTCTGGGTATTCAATTCTTTCTATTCTTCAATCTATTTATGAGTCATGTTTAATTCTCAAGTATAAATAATTAATATTTGTACAATATTTAAAGCTCTATAGTTTATAGAATTAAAGGTATAGTTTCTCAGTTCATCCTTTGAATCTAGAATAAAACCACTACAAACATTTGAAAGAAATAAAAATAAACAGTGAAAACCAGAATGCTACCTCTCATGAATAATACTACATTTTAAAATAAAATACCAGGAAATGCTGATTATTTCCACAAATGCTATCATAGTTTAGTGTTAAGAAACTAATCTGTGACCTTAATTGCATTACTATATCAAAGAATAATAGTCATCTTGATTAACTGGAAAAGAAATTCCTGTGAAAATCCATAGGAAAAAATGTGAGTACATATTCTTTTTAGTATTAAGCATTTTCTTCTTAAAACCAACTGTCAACATCATACTGTGCACTGAAATACTAGAATACTAGAATGCTAACATTCAACATTAAAAGGTCAGTTATCATTTAAGACAAAGCAATATAATTACTACCACTATCATTGTAACTGTATTATTACTCTTTGTTTACTGTGCTAAAACTCCATAACCACGGCAGCATCTTGAAGAGTTGGTTTTTTTTTTTGTTTTGTTTTGTTTTGTTTTTTTGGTTTTTGTTTTTTTTTATGTTTTTTTTTTTATTTTTTTGGTTCCAGAGAGTTAAGAACCTCATAAAAGGAAAGTCTGACAGCAAGAGGCAGGCCTCGGGGGCAGGAGCAAGGAGTTGAGCATTCACATCTTCTAACCCAAGCAAGAAACTGAGAAAGCAAACAGAGAGTAATGGGAAGCTTTAAACACTCAAAGCCTTTACTAGAGGAGAAATTCCCCGTGGCAGAGCTATGTTACCATAATTTCGACAACCTTCTCAATCAACACCGTTAGAAAAACTATCGGAAATACATTTGAATAAAACCAAAAATTTTGCTACATAATGTAAAAGAAGTGCATAAACAGATTATTGTCCCTTAAAGACAAATTTTAGTATACCAAATATATACTTTTCCATCAAATGTATCTATATATTAATGAGAAATTGTAATCATATTCTATAGTTTTTGTTTGGCTTTGGTTTTAGTTTTGGGTGTTTCTTTTTAGGTGTTTAGTTTTGGGAACAGTGTTCCTCTGTATATCCTTGGCTGTTCTGGAACTCACTCTATAGAATATAGACCAAGCTGTTCGATGAAGAACTCAGAAGATGGAAAATTCTCCCATACTCCTGGGTCTTTAATTCTATTCCATTGATCTTCCTGCCTGTCTCTGTATCAATGCTATATAGTTTTTTAAATCAGTATTACACTGTAGTACCACTTGAGGTCAGGGATGGTGATTCCCCCAGAAGTACTTTTATTGCTGAGAATAGCCTTTGCTATTCTACGATTTTTGTTATTCCAAGTAAATTTGCAAATTGCTCTTTTTAACTCTGAAGAATTGTGTTGTAATTTTAATAGGGATTTCATTGGATTTGTAGATTGCTTTCCACCATTTTTACTGTATTTATCATGCCAATCCATGCACATCAGAGATTTTTCAATTTTCTGAGATTTCTTTGATTTTTTTCTTCACACACTCGAAGTTCTTGTCAAACAGATATTTCACTTGATTGATTTGAGTCACACAAATGTGTTTTATATCATTTGTGACTATTGTGAAGGGTGTCATCTGCCTAATTACTTTCTTAGCCTTTTTATTCTTTGAGTAGAGGAAGGCTACTGGTTGGTTTTAGTTAATTGTACATCCACCCATTTTGCTGATGTTGTTTAGGAGTTCTCTGGTAAAACTTTGTTGGGGTAACTAAAGTATACTATTTTATCATCTGCAAATAGTGATAATTTGACTGCTTCCTTTCCAATTTGTATCCCGTTGATTTTTGTTTTCTAATTGCTCTGACTAGGACTTCGAGGACTATACTGAATAAGTAGTGAGAGAGGGGGCAGGCAGCCTTGTCTAGTCCCTGATTTTAGTGGGATTGCTTCTAGTTTCTCTCCATTTAATTTGATGTTGGCTACTCTTTTTCTGTATATTGATTTTACTATGTTTATGGATGGGACTTGAATTCCTGATCTTTTCAAGTCTTTTACCATGAAGGGGTATTGAATATTTCAAATGCTTTCTCAGCATCTCATGAGATGAGCATGTATTTTTTCTAACATTTTGCTTATATAGTGGATTAAGTTGATAAATTTCTGTCTATTGAACCATCACTGAATTCCTGAGATAAATTCTACTTGATCAGAATGGATGATTTATGTGATCTTTTCTTAGATTTGGTTTGTGAGAATTTTATTCATTATTTTTGCATCAAAATTCATAAAAGAAATTGTTCTGAAATTTATTTTTTCAGTCTTTGTGCAGTTTAGGTCACTTCTTAAAATGAATTGGGTAGTGTTCCTATTTTGTGAAATAGTATGAAGAGTATTGCTATTAGTTCTTCTTTGAAGGTCTGATATAATTATGCACTAAAACCATTTAGTCTTGGGCTTTTCTGTTGGGAGAATTTTTTGAAGTCAAAAATCTTTATTTTTAAATTAATTAATTAGTTTATTATATTCCATATTATATTCCCCCCACCCCATCCACCCTACAATTGTTCCGCATCCCATACTTCCTCCCCACCTACTGTCTCCATTTCCATATCACCACTACCCCCTACCCTACCTGACCTCTAAATTCCCTGGGGCCTCCAGTCTCTTAAGGGTTAGGTTCATTATCACTGAATGAACCAGTACTCATCAGTCTTCTACTATATGTGTGCTAGAGACCACAAAACAGCTAGTATATATTCTGGTTGGGAGAATTTTAATGACTACTGATATTTATTTAGGGGTTTTGAGAGTGTTTAGATGGTTTATATGATCCTGATTTAACTTTGGTTTGACTTTGACTACTGATATTTATTTAGGGGTTATGGGACTGTTTAGATGGTTTATATGATCCTGATTTAATTTATATCTGCCTAAAAATTGTCCATTTCATTCAGATTTTTCAGTTTTGTTGAGTAAAGGCTTTTGTAGTAGGATCTGATGATATTTTGAATTTCCTCTGTTTCTGTTGTTATGTCTCCCTTTTCATTTCTGATGAATTAATTAGTGCCTCTGTGCCCTCTGGTTAGTCTGGCTAAGGGTTTACCTATCGTGTTGACTTTTTCAAAGAACCAACTCCTTTTTTTATTGTTTGTTTGTTTGTTTTTGATTCTTTTTTAGGTTTTTTCCTACTTGGTTGATTTCAGCCATGAATTTGATTATTTCATGCCTTCTTCTCCACTAGTGTGTATTTTCTTCCTTTTTTTCTAGAGGTATTATGTATTCTATCAAGCCGATAATATAGGTTCTTTCCAGTTATTATTTATAGACACTTGGAGCTATGAGTTTTCCTCTTAGCACTGCTATCATTGTGTCCCACAGGTTTTGGTATGATGTGCCTTCATTTTCATTAAATTCTAAAAAACTACATAATAATTTCATTAGATGCTGAAAAAGTATTTGACAAAATACAGCATCCATCCATGCTAAAAGTCTTGGAAATATCAGGAATTCAAGGTCCATATCTAAACATAGTAAAAGCAATATACAACATACCAGTAGCCAACATCAAATTAAATGGAGAGAAACTTGAAGCAACCCTACTAAAATCATGGACTAGACAAGGCTTCCTCTCTCTCCATATCTATTCAGTAAACTTAGTACTTTGAAGTTCTAGCTAGAGCAACTAGACAACATAAGGAGGTCAGAAGGATGCAGGTTGGAAAGGAAGAATTCAAATTAACACTATTTGCAGATGGTATGATAGTATACTGAAGTGACCTGAAAAATTCTACCAGAGAAATCCTAAACCTGGTAAACAACTTCAGCAAAGTGGCCAGATATAAAATTAACTCTAACAAATCAGTAGCCTTCCTATACTCAAAGGGTAAACAGGCTGAGAATGAAATTTTGGAAGTGACGCCCTTCTAAATAGTCACAAGCTATATAAATTATCTTGGTGTGACTCTAACTAAGCAAGTGAAAGATCTATATGACAAGAACTTTAAGTCTCTGAAGACAAATAATTGAAGAAGACCTCAGAATATGGAAAGATCTCCCATGCTCTTGGATTGGCAGGATTAATATCATAAAAATGGCCATCTTACCAAAGGCAATATACAGATCCAATGCATTCACCATCAAAATCCCAACTCAATTCTTCATAGATTTAAAAAGACCAATTCTCAAATTTATCTGGAATAGCAAAAAGACCAGGATAGCTAAAACTATTCTCAACAGTAAAAGATATTCTGGGCCAATCAGCATCCCAGACTTCAAGCAGTACTACAGAGCAATAGTGTTAAAAACTGCATTGTATTAGTACAATGACAGGCAGATATATCAATGGAATAGAATTGAAGACCTGAAATGAACCTACATACCAATAGTCATGTGATCTTTGACAAAGGATCTAAACCCATCCAATGGAAAAAATTACATTTTCAACCAATGATGTTGGCTCAACTTGTGAATAGTATGCAGAAGAATGTAAATTGATCCATTCTTATCTCCTGGTACTAAGCTCAAGTCCAAGTGAATCAAGGACCTCCACATAAAACTAGACATACTGAAACTAATATAAAAGTAACTGGGGAAGAGCCTTGAACACAAGTGCACAGGGGAAAGTTTCCTGTACAGAACACCAATGTCCTATGCCCTAAAAATCAAGAATTGAAAAATGGGACCTCATAAAATTACAAAGTTTCAGTAAGGAAATTGTGCTTTGAGCTTTAGTAAAGTTCCTTTTGATTGTGTTTGCCCTTGTATTTGGGGCATAAATGTCCAGAACTGAGAATTATTCTAGGTAGATTTTCCCTATGATAAGTGTGAAGTGTCCTTCCTTATCTTTTTTGATGACATTTGGTTGAAAGTCAATTTTATTTGAAATTAGAATAGCTAATCCAGCTTGTTTCTTGGGACCATTTGCATGGAAAATTGTTTTCTAGACGTTTTGCTGAGTTAGTGCCTGTCTTTGTCACTGAGGTGTGTTTCCTATATCCAGCAAAATTCTGGGTGCTGTTTACATGTCCAATCTGTTAGTCTATGTCTTTTTATTGGGGAATTGAGTCCATTGATGTGAAGAGATATTAAGTAAGTGAACTTTGCTTTCTGTTTTGTTGTTTTTTGTTATTGGAGGGAGAATTATGTTTATGTGGCTAACTTCTTTTGGATTTGTCGGAAGACAATTGCTTTATTGCTTTTTCTAGTGTATAGCTTCCCTCCTTGTTTAGGAGTTTTACATTTATTAACCTTTGTAGTGTTGGATTTGTGGAAAGATATTTTGTAAATTTGTTTTTTTCATTAAAAGTCTTGGTTTCTCCATCTAAATTAATTGAGAGTTTTCTGGGTATAGTAGCTTGTGCTAGCATTTGTGTTCTCTTAGTGTCTGTAAGATATCTATGATCTTCTGGCTTTCATTGACTCTGGTGTGAACTCTGGTGTGTTTCTGATAGGTCTACCTTTGTATGTTACTTGACCTTTTTCCCTTATGGCTTTTAATATTCTTTGTTTAATGTATTTGGTGTTTTAATTATTATTTGACCATAGGAATCACTATTTTTCCTATTTTTTTTAGGTATTTTCATTTACATTTCAAATATCATTCCCTTTCCTGGTTTCCTTCCCCGAATCCCCCTATCCCGTCCCCTTTCCCCTGTTTACCAACTCACCTACTCCTGCTTTCTTGTCCTGGCAATTTCCTATACTGGGCATCGAGCCTTCTCTGGACCAAGGGTCTCTCCTAATTTTGATGTCCAACAAGGCCACCCACTGTTATATGTGAAGCTGGAGACATGGGTCCCTCCATGCATACTCTTTGTTTGGTGGTTTAGTCCCTGGATATTCTGACGATACTTCTTAATTCATATTCTTGTTCTTCCTAAGGTGCTGAAAACTCCTTGAACTCCTTCAGTCCTTTATCTAGATCTTCCATTAGTAATTTCTCACTGTGGTGGGAGAACTGGGTACCGGTGATGCCAAGTAGCTTTGGTTTCTGTTGCTTATGTTCTTGTGCTTCCCTTTTGCCATCTGGTTACTCTGGTGTTGGCTGGTTTTGCTGTTTCTAACTAGCTTTTCCCTCATTCAAGCCTGTTTGTCAGTACTCCTTGGAGACCATTTCTCTCTCAGAAGAACTTAGGTATGGAGAGTTGTGGTACATTAGCTGCTCTGGGGTGCAGTTAGAATCCAGAAAAATCCTGTCACCATCTGATGCTTTGTTCCACTGTTGTGACGGCTCTGAGTGGGTCCCTCTTGGGCCATGAATTTGAAGAGAAGTGGTGGTCCTACCTTTGCTTGCAGGTATGTATGCACTCTTGGGAGACCAGCCCTCTCCGGGAAGTATTTGTGTAATTCTGTGGCCCAAGTTCAGCTTAGGGCACAGACAGAAATCAGAAGGCTCCTGTCCCAGAAAGCTCCTCTGTTCCTGCATTCTGAGTGTTCTGGGATGGGTCCTCTGAGCATCTGTGGTGGTACTACCTGCATTCACAGGTCTGTCTGCAATCATGGGAGGCTGGCTCTGTGCAGGAACTATTCCTGCATGGAGCCCTTTGGCAGAAAGAACAGAGGAATTTTTCTTGTTTATTCCACTGGAGTTCTATAGGCTTCTCGTAGATTCATGGGCATCTCTTTCTTTAGGTTAGGGAAGTTTTCTACTCTAATTTTGCTGAAGATATTTACTGGCCCTTTAAGTTGGGAATCTTCACTTTCTTCTATACCTCCTATCCTTAGGTTTGGTCTTCTCATTGTGTCCTGGATTTCTGGGATGGTTTTGGTTAGTAGCTTTTTGCATTTTGCATTTTCTTTGTCATATCAATATATTCTATGGTATCTTCTGTAACTGAGATTCTTTCTTTTATCTCTTGTATTCTGTTGGTGATTCTTGCATCTATGACTATTGATCTCTTTCTTATATTTGAATCTCCATGGTAGTCTCCCATTGTGAATTCTTTATTGCTTCTGCTTTCATTTTTTGATTCAGAATGGATTTGTTCAATTCCTTCACCTGATTAGTTGTGTTTTCTTGTAATTCTTTAATGGAATTTTTTTTGTTTCCTCTTTAGGGTATTCTAACTTTTTACCTGTATTCTCCTGCATTTCTTTAAGGGAGTCATTTATGTCAGTCTTAAAGTCCTCTATCATCATCATGAGAAGTAATTTAAAACCTGAATCTTGCTTTTCTGGTGTGATGTCAGTATCAGAACTTGCTATCTTTGGAGAACTGAGTTCTGTTGCTGCCAAGTAACCTTGGTTTCTGTTGCTTATGTTCTTGCATTTGCATCTTGTGATCTGGTTATCTCTATTGGTCTCTGCACTCCCTGACTCCAACTGGAGACTGCCCATCCTGTTATCTTGGTTGTGTCTGAACTTCTATTTACTCCATACATAAATATTATTCTGAGATTCTGGGTGTAAGAATTCCTAGGCCTCAAGCTGCCTCTGGGTTCCTAAAATCCTGGTGTGACCAAGTACCTGATTCTATGATCAATGATTCTATGATCCAGGGAGTGTTAGAGCACTTGGGCATACATGCTCCTCTGGGTTATGTGGGACTTAGTGAAGAGCTAGCACCCATGTCTGCTCAGGGCACTGGCCACAGGGGCCTTTCTGTGTCACTGGATCTCTGGTGGTCCCAGTTACTTCAGTTGTGGGATGTGTGCTGAGGCCTCCTTACCTATGATCCTGGGTATGTTAGAGCTCCTGTGAGTCTAGGTTCCTCTGGGTGTTGTGTGATTGGTTTAAAGCAAGGCTTTCTAAGGAAATTAAAGGGAAAATTGTGCAATATACTTTAATATCATACAGATTTAAATCAAAACCAGTTTGAGATACTAAACCACCTCAGTAAGAATGTCCACTCTCTGTAAATCTGAAAATATGGTGGGGATGGTCATGAAAGAAAGAAACCCTTATTCACATAATTGCCATGAGGAAAATACATTCAACTATTACATAGTCGGTTTGGAGAAATATTATTTGGGTTAAATTAGTAAAGTAAGGACAGTTCATGATTTTAAACTAATAATGGACAAAGAATTATTTAAAATAAACATTGTAATTGAATCAAGTAAAACTCAGACAATTTTATGTTTTGTCCATATTGCTGTAAGAAATTCATTTTAATTTTTTATTGTAATATGTATAATAAAAGAAATACATTTTTATCAAAAGCTAGAAAATTCTTTTTCAACAATGATTCACATTGTATAAATAAATTCTATCTTACATGATATTTAATGTAATAGATTTATATCATACAAATAAACTCTAAGAATGAGAAGTACCGTAATGAACTAATCCTTTTCTAAATTTCAAATTCTTGGATTTCAATAAGACTGTGATATATTTCTCAAAGAAAACTTGGAACTACAATATATAGTAAAAGTGTAACACTTTAAATTGTTACACAAAAAGTTGTAGAGAAATATGTCTAAAGAAAATATATATTGGAAATCCAAATATGTCTGTGTTTTTACTATTTCACATTGTGTCTCCAAAATTTTCCTCAAGCCAAAGAGAAATTTGCACCCACATTAGTTTCTTTCACTTCAGGCATTTTATTCAGTTGCCAATTTTCACAGCAAATATTTCTGTGGTAGATAATGCAGTATAAATTCCAGACAACTTTCCAGATAAAAAGTAGTATGTGGAGAGGCAATATACAATCTTTTTCTCTGGTCATGTGCGCCATCTGTTGATACTGAGAAACCCTGTAGTTTTTGTCTGGGTTCACAATGAAGTCTCCTCACTGTGTATCTCTTGCACAGTAATAAGTGGCAGTGTCCTCTGTTCTCAGGGTTTTCATGTGAAGGTAGAGGATGCTTTGGGAAATGTCTCTGGAGATGGTAAACCGACCATTCACAGATGCACTGTACTCTGCTGTATAATCCCTAGCTTTGTTTCTACTTGCAGCAATCCATTCCAATCCCTTTCCTGGAGCCTGCCGAATCCACTCTATGTAGAAATCACTGAAGGTGAACCCAGAAGCTGCACAGGAGAGTGTCAGAGAACCCCCAGGCTGTACCAACGCTCCTCCAGATTCCACCAGCTTCACCTTACCGTGGATACCTGCAATAGTAGAGAATCCTGGTCACACATATCTACTATCCATGTTACACACACACACACACCTACACACACACACACACACACACACACACACAGAGAGAGAGAGAGAGAGAGAGAGAACTCTTGTTCCCTATAAATTACCATGTAAAAGTGTTACAAGAAAAACCCAGTTCAGCCACAACTTCATAGTGACAGGTCTGTGCTGCGTTTTAATTTCTGAAAGTGAAGATTGTAGAATTCAGGACTGGATCATACTGCTAGAAACAGTGAGGGTTGCTTTTCATGTGTTGAGGGAGGCCTAATTTGCATGTACTTCTGTTATATCATCAGGTCTAGGGTTGAAATGGGGAGAGTGAAGTTATTGTTTCAAAATGCAGGGATATAGTGAATGAGTTAGCTATCAGTAACAGTCTTATGAAATTATTTATTACGTGTATGTGATAACACAACAATATTTTATTGTGATCTTAATACATTCACTTTCCTATTCACAATATGTAAGGGCTCATATTCTTTGTTCCTGCACTAGAATTTACATTTATTTTCTTTTTTTTCAAATTGTTTCATTAAATCAATTAATTGATTGATTGATTGATTGAGAGATTTATGTTTTGTGAGTGTACAGGGCAAACCTGTGTGTCCTATGATAAGATAAAGAAGAATGGATATATTGTACTCATGTATAAAATTATTTTTTTCAATTTATTTTCAATCCTGTCATTGCTCCACTCCTCCTGGTTCCCTGTCCAACATTATCTTCCCCATTCCTACATACTGTGTCTTGGAGAGGATGCTCACTCACCACTAGGCCTCCCTCCTTCCTGGGTTTTATGTCTCTTGAGGAATATTTGAATCATCACCCACTGTAATCAGACCAGCCATTTCTCTCCTATATATGTATTAGGGGCCACAGACCAGCTCTTGTACACTGACAAGTTCATGAATCAGTTTCTTGGAACTCCTAGAGGTCAGGGTTAGTTGAGACTCCTGGTTTCTTATGGGGTTGGCTTTTTCTTCTACTTCTTCCATC
Organism: Apodemus sylvaticus; assembly: GCF_947179515.1. Taxonomy (NCBI): domain Eukaryota; kingdom Metazoa; phylum Chordata; class Mammalia; order Rodentia; family Muridae; genus Apodemus; species Apodemus sylvaticus. The sequence goes on along the minus strand of NC_067477.1, from coordinate 8,232,348 downwards.
CTTCCCCTAATTCAACCAATGGGGTCCCCAACTTGAGTCAAATGCGTGGATGTAAGTATTTGCATCTGACTCAGTGAGCTGCTAGTTGGGTTTCTCAGAGGACAACCATGCTAGGTTTCTATCTGAAAGCACATCACAACATTGGTAATAATGTCAGGCCTTGGTGTTTCCACATAAAGTGGATTCCAAGTTGGGCCAGTCACTGCACCATCTTTTCCTCAATCTCTTCTCCATTTTTGCACCTGCAGTTCTTTAGCCAGGAATACTTTGGGTCAGAAATTTTGACTGAGAGTTGGTAACAACATCTCTCCTCCTGAGGTGAACCCTTTGAGTTCCCTTTCCCAACTGTTGAACATCTAAGGTAACTCCTATTGGGTCCTGAGAATCTCTCACCTACCAGGTCTCAGGTACTTTCAAAAGGGTCTCCCCATCTCACACCTTCTGAGTCTGCATATTTCCATTCATTCTCTTGACCCTCGGGGCTGCTCTCCTGTCCTCCTTACATTTCTGATCCTATTTTCTTCAAAATCTCCCATCAAATACCTCCCTTGCTTTGCCTCCTGTCATTATTTTCTTCCCCCTACTAAGTAGGAATAAAGCATCCTTACTTGGCATTTCTGTTTGTTAACTTTATTAAATTCTGTGGGTTATATCCTAGGTATTCAGTACTTTTTGGATAATATACAAAAGGAGTATATACCATACGTTAACTTTTGGGCCTGAGTTTTCTCACACCGGTTATTTCCTATTTCCATCCATTCACCTGTTAAACTCAAGATGACATAATTATAATAGCTGAATAATTTTCCATCATGTAAACAATACAAATTTTTCATATCTGTTCTACTTTTGAGGGACATCTGTGTTGTTTCCAGTTTCTGGCTATTACAAATAAGGCTGCAATGAACATCATGGAGCCCTTGTCTCTGTGATATAGTGGGCATCAAATTGGAACAGAAGTCAAGGTATCTCTGTTTGTGGATGTTTGTACCAAGACCTGGGAGACCTGTGACATCATACCCAGAATTCAATGGCCCACCTTTACCTGTAATTTAAGTCATCACCTGTAGGTATATAACTGGGTAGCCTTTCTCCCCTTATCTCTTTCTTTTCCTTCCTTCTTCCCACCTGCTATCCCTTTCCCCATCTTAAATAATGTCCCACGTGGAACTGTGTATCTCATTGCGGCCCACATCTCCACTGCATCCCCACGGCCCATGTGGCGGGCAGACAGGTGACCTGTGCTGCGATGTAGGCTGAAGACCTCAGAAAATTGAAAAATCTTCCATGCTTGTGGATTGTCAGGATTAATATAGTAAAAGTGACCATCTTGCCAAAACCAATCTACAGGTTCAATGCAAAACCCATCAAAATCCCAACTCAGTTCTTCATAGAGTTAGAAAGAGTAATTCTCAAATTTACCTGGAATAACAAAAAACCCAGGATAGCTAAAACTATTCTCAACAATAAAAGAACCTCTGGGGTAATCAGAATCCCTGACCTCAAGCAGTACTACAGAGCAATAGTGTTAAAAACTGCATGGTATTGGTACAGTAACAGGCAGGTAGATCAAGGGAATTGGATTGATGATCCAGAAATGAACCCACACAACTATGGTCACTTGATCTTTGAAAGAGGAGCTGAAACTATCCAGTGGAATAAAGATAGCCTTTTTAACTATTGGTGATTGTTCAACTGGAGATTAGCATGCAGAAGAATGTGAATTGATCCATTCTTATCTCCTTGTACTAAGCTCAACTCCAAATGGATCAAGGACCTCCACATAAAACCAGACAAACTGAGACTACTAGAAAAGAAACTGGGGAAGACCCTTGAGGACATGGGCACAGGGGAAAAGTTCCTGAACATAACACCAATAGCTTATGCTCTAAGATCAAGAATTGACAAATGGGACCTCAAAAAATTACAAAGTTTCTGTAAGGCAAAGGACACTGTCAAAAGGACAAAATGACAACTAATAAATTAGAAAAGGATCTTCACCAACCCTACATCTGACATAGGGCGAATAGCCAATATATACAAAGAACTGAAGAAGTTAGGCTCTGGAGAGCCAAATAATCCTATTAAAAATGGGGTACAGAACTAAACAAAGAATTTTCACCTGAAGAACTTCAAATGGCTGAGAAGGACCTTAAGAAATATTCAGCATCATTAGCCATTAGGGAAATGCAAATCAAAACAACCCTGAGATTTTACCTTACACCAGTCAGAATGGCTAAGATTAAAAACTCAGAAGACTGCAGGTGATGGCGAGGATGTGGAGAAAGAGGAACACTCTTCCACTGCTGGTGGGAATGCAAATTGTTACAACCACTCTGGAAATCATTCTGGCAGTTCCTGAGAAAACTGGGCATAACAATTCTGGAGGACCCTGCAATACCACTCTTGGGCATATAACCAGAGGATTCCCTGGCATGTAATAAGGACACATGCCCTACTACATTCATAGAAGCCCTATTTATAATAGCCAGAATCTGCAAAGAATCCAGATGTCCCTCAAAGGATGAATGGATACAGAAAATGTGGTATATTTTCACAATGGAATACTACTCAGCAATTAAAAACAATGAATTAATGAAATTGTTAGGCAAGTGGTTGGATCTGGAAAATATCATCCTAAGTGAGGTAACCCAATCACAAATGAACACACATGGAATGCAGTCACTGATAAGTTGATATTAGCTCAGAATCTATGAGTTCCCAAGACACAATTCACATATCAAATGACTCCCAAGAAAAAGGAAGGAGAGGGCCCTGGTCCTGGAAAGTCTTGATCCAGCATTGTAGAGTGTGACCTCCTCCTGCCCACTCTTCTCAAGAATAGCAGCCAACAACCTGACTGCCCACCTCCTGAATAACAAGAAGAACCGGTTTCCAGCCTTCAGGGGAGGGGTTTTGGCCTGCCTTTGTATCTTGGAAGGAGGGGCATAAAGAAGGAGACTTGAACCAGAAACCATATGTTTGTGTCTCTCCACATGTTTTCTCTTGCCCCCATTCCTAAACCGATCTCTCCTCCCAGGGAACCACCCGCTGTTAGAAAGTATGAGCTGGACTCTACATATAGTGCCCAATGAATGGATTATAACTGGAAACGGAGAGGTAGAATGAGGTACGTTGTCTGAATGGAGCTCCATGGAAAAAGGAAAAAGTTTATGTATCTGGCACGGTACGCAACAGGGTATTAATTTAGTGTTAACAGTGTCATTTATTTGTAAACAGCGTTGCTGCAGGAGTGCATACAGATACAGGCTAGACTGAATCAGTGTAGGCCTGACACTGAGATCAGCTAGGGTATGACAACAAAATGGAACAGGGAATTAATTTAGTTAGGCATTTGTCCGCAGTTTAAGAACTGCACCAGGCAAGAGAAATAGGGCATAAAATATATAAGACAAAATAAAATGAGTAAAAAACAAACAAAAAAATTCTAGAAACATAAAGGAAAAGGAAGAGAAGGAAAATGGATTTGGTTACATTGCAGGCATGCTTCAATTTCTATGTCTTTGGTGCACCGATCATCTGTCCACGTGTATGTTTATTTGTCTATGTTTTGTGTGAATGACTGTTTTTTCATGTTAAAAAATAAAATTGGTGAAAATTTCTTCTGCTGGTGCCTCTTGAGCCAGCTGTAGGCTAATTTAAAGCCGAGCAGCAGTGGGCAGCAAGCTCAACTTTTTTTTTCCTAAAGGGCCAGTAGCCTCCAGTTTGGGAAAATTCTGGTTTAATTTATAGGATTTATGCAATTGCTTTGTTCTTGTTTTCAATTGGTCTTAATGGTATAAGGTTTTACATGTTTTCAGTATGGAGTTATAGATATAGAGGCTGGTTTTGGCTGATGGCTTAGAGTCACAGCCATTTAGAGTACGTGGCGGCCCACTGAGTTTAAGCATTCTTTCATTGGCATTGGTGCCAGGAGTGAGTGAGCAGGTAAGAGACTGGAGCTGAGTCCCTACAGTGTGGGCCCAGTCCCGTTGATTCAGCCCAGGCAGTGGCAGCCCAGCTGGAGGGAGCCCAGATGCTTAGAGGCAGAGCATGTGGTGGTGTGGTGTGTGGAGCCCACTCAACTTTAGGCTTGAGCACGGTGCTACTTCTGGCAAGCATGGCACAGAAGTATGCCCTCCTCCCTTCAGACTTCCTGTGGGCAGGGGTGGGGGAGGGGCTGTCTCCTCCATCTTGGTGCTCTTCCACGAAGTGCGCTCCCCAGCCTAGGTTTTCTGCCTAGCTCATCCTGTCTGCCGGTGGATGAGCTGACTTAGAACTGACTTAGATTCTGGCCAACAAAATATTTTGGGAGATTCATACAGTTATGATTCAAAATACAATTCAAACATAGCCTTAACGTTATGTGAGAAAAAATGTTTTGGCTCTGCTTCAATACAAGAAGCTGGGTTCTAAGATTTTTAAATATATTTTATTTAGAGAATTTTTTGTTTTATAAAATATTTGTTTATAAAAATGTTTTGTTTATAGATAGAAACAGGCCTTTGCTTATGGGTTTTTTAAAATTTTTAAATAAATAATTTTCAAAGGTTGTTAAGATATATTAATTGGCTTTATCTTCTAAGCTTGCCACAAGAATACTTGAACATCTGTTTTCAAGGTAGAAAACATTTGTTCCTTATTTCAAGCAGCAATCAAATTAATTATTATTAATGGTTTATCTATTACATGGCAAGCCCTTTTAGGCAGAATTAAGAATTGTTATCCAAGAAATAAGTTGTTGCAATTTGCTTTATATTTCTATACATACATCCCATAAAGGTTATTTCAACTGTGAGAGTACAGTTTATATAATTAGATCACATATTTATTCCTTTAAGTTTCTCCCTGCTTCAGCACAAATAACTGACTTGGGTGCTATAGCAGCTATTATTAGGATGTTAAAAATCAAGCTTTTAATAATAATAATAATAATAATAATAATAATAATACATACATATATGTATATATATGTATATATATCATGGTTTACAATTGCTTAAAATTGTTCCATTTTTAATACTACTAATTCTTAATTTTTACAATTGTTTATGCAAATGTAATTCAAATTTCAAAAGATATGCTCTCTAAATGACTGTCCTCTGGATATTTGAAAGCTAATTCAAAGGCTAGAGAGACAGCCATAGGTGCTGGAAGCTGGACTCTTATATTTTATGGTTGTAAGCCTGGAGAAATGGCTCAGTTGTTAAAGGCTAGGCCCTCATTCATGGAGCATGAGAGCTCGAATCCCAGTGACCACATGGTGGCTCACAACCACCTATGGTGAGATCTAAAGCTCTCTTCTGGCATGTCTAAAGACAACTACAATATATTTATTTATAATTAAGTCTTTAAAAATGTGCCTGGGTAGACTATCATATCATCTGCAAATAATGATAGTTTGACTTCTTCCTTTCCAATTTGTATCCCTTTGACCTTCTTATGTTGTCTAATTGTCCGAGCTAGTACCTCAAGTACAATATTGAAAAGATAAGGAGAAAGGGGGAAGCCCTGCCTAGTCCCTGATTTTAGTGGGATTGCTTCAAATTTCTCTCCATTTAGTTTGATGCTGGCTACTGGTTTGCTGTATATTGCTTTTACTATGTTTAGGTATGGACCTTGAATTCCTGTTCTTTCCAAGACTTTAAGCATGAAAGCATGCTGAATTTTGTCAGATGCTTTTTCAGCATCCAATGAAATGACCACGTGTTTTTTTTTCTTTGAGTTTGTTTATGTAGTGGATTGCATTGATAGATTTCCCTATATTGAACCAACCCTGCATCCCTGGGATTAAACCTACTTGATCATGGTGGATGATCGTTTTGATGTGTTCTTGGATTCGGTTGGCAAGAATTTTATTGAGTATTTTTGCATCGATGTTCATAAGGGAAATTGGTCTGAAGTTCTCTTCTTTGTTGGATCTTTGTGTGGTTTTGGTATCAGCGTAATTGTGGCTTCGTAGAAGGAATTGGATAGTGTTCCTTTTGTTTCTATTTTGTGGAATAGTTTGAAGAGTATTGGTGTTAGGTCTTCTTTGAAGGTCTGGTAGAATTCTGCACTGAGACCATCTGGTCCTATCTGGCAGTTCCTCAGAAAACTGGGCACCTCACTTCCAGAAGATCCTGCTATACCACTCCTGGGCATATACCCAGAAGATTCCCCAGCATGTAATAAGAATACATGTTCCACTATGTTCATAGCAGCCCTATTTATAATTGCCAGAAGCTGGAAAGAACCCAGGTTTCCCTCAACAGAAGAGTGGATGCAAAAATGTGCTATATATACACAATGGAGTATTATTCAGCCATTAAAAACAATGAATTCATGAAATTCTTAGGCAAATGGATGGAGCTGGTGAACATCATACTAAGTGAGGTAACCCAGACTCAAAAGATGAATCATGGTATGTACTCACTAATAAGTGGATATTAACCTAGAAAACTGGAATACCCAAAACATAATGCAGACATCAAATGAGGTACAAGAAAAATGGAGGAGTCGCCCCTTGTTCTAGAAAGACTCAGTGAAGCAGTTTAGTCAAAACCAGAATAGGGAAGTGGGAAGGGTTGGGTGGGAAAACAGGGGGAGAGAAGGGAGGCTGATGGGACTTTCAGGGAGTGGAGGCTCTAGAAAAGGGGAAATCATTTGAAATGTAAATAAAAAATATATCGAATAAAAAATAAAAAAAAATAAAAGATAAAGACTTTAAGGTCCCTTAAGGATAATTTTTTTTTTACCCCAAACAGGCTATATAGAGACAATAGGATGTACAAACATATTATTTACATCATCAAAGGGGTAATGGCTTAAAAAATAATTTTTTTTTATTTTTATACACACCAAATTATAAAGATTTGTTCTTGATGCCCTCAATTTCTACTTCTACCACATAATGGTGTTAATTCTAGAGAACTTAATTAATTTTTACAGATAATTGATACTCATTTCTAATTTAGAAAATTAAAATATGTACATATAACTATGATTCATTTTGGGGGCATTCTAGTTGCAACTGCTCTAGCAAAAGGCAACTGAGAATGCTACATTTATTTCCTATAACTATTATATAGTTATTGCCTATATTATGGTATATGCTTGGTGTTTCAACCTGGATTGGAATAAACATTAGAACTGGCCATTTAATAAATAAAAAGTATTCATTTGAGATATCTTTGACAATTTCATTCTTTATTATCCTCAAAGATGAGGTAATATAAAACATTTTCTACAAAGAAAAGAAAACAATATTTTCTTAAAAAAGAAAAAGAAAGGGGAAATGGTATCCCCAGGCATATCATTTGAATTATGCATATATATATATATTTAAGAAAAATTTTAAAATTTGGATGCCAAGGAAATCCTTGCTAAATATATATGGCATCCTATCACTAGGCATGCTGGTACCTAGATGAGATGATGTCTTTCTCCACATCCTTGTCAGCGTCTCCTGTCACCTGAGGTTTTGATCTAAGCCATTCTGACTGGTTTGAGGTGGAATCTCAGAGTTGTTTTGATTTGCATTTCTCTAATAAGTAAGGATGTTGCATATTTCTTTAGGTGCTTCTCAGCCATTCAGAACTCCTCAGTTGTGAATTCTTTTTTTAGCTCTGTACCCAATATTTAATATGTTTTTTTCGTTTTCTGGAGTCTAACTTCTTGAGTTCTTTGTATATACAGTATATTACCCATCTATTAGATATAGGTTGAAAAATATCTTTCCCCAATTTCTTGGTTGCTGTTTTGTCCTTGTAACAGTGTCCTTTGCCTTACAGAAGCTTTGTAATTTTATGAGGTCCCATTTATGAATTCTTGATCTTAGAACATAAGCTACTGGTTCAGGAAATTTCACCATTTCTCATGTCCAAGGCTCTTCCCCACTTTCTTTTCTATTAGTTTCATCGAATCTGGTTTCAAGTTTAGGCCCTTGATCCACCTGGACTTGAGCTTTGTACAAGAAGATAAGAATGTATTAAATTGCATTATTCTGCATGGTAACTGCCTGTTGAACCAGCACCATTGCTTGAAAGGGCTATCTTTATTCTACTATATGGTTTTAGCTCCTTTGTCAAAGTTCAAGTGATCATAGGTATGTGGGTTCATTTTGGGGGTCTTTAATTCTCTTCCATTGATCTATCTGCCTGTTACTGTAACAATATCATACTCAGCTTGAGGCCTAGGATGCTGATTCCCCCTGAAGTCCTCTTATTGTTGAGAATATTTTTTCACTATCCAGGGTTTTTTGAAATTCCCAGTAAATTTGAGAATTGCTCTTTCTAACTCTATGAAAAATTGAGTTGAAATTTTATGGGGATTGCACTGAATCCGTATATTGCTTTTGGCAAGATGGCCACTTTTTCTATATTAATCCTGGCAATCCATGAGTATGTGAGATCTTTCCATCTTCTGAGGTCTTCTTCGATTTCTTTCTTCAGAGGCTTGAAGTTTTTGTCATACAGATCTTTCACTTGTTTGATTAGAGTGACATCAAGAAACTATATATTGTTTGTGACTATTGAGGAACGTTTCATTTTCCTTATTTCTTTGTCAGCCTGTTTATTCTTTGGGTAAGGAAGGCTACTGATTTGTTTGAGTTAATTTTCCTTCCGCCCACTTTGCAAAAGTTGTTTACCATCTGTAGAAGATCTCTGATGGAGATTTTATGGTCACTTAAGTATAGAATCATATCATCTGCAAGTCGCGATAGACTTTTTTCCTTTCCAATTGTATCCCTTTGACCTCCTTTTATTGTACCTCTAGCTAGAACTTCAAGTAATGTATTGTATATATAGGGAGAGAGAGGGCAGCCTTGTCTGGTCCCTGATTTTAGAGAGATTGCTTCAACTTTCACTCCATTTGTTTAATTTGATGTTAGCCAGTGGTTTCCTATATATTGCTTTTACTATGTTTATGTATGAGCCTTGGATTCATAATCATTCCAAGACTTTTAACATGAAGAGATGTTGAATTTTTTTCAAATACTTTTTCAGCATCTAGTAAAATGACCATGTGTTTTTTTTTCTTTGAGTTTGTGTTTTGTAGTGGATTACATTGATGGATTTCCCTATATTGAACCATCACTGCATCCCTGGAATGAAGGCTACTTGATCATGGTAAATGATAGTTTTGATGTGTTCTTGGATTTGGTTGGCAAGAATTACCATGAGTATATTTGCATCACTATTCAAAAGGGAAATTTTTTTGAAGTTTTTCTTCTTTGTTGGATATTTGTGTTATTTTGGTATCCATATAACTTTGACTTCATAGAATGATTTGTGTAGTGTTCCTTCTGTATCTATTTTGTGCAATTGTTTGAAGAATAGTGGTATTAGGTCTTTTTTTATGCGATATATTTTTATTTACATTTCAAATGATTTGGTATTAGGTCTTTTTTGAAGGTCTGACATAATTCTGCATTAAAATAATTTGGTCCTGTGCTTTTTGTTCTTTTTCTTTTTTTGGTTTGGAGACTTTGAATTACTCTTTTTATGAGTTTAGAGGTTATGGGATTCTTTAGATGGTCTATCTGATCCTGATATAACTTTGGTATTAGCTATCTGTCAAGAAAAATTTCCATTTCATCCAGATTTTCCAATTATGTTCACAATAGTCTTTAGTAGTAGTAAGATTTGATGATAATTTGAGTTTCATCAGATTCTGTTGTTATATCTCAATTTTCATTTATGATTTTCTTAATTTGGATACTGTCACTGCACCCTCTGGTTTATCTAAGGGTTTATCTATCTTCTTGTTTTCTCAAAGAACAAGCTTCTGGTTTTGTTAATTCTTTGTACAGTTCTTTTTGTTTCTACTTGGTTGATTTCATCCCTGTGTTTGATTATTTCCTACCATCTACTCCTCTTGGGTGTATTTTCTTCTTTTTTTTGTAAAGGGTTCAGGTGTGCTATTAAACTCCTAGTGTATGCCCTCTCCTGTTATGGAAGCACTAAGAGCTATGAGTTTTCCTCTTAGCACTACATTAATTGTGTTCCATAAGTTTAGATATGTTGTACATTCATGTCACTTAAAAATCTAAGATGTCTTTAATTTGTTTATTTTTTCCTGTAAAAATTTATCATCACATAGAGCATTGTTCAGCTTCCATGTGTATGTGGTCTTTCTGTTGTTTTTGTAGCTATTGAAGACCAGCCTTAATCCACAGTGATGTGATAGGATGCAGGGAATTATTTCAATCTTCTTATATCTATTGAGGTTTTTTGCTTGAACAATTTATTATATGACTAGTTTTGGAGAAGGTACCGTGAGGTGTTGAGAAGGATTATTCTTTTGATTTAGGATGAAATGTTTGATAAATATTTATTGAATCCATTTGGTCCATAACATCTGTTAGTTCATTTGTATCTCTGTTTAGGTTGTATTTTCCGGATCTGTCCATTGATGAGAGTGGGGCATTGAGGTCCCTAACAATTATTGTGTGAGGTTTAATGTATGCTTTGAGCTTTAGTAAAATGCCTTTAAAGAATGTGGGGGCCCTTGCATTTGGTGCATAGACGCTTAGAATTGAGAGTTCTTCTTATTCAATTTTTCTTTGATGAGTATGAAGTGTACTTCCTCATATATTTGATGACTTTTGTTTGAAAGTTAATTTTATCTTATATTAGAATGGCTATTTCAGCTTGTTTCCTCTGACCATATCCTTGGAAAAATTTTTTCCAGCCTTTTACTCTGAGGTAGTGTTTGTCTTTGACACTGAAGTGTGTTCCCTGAATGAGAAATATTCTGGGCCCTGTTTATATATCGAGTCCCTTAGTCTATGGTGTTTTTTTTTTAATTGGGTAATTGAGTCCATTGATGTTAAGAAATATTAGGGAATAGTGATTGCTGCTTCCTGTTATTTTTGATTTTTTTTTTATATTTGTGTGGTTGTCATCTTTTGGGTTTGTTGAAACAGAATTAGTTTCTTGCTTTTTCTAGGGTGTAGTTTCTCTCCATGTGTTGCATTTCCATCTATTATCATTTATAGGGCTGGATTTGTGGTAAGATATTGTATATATTTGGTTTTGTCATGGAATATCTTGGTTTATCTATCTATGGTAATTGAAATGTTTTCTGAGTATAGTAGTCTGGTCTAGCATTTGTGTTCTCTTAGGGTCTATGTGAGATCTTCCCAGAATCTTCTAGCTTTCATAGTCTCTGGTGAGAAGTTTGATGTAATTCTAATAGCTCTGCCTTTATGTTACTTGACATTTTTCCCTTCATGCTTTTAATACTCTTTCTTTTTTAGTATATTTGGTGTTTTGATTATTATGTGACAGGAGGTATTCCTTTACTTGAACAATGTATTTGGTATTCTGTAGGTCTTTTGTTCATTCGTGGGCATGTACTTTGAACTTCAGAAAAGATTCTTTTATAAATGTGGATGCCCTTGCATTTGGAGCATAGATGTTCAGATTTGAGAGTTCTTCTTGCCTGTTCATTAGGTTAGGAAAGTTTTCTTCTATATCTTTGTTGAATATATTTACTGGAGCTTTATATTGTGAATCTTTGTTCTCTTCCTTACCTAAACTCCTTATGTTTGGTCTTCTCATTGTGCCCTAGATTTCCTGGATGTTGTGGGTTAGGAGCTTTTTGCATTTTGCAATTTCTTGTTCAGTAACTTCTCCTGTTTGGTTGTGCTTTCCTGTAATTCTTTAAAGTATTTTGGTGTTTCTTCTTTAAGGTCTTCTACCTGTTTCCCTGTGTTCTCCTGTATTTCTTTAAGGGAGTTATTTATGTGCTTCTTAAATACTTCTATCAACATTATGTGATGTGATTTTTTTTTAAAATCAAAGTCTTGATTGTCTGGTGTGTTCGGGTAACCAGGGCTAGCTGTGGTGGGAAAACTGGATTCTGATGTTGCCATGTACCATTGGTTTCTGTTGCTTATGTTCTTATGTTTTCCATTCTCCATCCGTTTATCTCTGGTGTTACCTGGTCTTGCTCTCTCTGACTGTGACTTGTCCTCCCAGCAAGCCTTGTGTCAGTACTCCTGGCAGACCATTTTTCTCATCAAGGAATGTAGGTAGTGAGAGCTGCGATACAGTGTCAGCACTGGAGTGCAGAGGAAAACCAGAAGGTTCCTGTCATCTAGCTGATTCTTGTTTCCCTGTGACCTGATAGCTCTGAGCAGTTCCCTCTTAGGCCAGGAATTTGAAAAGAATTTGTGGTCTTATCTGTGCTTGCATGTTTGTAGGCACTCATGGGAGACCAACTCTCTCCTGGTGTTATTTGTATTTGTATTTGTGTTTTGTTATTTGTATTTGTATTTATCTTGCCCAGGATCAAATCTGGGAGCAGAAGGAGATCAGTAGGATCATATCACAGGCCACTCCTTGTTTCCTGTGTCCTGATGGTTCAGGGCAGGTTCCTCTGTTCAGCATGGGTGGTCCTACCTTAATTCACAGGCCTGGCTGCACTCCTGGGAAGCTTGCAATCTCCTAGGGCTATTCGGTTATGTAGCCCTTTGACAGAGACCAGAGGAATTTCTTTTCTCATTTAGGCTATTTGGAATTCTGTGAGCTTCTTGTAGCTTCATGGGCATCTCTTTCTTTAGGTTAGAAAAGTTTTCTTCTATAATTTTGTTGAAGACAATAACTGGTTTTTAAGTTGGGAATCTTTGCTCTCTTCTATACCTACTATCCTTATGTTTGGTCTTTACATTGTGTCCTGGATTTCCTAGATGTTTTCTGTTAGGAGAATTTTCCATTTGCATTTTCTATGATTGTTGTGTTGTGTTTTCTATGGTATCTTCTGCACCTGATATTCTCTATTCTATCTCTTGTATTCTGTTGGTGATGCTTGCATCTAGGACTCCTGATGTCTTTCCTAGATTTACTATCTCTAGTGTAGCCTTCCTTGATGATTTCTGTATTGTTTGTATTTTCATTTTTAGATCCTGTATGGATTTGTTCTATTCTTTCACCTGTTTTGTTTTGTTTTCTTGTAATTCTTCAAGGGTGTGTGTGTGTGTGTGTGTGACCTCTTTAAGGTCTTCTACCTTTGTTCTTCTGTATTTCTTTAAGGGTGTTATCTACGTCCTTCTTAAATCTTCTATCATTATCATGAGAAGTGTTTTTAAATATGAGTCTTGCTTTTCCAGTGTGATGGTATATCCAGGACTTGCTACAATAGCAGGACTGGGTAGTGCCAAGTAACCTTAGTTTCTTTGCTTATATTCTTGTGCTTGCCTCTCACCATCTGGTTATCTGTAGTTCTACCTGTATTCACTGTCTCTGACTGGAGACTGTACTTCCTGTTATCTTGGTTGTGTCAGAACTTCTAAGAGTTTAGCTGTACCTATGATCCTGACATCCTGTGATCCTGACATCCTGTGATCCTGAGGTCCTAGGTGTTAGAGCACCTGGGAGTCAAGCTGCCTCAGGGTTCCTGAAATCCTGGTGTGACCAAGTTACTGAGATCCTCTGATCCTCTGATCCTATGACCCTTTGCGTGTTCGAGCATATGGGAATCCATGTTCCTCTGTGTTTTGTGGGAGTACACGAACTGCTAACACCCAAGTTCCACTCAGAGAATTGATTCAGAACTGAAGAAGCCTATGCTAGTGGCCAGGGGCTGGAGAGTGTTCCTGTGTCCCTGGTTCCCTGCAGGTTCCAGTTACTCCATGTTTGTTTTGTGTTTTGTAGCCTCATCAGCTATGATCCTGGGCATGTTAGAGCTCCTGGGAGTTCAGCTTCCTCTGTGGTATTGGGTCAAAGCAAGGCTTTCTAAATTAATCAAATGAAAAACTGTTCAATATATTTAGATTTCATACTAATTTAAATTAAAAACACTTTAAGACACTTGCCCACACCAGTAAGAATGGACACTCTCAGTAAATCCGAAAAAATGCTGGCGATGATCAGGAGATAAAGAAGCTCCTATTCACACAAATGTGAGAAAAAAAATTCAACTATTATAAAATCAGTTTAGAAAAATATTATTTGAGTTAAATTAGCAAAATAAGAACAGTTCATGATTTAAAGTAATAAAGGGCCGAGAATTTTTTAAATTAACATTGTAATTGAATTATGTAAAAAATGAGAGATGGTTTTATATTTGCCCATATCTGTGTAAGAAATTACTTCATAAAATTGTCCTTTAAAATTATTTTATTGTAATACATATTATAAAAACAGATTTTAATCAAAAGCTAGAAAATGCCTTTTCAACAATGACTCACATTGTGCAAATGAATGTCATCTTACATGATATTTAATGTAATAGGTTTATATCACAATAACAAACTTTAAGTATAAGAAGGACCTTACTGAAACAATCTTTTTCTAAATCTTAAATTCTTGGTTTAAAATAAGGCTGTGATGTATTTCTCAAAAGAAATTTGGAACTACAATTTATGGTAAAATTTTAACACTTTCAATTGTTACACAAAAAGTTGTAAAGGAATATGTCTAAAGAAACTATATAATAAAAACAAAACATATCTGTGTTTTTACTAGTTTACATTTTGTCTCCAAATTTTTCCTCTAACCAAAGAAAAATTTGCACCCACATTACAATTTCTTTCACTTCAGTCATTTTATTGAGTTGCCACTTTTTTCACTGCAAAAGATTTCTGTGGTAGATAAAACAACATAAGTTTCAGAGAACTTTCCAGATAAAAAGTAGTATATGGAGAGGCAATTCACTCTCTTTTTCTCTGGTCATGTGCGCCCCCTGTTGATACTGAGAAATCCTGTAGTTTTTGTTTGGGCTAACACTGAAGTCGCCTCACTGTGAGCATCTCTTGCACAGTAATAAGTGGCAGTGTCTTCAGATCTCAGGGTTTTCATCTGAAGGTAGAGGATGCTTTGGGAAGTGTCTCTGGAGATGGTGAACCGGCCTTTCACAGATGCATTGTACTCTGTTGTATAACTATTAGCTTTGTTTCTACTTGCAGCAATCCATTCCAGTCCCTTCCCTGGATCCTGGCGGACCCAATGCATGTAGAAATCACTGAAGGTGAACCCAGAAGCTGCACAGGAGAGTGTCAGAGAACCCCCAAGCTGTACCAATGCTCCTCCAGATTCTACCAGCTTTACCTCACAGTGGATACCTGCAATTGTAGAGAATACTGGTCACTCATATCTACTGTCCCAGTTGCGCGCACACACACATACACACACCACACACACACACACACACACACACACACACACTCTTGTTCCTCATAATTTACCATGTAAAAGTGTTACAAGAAAAACCCAGTTCAGCCACAACTTCATAGTGACAGGTCTGTGTTGAGTGCTGATTTCTAAAAGTGAAGATTGTAGAACTCAGGACCGAATCACATGCTACAGTCAGTTTGGGCTTCTTTTCATGTGTTGAGGGAGGCCTAATTTGCATGTCATTCTGCTATATCATCAGGTCTAAAGTTAAAACTGGGGGAGTGAAGTTATTGTTTCAAAATGCAGAGATATAGTGAATGAGTTAGCCATCAGTAACAGTCTTACAAAATTGTTTATTATGTGTATGTGATAACACTTCAATATTTTATTGTGGTTTAATCTGTTTACCTTCCTCCTCTCAAAATTTAAAGGCTGCTATGCTTTTATCTTCACTAGTATTTACCTTTATTTCCTTTCTTCATATTGTTTCAGTAAATTTATTTATCTATTTATTTATTTATTTATTTATTCATTTATTTATTATTTATTTATTTGCATTTTGGGAGGGTAAAGGAGAAACCTGTGTGCCATATCCTAAGATAAAGAAGAATGGATATGTACTCCTGTATGAAATTCTTTATGTTTTTATTTATTTTCCTTCCAGTCATTGTCTCCCCTTTTGGTATCCCATCCAACTGTTCCTTTCCCCATTCCTCCTCCCCGTGTCTTGGTGTAGGTGGCCCCTCAACACTAGGCCCCCATTCATCCTGGTCCTCAAGTCTCTTGAGGATAGGGTGAATCTTCTCCCACTGACTAAAGACCAGTCCTTCCTATGCTATAAGGATGTGTTAGGGGCAGCAGACCAGCTCTTGTACACTGCCAGGTTGGGGGCTCAGTCTCTGAGAGCTTCCAGAAGTCAGGAGTAGTTGAGACTTCTGGTCTTCCTATGGGGTTTTTCTCCTCTTCTTCCATCCTTCCCCTAATTGAACCATAGGGGTCCCTATCCTCAGTCACATGGATGGATGGATGCAAGTATCTGCATTGATATCAGTCAGCTGCTAGTTGGTTCTCTCAGAGGACATCCATGCTAGGCTTCTGCTCTAAACAGATCATAGCACCAGTAATAATGTCAGAACTTGGATTCATAAAGTAATCCCAAGTTGGGCCAGTTAATGCACCACTTATCCTTCAGTCTATTCTCCATTTTTTGTACCTGCAGTTCTTTAAAACAGAAAGAGTTCAGTGTCAGAATTCTTGACTGTGTCTGGGTAACACCATCCCTCCTTTTGACGTGGACTCTTTGAGTTTAATCTCCAAAATGTTGGGCATTTCACCTAAGGTAACTCCTACTGAGTCCTGAGAGACTCTCACCTCACAAGTCTCTGATATATTCTAGAGGGTCTCCCTATCTCCCACCATCTGAGCCTGCATATTTACATGCATTCTTTTGGCCCTCAGGGCTTCTCTCCTGACCTGCTTACATTCTTGATCCTATTTTCCTTCGCAAAGTTTTCCATCAAAATATGTCTCTCCCTTTTCCTCCTATGATCATTTTCTTCTCCCTACTAAATGGGAATAAAGCATCTTTACTAGGCATTTCTGTTTGTTAACCTTCTTAAATTCTTTGGGTTGTATCTTAGGTATTCTGTACTTTTTGGATAATATACCAAGGTAGTACAGACCATGTATAACTTTTGGGCTTAGGTTTTCTCACACAGGTTATTTCCCAGTTCCATCCATTTGCCTTTAAAATTCATGATGTTATCATTATTAATAGCTGAATACTATTCCATCTTGTTAATGATCAAAATTTTCTGTATCCATTCTTCCTTTGAGGGACATCTCTGATCTTTCTAACTTCTGGATATTACAAATAAGGATGCTACAAATGTCATGGAGCACTTTTCCCTGTGATATAGTGTGACATCAAATCAGAACAGAAGAAATAAAGCTATCAGCCTTTGTGAATGATATGAAAATATGCATATGTTACTCCCAAAATTAATCTTCTGGAGAACATTGACAGCTGATAAAAACTTCAGCAAAGTAATTGCATTTAAAGTTAACTCAAACAAATCAGAAGCCTTCTTTTATATAACTGATGAACAGCCTGAAAAAGAAGTAAGGGAAACTACAAAATAAAAAAATACTTTGATGCAACTCTTAACAAGAAAATGAAAGTTCTGTAAGACAAGAACATCAAATCCCTAAAAATAGAATACATAGAAGGCCCCCCAAAAGAGGAAAATCTCCCATGCTCATGGATTGGAAGGATTAACATAGTACAAATGGATATCCTACTAACAAAAAAATCTACAGATTCAATGCAGTCCCTATCAAAATCATAACAATGTGCTTCACAGACATGGAAAGAGTAATTCTCAATTTCATGTGAAAATACAGGATAGTGAAAACAATTTACCACACTTAATAACTTCTGGAGAGACATCCATTCCCAGTCTTAAGCTGCACTAAAGATCAGTAGTCATAAAAGTTGAATGGTATTTGCACAGAGACATACAGATTAATCAGAGGAATTGAAGACCCAGAAAGAAGCCCACACACTTACGATCACTTGAATTTTGACAAAAATGCCAAAAACATATAAAGGCTAAAAGAAAGCATCTTCAATACATGGTGTTTGTTTAACTGCCTGTTATCACCTTACTCAAAGCTCAAGTCCATGTGGATCATGGACCTCCACACAAAGCCACATACACTGAATAGAAGAGAATAGTAAATGGGAAAGAGCCCCAAACTCATTGGTACTGGGGAAGTTTCCTAAATAGAACTCCAATGGCTCAGTCTGTATGATCAAAAATTAATAAATCAAGCCTCATGAAACTGAAAAACTTCGGAATGCAAAAGACACTATCAATAGGACAAACTGGTAATCTACAGAGTAGGAAGAAAAATCTTCACAAACTCCATATCTGATAGAGAGCTAATATTCAAAACAAATAAAGAACTCAAGTAGTTAACCTCTAAAAACCTAAATAACCCAATTAAAAATGGGGTACAGAGACAGAGAGTTCACAGAAGAATCTTGAAGGACATTAAAGCACTTAATGAAATGTTAAAAGTTCTTAGAGATCAGGGAAATGCAAATCAAAATGACCTTGAAATTTCATCTTATACCAATCATAAATTCTAAGATTAAAAACTCAGGTGACAGCAAATGCTGGTGAGGATTTGGATGAAGGGTAATACTCCTCCGTTGCTCTTAGAATTGTAAACTGGTACATCCACTCTGGAATTCAATCTGACAGATTTCAGAAAATAAGAAATAGACCTACCTGGAGACCCAGCTATACCATTCTTGGGCATATACCCTAAAGATGAGCATACCATACCATAACACATGCTCTAATACATTTATGTTCTTCATAAAAATCATTCTGACAAGAATGATATGGAGTAACAATATAATTCAGGTTCTTCTGTGACATCAAAGGATTTTAAAATTGCTTTCTATATGGTTACCTATGGTTGCCTGTGCCCTGAACAGGTCTCTGCCCAACCCTACATGCTCTTAGGGGTTTAGGATGAGTGAGCATAGAGTCAACAACACATACTCCAGACTCATGGATCAGGTGAGAAATACTGTAGCAAGCCCATCTGAACACTGCTGCAAGCTCTAATACCCTCTGTGCATGCCCACATTGATCGAAAGAAAGTACCAATTCTAAACAGAAGTTCCTGATAGGCTGGCATTATTGTGATCCTTTGTCTCTCAAGCAGTGCTAAATTAGGTCTTCTAGCAGGTGATGCCTTTTCAACTGCCTAGCTCCCAGACTATTCATCGAGGCAGCTCTGATTTTTCTGCTACATTTACCTATTCTTATTTACTCAGGTAACCATCTGTGATTAATTTTTCTGTCTATTGATTTTATTATTTAAATTAATGTTTTATTTTATTATAAGTTACACTCTGACCATTTAAACATAGACAACAGACCACATATTATGCCATATTTGACATTTACACAGCAATGATATTGGCAGAATCTTTTCTTTAGTGTACTATGTTGTTCTTTGGAAATAGTCATCTTCTCTGCCTGGATAATTTTGCTCATAAAAATGAAAACTTAACTGCCAACAAGTATTTGTTGATGTTGTCTTCTTGCACTACACCTTGGAATAATATATGTTCTTTGATATAGGTATGTTCCCATTGGTTGGGTATATTTCAAGGTTTTTGAATTTTGTTATGGGAATGGAGCATCACTGGAGGTCAAACCTGGTAAACAAACATTTTCAGAAGTGATTGCTCTGCAACTTTAACTTCATTAAGCTACAAACTTTTCTAACACAGTTTAGTGACAGTCTTCCTTTTCATAAGTTTCATTTTGTAAAATTTATTACTTTCTAAGTATGTTGATCACAAATTACTCATAGCATCAATTTTATTACTTAATATTTTTCCTGAGTCACTTTTTGAGTGGACAATATCACATATCCTTAGTACCTTGACCAGTTATAAGACTTGATAGTATCCCAGATCCATGGGATGAAAAATCTCTCTCACCAAGATTGACAGTAGCACAAACAAAAGTGTGTAAACACAGGTAAATGAAATGCTGTTTGACAGTATGGCTATTTGACAAAATTACAAGAATAGTTTCTCCATCCCCAGGGCTTGCCTAAAGCCTTTCAAGGCATGGGATTTTTTCAACAATGCTTACAATTTTAACCATGAAATCTTGCCACCAGGACAGGCTTCAAGTACTACCAGAAAATCATTCATTTTCCCCATAACCGCTATACCACTACTGATGCAATGGACTATTCTTGATGGAAATTTGTTATTGTACGAGTCCAGTGTTTTAAATCTTACCCAGATTGAAAATAAAATGGAATTCATTGGGTTGCTGTTGTTACAGTTGTTAGTTTTGTTTAAATCATAGTTTCAGAATGCCCCAAATGATACAGGCTGCTGCCATTGCTCTGAGTTACTTACCATACCTAGATTTAAGATATCGTTGCTTTGGGAGTCATACAATCTGTAAACAAGATACAAGAATATCAAAGTGGAACTGACTTGGAAACTTCTTCCTTAGTGATGGGTATTTGTATCACCAAAAGAACTAATACATGCGAGCGGCGGCGGCAGCAGTGGCTGGTCCAGCTGAAGGGCCATCAGTGGTGGAACCAAGGCGACACAGGGTCCAGTTGGGCCCTGCGCCCACGACCACTGACCTTCGCTGACCAGCCGGGCGGCAGGCAGCTGCGGTTCTGCGGAGCCTTTCGCTGCATGGAAGCCACTTCAGAACTCAGCTTCCCGCCAGTCAGGAGAGGCTCACCTCCATCTTGATTTCGGACTCCAGATATCAGACAGACTGAGGTACACAAACATAATCCGAGGCCCAACACCGCAGGGGTCTGAGCCCGACGGGCGTTGGCCTGCACCCAGGCCCTGGGCTGTTCGGGTGGCCATCGGGGTGCCAACCCAGCCAGGAGGTTTTTTTGCCCTGGTCGGTGCACGCGCCGCCATTTTGCCTACAGGACCTAGAGTGCTCGGGAGAGCAGAGACGGCTAGCAAGCGTAGCCTGAGGCTAAAAAAACGGGGGTCTAGGCCCCAAAAGGCACAGGACTGACCCCAAGAACTGGGCGGCTTGGTGGGCCATCTGTGTGTCAACCCGCCCAGGAGGTTGTTAGCACAACAGACTCTCCCAGTGCTTTCCGGGAGCGCGGACGCGCACGCCGGCCATCCGGGTCACCTGGCGGACCCAATTAACAGTCATAGCCCTAGGGGAGCTTTGCTCGGACCTTGGCCTCCCAGGCTTTTGCCTGGACTCAGGGCCTGGGCGACCAGGCTAACCTTGTGTGCGCCAGCCCGGTTGAGGAATCGGCTGCCCAGCAGAGTGAGCAGAACACAGGGGAGGTCACAGCAGCATACATCTTCGGTGCTCCCTGGGTGTGCACACGGGCTCGATCTGGTCCACAGACACAATCTGGGGCAAGGCCTCAGGCAGAAGCCCTCAGCTCAACTCTCTCCGCTTCAGATCAGCCTGGGCGGCCGCACCACATCTCCAGGTCCCTCAAGAGGCTAGCGGGGGCTTCCGGGCGGCTAGCTGGGAGAAGTCGGTGTGCTCCGGTGGATCCTGCAGGCCCCAGCAGGAGCCTTCGGGTGCCTGCTTCGGAATCTGAACAGCCTGGACAGCAGCACCCTGTCTACAGGCAGTGCAGGGTGTAAGCTGTGCACCAAAGGCCAATGGGGAGGGGGCAGCTTGCACTGGTGAGTCCAGCACTGACAAGACCAAGTAACACCAGTGAGAGCTAGATGGCAAAAGGCAAACGCAGAAACGTCACTAACAGAAATCAAGGCAATATGGCAACATCTGAACCCAATTCTCCTCTACCAGCATGTCCTGGATACCACATCACACCAGTAAAAGAAGATCTGGATTTAAAATCACTGGTCATGATGCTGGTACAGGAACACATGAAGGACATACTTAAAGAAATTCAGGAGAAAATGGATCAAAAGTTAGAAGCCCTTGCAAGGGAAACACAAAAATCATTGAAAGAAATCCAGGAGAATACAAAAGCCAACAAGGAGGAAATGAAAAAAAAAAAAAAAAACACTTAAAGAAATACAGGAGAACTTTGGTCAACAGGCTGAGGTCATGAAAGACGAAACACAAAAATCTCTTAAAGAATTACAGGAAAGCACAGACAAGCAAGTGAAGGAGCTAAGCAAAACCATCCAGGATCTAAAATCAGAAGTAGAAACAACTAAGAAAACTCAAAAGGAGACAACTTTGGAGATAGAAAGCCTTGCGAAGAAATCAGGGGACAGAGATGCAAATATCAACAACAGAATACAAGAGATAGAAGAAAGAATCTCAGATGCTGAAGATTCCATAGAAACCATGGACTCAACAGTTAAAGAAAATGCAAAATGCAAAAAGCTTGTAACCCAAAATATCCAGGAAATCCAGGACACAATGAGAAGACCAAACCTAAGGATTATAGGCATAGATGAGAGTGAAGATTTACAACTTAAAGGGCCAGCAAATATCTTCAATAAAATTATGGAAGAAAACTTCCCTAACCTAAAGAGGGAGATGCCCATGAATATACAAGAAGCCTACAGAACTCCAAACAGACTGGACCAGAACAGAAATACTTTGCGTCACATAATAATCAAAACACCAAATGTTCTAAACAAAGAAAGAATATTAAAGGCAGTAAGAGAAAAAAGCCAAGTAACATATAAAGGAAGACCTATCAGAATCACAGCAGACTTTTCACCTGAGACTATGAAGGCTAGAAGGTCCTGGGCAGATCTCATACAGACTCTAAGAGAACACAAATGCCAACCAAAACTACTATATCCAGCAAAACTCTCAATTACCATAGATGGAGAAACTAAGATATTTCACGACAAAACCAAGTTTACCCAATATCTATCCACAAACCCAGCCCTAAAAAGGATAATAGGAGGACAACACCAATACAAGGAGCGAAACTTCACCCTGGAAAAAGCAACATAGTAACCTTTCATCAAACCCAAAAGAAGTTAAGCAATCAAATTTAAAAAATAACGTCAAAAATGATAGGAAGTAACAATCACTATTCCTTAATATCTCTTAACATCAATGGACTTAATGCCCCAATAAAAAGACACAGACTAACTGACTGGATACGTAAACAGGACCCTACATTTTGCTGCTTACAGGAAACACACCTCAGGGTCAAAGACAAACACTACCTTAGAGTAAAAGGCTGGAAGACAATTTTACAAGCAAATGGTCTCAGGAAACAAGCTGGAGTAGCCATTTTAATATCAGATAAAATTGACTTTCAACCCAAAGTCATCAAAAGGGACTCTGAGGGACACTTCTTGCTGGTCAAAGGAAAAATATAACAAGAAGAACTCTCAATCCTGAACATCTATGCTCCAAATGCAAGGGCACCCTCTTTCATAAAATAAACTTTATTAAAGCTCAAAGCACACATTGCACCTAACACAATAATTGTGGGTGACTTCAACACTGCACTTTCCTCAATGGACCGATCAGGAAAACAGAAACTAAACAAGGACACAATGAAACTAATTGAAGCTTTGGACCAATTAGATTTAACTGATATATAGAGAACATTCTATCCTAAAACAAAAGAATATACCTTTTTTTCAGCACCTCATGGTACCTTCTCCAAAATCGACCATATAATTTGTCACAAGACAGACCTCAACAAATATAAGAAGATCGAACTAATCCCATGCCTCCTATCTGATCACTATGGAGTAAAAGTGGTCTTCAATAGCAACAGAAACAATAGAAAACCCACATACACGTGGAAATTGAACAATACTCTACTCAATGATACCTTGGTCAAGGAAGAAATAAAGAAAGAAATTAAAGACTTTTTAGAACACAATGAAAATGAAAACACAACATACGCAAATCTATGGGACACAATGAAAGCAGTGCTAAGAGGAAAACTCATAGCCCTGAGTGCCTTCAAAAAGAAAATGGACAGAGCATACATTACCAGCTTAATGACACACCTGAAAGCCCTAGAACAAAAAGAAGCTATTTCACCCAGGAGGAGTAGAAGGCAGGAAATCATCAAACTCAGGGCCGAAATCAATCAGTTAGAAACAAAGAGAACCATACAAAAAATCAACAAAACCAGGAGCTGGTTCTTTGAGAAAATCAACAAGATAGATAAACCCTTAGCCAGACTGACCAAAGGGCACAGAGAAAGTATCCAAATTAACAAACTTAGAAATGAAAAGGGAGATATTACAACGGAAACTGAGGAAATCCAAAAAATCATCAGATCCTACTACAAGAGCCTGTACTCAACACAACTGGAGAATCTGGAGGAAATGGACAATTTCCTTGACAGATACCAAATACCAAAATTAAATCAGGACCAACTAGACCATCTAAACAGTCCCATAAATCCTAAAGAAATAGAAGGAGTCATAGAAAGTCTTCCAACCAAAAAAAGCACAGGACCAGATGGTTTCAGTGCAGAATTCTACCAGACCTTCAAAGAAGAGTTAACACCAATACTCTTCAAACTATTCCACAAAATAGAAACAGAAGGAACACTACCCAATTCCTTCTACGAAGCCACAATTACGCTGATACCAAAGCCACACAAAGATCCAACAAAGAAAGAGAACTTCAGACCAATTTGCCTTATGAACATCGATGCAAAAATACTCAATAAAATTCTTGCCAACGGAATCCAAGAACCCATCAAAACGATCATCCACCATGATCAAGTAGGCTTTATCCCAGGAATGCAGGGTTGGTTCAATATACGGAAATCCATCAATACAATCCACTACATAAACAAACTCAAAGAACAAAACCACATGGTCATTTCATTGGATGCTGAAAAAGCATTTGACAAGATTCAGCATCCTTTCATGCTTAAAGTCTTGGAGAGAACAGGAATTCAAGGCCCATACCTAAGCATAGTAAAAGCAATATACAGCAAACCCATAGCCAGCATCAAACTAAATGGAGAGAAACTTGAAGCAATCCCACTGAAATCAGGAACCAGACAAGGCTGCCCCCTTTCTCCTTATCTTTTCAATATTGTACTTGAGGTACTAGCTCGGGCAATTCGACAACATAAGGAGGTCAAAGGGATACAAATTGGAAAGGAGGAAGTCAAACTATCATTATTTGCAGATGACATGATAGTCTACCTAAGTGACCCAAAAAACTCCACTAGAGAGCTCCTACAGCTGATAAACAACTTCAGCAAAGTGGCAGGTCATAAAATCAACTCAAGCAAATCAGTGGCCTTCCTATACTCAAAGGATAAGCAGGCTGAGAAAGAAATTAGGGAAACGACCCCCTTCACAATAGCCACAAACAGTATAAAGTATCTTGGGGTGACTCTTACTAAACATGTGAAAGATCTGTATGACAAGAACTTCAAGACTCTGAAGAAGGAAATAGAAGAAGACCTCAAAAAATGGGAAAACCTCACATTCTCATGGATCGGTAGAATCAATATAGTTAAAATGGCCATTTTGCCAAAAGCAATATACAGATTCAATGCAATACCCATCAAAATCCCAACTCAATTCTTCACAGAGTTAGAAAGAGCAATTATCAAATTCATCTGGAACAACAAAAAACCCATGATAGCTAAAACTATACTCAGCAACAAAAGAAAATCTGGGGGAATCAGTATCCCTGACCTCAAGCAATACTACAGAGCAATAGTGTTAAAAACTTCATGGTATTGGTACAGTGACAGGCAGGAGGATCAATGGAACAGGATTGAAGATCCAGAAATGAACCCACACACCTATGGCCACTTGATCCTCGACAAAGAGGCTGAAAACATCCAATGGAAAAAAAGATAGCCTTTTCAACAAATGGTGCTGGTTCAACTGGAGGTCAGCATGCAGAAGAATGCGAATTGATTCATCCTTGTCTCCTTGTACTAAGCTCAAATCCAAATGGATCAAGGACCTCCACATAAAGCCAGACACTCTGACGCTAATAGAAAAGAAACTGGGGAAGACCCTTGACGACATCGGTACAGGGAGAAAGTTTCTGAACAGAACACCAATAGCGTATGCTCTAAGAGCAAGAATTGACAAATGGGACCTCATAAGGTTACAGAGTTTCTGTAAGGCAAAGGACACCATCAAGAGGACAGATCGGCAACCAACAAATTGGGAAAAGATCTTCACCAATCCTACATCAGACAGAGGGCTAATATCCAATATATATAAAGAACTCAAGAAGTTAGACTCCAGAAAACCGAACAACCCTATTAAAAAATGGGGTACAGAGTTAAACAAAGAATTCTCACCTGAAGAACTTCGGATGGTGGAGAAGCATTTTAAAAAATGCTCAACTTCATTAGTCATTAGGGAAATGCAAATCAAAACAACCCTAAGATTTCATCTTACACCAGTCAGAATGGCTAAGATTAAAAATTCAGGAGACAGCAGGTGTTGGAGAGGGTGTGGAGAAAGAGGAACACTCCTCCACTGCTGGTGGGGTTGCAAATTGGTACAGCCACTCTGGAAATCAGTCTGGCGGTTCCTCTGAAAACTGGGCACCTCACTTCCAGAAGATCCTGCTATACCACTCCTGGGCATATACCCAGAGGATTCCCCACCATGTAATAAGGATACATGCTCTACTATGTTCATAACAGCCCTATTTATAATTGCCAGATGCTGGAAAGAACCCAGGTATCCCTCAACAGAAGAGTGGATGCAAAAAATGTGGTATATCTACACAATGGAGTACTATTCAGCCATTAGAAACAATGAATTCATGAAATTCTTAGGCAAATGGATGGAGCTAGAGAACATCATACTCAGTGAGGTAACCCAGACTCAAAAGGTGAATCATGGTATGCACTCACTAATAAGTGGTTATTAACCTAGAAACCTGGAATACCCAAAACATAATCCACACATCAAATGAGATACAAGAAGAAAGGAGGAGTGGTCCCTGGTTCTGGAAAGACTCAGTGAAACAGTATTCGGCAAAACCAGAACGGGGAACTGGGAAGGGGTGGGAGGGAGGACAGGGGAAGAGAAGGGGGCTTACGGGACTTTCGGGGAGGGGGGGGGCTAGAAAAGGGGAAATCACTTGAAATGTAAATAAATTATATCGAATAAAAAAAATTAAAAAAAAAAAGAACTAATACATGCTACAAGTGACTAAATGCCATCAATTATATGGTGCTTGAATCCACAGGGAAAATCCAAAGATTAATAGTCTTTTCAAATATAGATTAAATGAATATATTCCTGCTGCTTGAAGAAGTGCAGCCTGAGAGTCAAAAAGCATATCACTATTAATATAGCTAAAGAAAGTGTTTATAAATGTGGATATCAAAACTGTTCATTTTGATTATATATGAATATCATACTTGGGCAAGAAAATCATTTTAGTCCCCTGTGTTGTTTCTCATTTCCATGGTATAGTAAGAAAAGCACACATCATTCAGCCCTATAGCAAAAAGTGAATTTATAAAAGGAAAAAGCAAGTGGTTAAATACCTCACATCATAGACACCATTATCCTACTCTAAACTTGCTTTCAGGCAACTAGAATCTTCTCAGGAGCCATATTCGAAAGGTTGAAGGCTAGCAGGAGATCTTCCCGAGATATTTCACCATGGAACTACAATGAATGAGTCTTTGGGGGCAGGGCACAAGGAAAAAAAATCTCAGGAATTGATTGCTGTAGCTGATTTGCCTTTTCTGTCCTTACAGAATTTATAATTGTTGAACATGAGCCTACACTATTGGGGAGATTTTTTTCCTGATCAATAAGAGTGTGATGTATTATATTGATGCTATAGAGAAAAACAGATGATTTTTAATTGATAATAATGATTCTATATGTATTACTAAAATTATACTGATAGTAATTAAATACTTTATAATAAGACTTCTATTACAGCCCTCTGTGATATGAGAACTTCAATTAGAAATCTGCCAGTCTTCTTATGTCACTAGCTAATTTCTTCAGAGATAGAAAG
The DNA here is from genome assembly GCF_947179515.1 of Apodemus sylvaticus. Lineage (NCBI taxonomy): Eukaryota > Metazoa > Chordata > Mammalia > Rodentia > Muridae > Apodemus > Apodemus sylvaticus. Next base: position 8,204,753 of record NC_067477.1, on the reverse strand, counting down.
AATGCATGTACTACTTATATTTCCTGTAAAACTGTATAACAATTAAACAAAGGTCATAATAGGGAAAGAATGTTTTATTGAAGGTGCAAGGACAGAAGATAAAATATTTACTGCATTTATCTATACAAAACATTGATATTAAATAGAAGAATTATGATCGTTAACTTTCAATGAATCTGTAAAGCTAAGGAAAAAATAAATATCTAGTCATATAAATACTCTTAATTATAACACTTGTAAACATCTCTGTTTTAAATTTCTTATTCAATATATGGTTTGTGTTTATGTATAAACTTCAGTGAATTTTTTGAAAAAGGTTGCTTCAAAAAACAAATAGCCAAAAGTGCCAGAAGACCCATGATACTACTCACATTCAATAAGAAGCTTAAAAAGAAGGATGGTCCAGATGTGAATGTTTTAATACTTCCAAAGTGGAACAAAATAATCTCAAGATGCAATTGGAGGGAACTGGATAGATGAAGTGAGGTGGAGTGGGAAAGAGGGCAGGATCAGGTATGGAGGAACCTAAAGGGAAACCCAGAAGGCCAGGGGATAAATAGAAATATGTGGCAGTGTGAGGTGTGATGCAGAGTTAAATTCTACAACGTCCCAGACACTAAGAATTTGAGACACTCCCACTACCCAATGGGGATAACCTTAGCATAAATGCCCAACTGTAGGAAGATAAAACCTAAAGACACCACCTCCAATAGATAGACATGGCCAGAGTTTGAGCTATGGGGTCACCCACCCATCTCCAAAATTCTTGATTCAGAAATATTCCTTTCTAAAGAAAACACAGGCACAAAAATGTAACATATATTGAAGGAAAGGCTATCCAGGGACCAGGCCAACTTGGGATCCATCCCATGCAGAGCTACCAAACACTGACATTAATACCTATGCTCTTTTGTACTTGCAGACAGGAATCAAGCATGGTTGTCCTCTGAGAGTCTCTACTAGCAATTGAGTGTGACAGATGCAGATACAGCTAACCACTGGATTGAGGTCAGGGACTATTTTAAAAAAGAGATAGGGGAAGAACTTAAGGAGCTGAAGGATATTACAACCCCATTGGAGGAGCAAAATCAACTAACCTGGACCCTAGAGGACTCTCAGAGGCTAAGCAACCAAACAAATGGCATACATGTGTTGGTCTGTGACCCCCACTAAATATGTAGCAGAGGACTGCCTTGTCTGTCCTCAGTGGGAAAGGCTATGCTTATTCCTGTAGAAACTTGATGCCCTAAGGAGGGAGGGTGCAACCAGGGTGAGGTGAAAATGGGTAGGTGGGTGCATTGGTGCTTGGCTTTTGTTCCATATGCATATGTAAAGGTAAACCTGTATAAGTATTTAGGATGATTACATAGTTTGTTGGAGACAACTAATAATTATCTTACAATGAGTGTGTATGTAGGAATGATGTGTGTCCATTCATATTTGTGTGTGTAAAATTTTTCCTTCTGCAGCATGTGAGCATGACTCTTTTCTGTTTCAATAAAATTTCTTTGGCCTAAGCATCCATTTTTTACTCACGAGTCACATCAAGGAGAAAAAAAAGGCCTAAAAATCCTTTACTTAATCTACTGTTTTATGATGAGATGATAAACACCATTGAATCTTCAGTTTCTGCCACCAGAAGATGGCTAGCTACTGATATAATGTAATTTAGAATTGAGACAGGTAAACTGTATTATTATGTTAAAACATAATCATAATTTCTTGTAAGAGTAAGCCTTGTCTTCTTAGATTCTTTTTCTCCTATGCTACCTTAGAGAAAAGACCACAACTGCAGAAGTGGTCTTCAACATCTTCACAGGGGAATCTTGAATGTTTAAGGAGTACTTAAATAGAATTTTAGTGTCCTCACTAAAGAAAAATGCAAATCATAACAACTCTGATATTCTATCTTATACTCTTAGAATGGATAAGATCAAAAACCCATGTTTTGATACATGCTGTCTAGAATGTTAAACAAGGGAAAATGTCCTCTATTCCTAGAGTAAGTGCCAGCTTGTACAACCACTTTGAAATTCAATTCATAATTTTCTCAGAAAATTGGAAATGGGTCTACCTCAAGACCCAGTTATACCACTACTGGGAATATAACAAAAGATGTCCCAGATTACCACAGACAACATTGCTTGAGTGTGTTCATAGCACCTTTATTCACAACTACTAGAAAGTCAAAACAACCTAGATTTACCACAACTGAAGAATGAATAAAGAAAATGTAGTACATTTCCCTAATGAAATACAATAAAGTTCTTAAAAAGAAAGATATCAGGAAATGGACAGACAAATTAGTGGAACACGAGAATAACATCCAGAGTGAGGTAACTCATTTTCCCCTATAGATGACCTTTCCTCTAGGCTACCTCAAAGAGAGGACCATAAAGAATCTTGAATGGCTGAGGAGCACTTAAATTATCCAAATATAATTAGTGATAAATACTTATAGATGACCATTATCCATAATGTGCAGGATAATCAATCTACAATCGAGAGACATACAAAAACTGGGCCTAATAAATGAAGTCCCAAAGGAGCATCTGTGAATATCACACAGAAGTGGAAACAAAATAGTCATAGAGGTACATGGGGAGAGGCAACTGAGTGAGAGATAGGGTAAAAAGTGATATGGGGATGGCACTCATATGTGGGGGCAGGGGGCATACGAAGACTGTGAGTGAGCATGGAAATTGGTGGTGGGGCATCTTTGGTACCAGCTGGATATCTGGGATAGGGGCATGACCCTCACTGATATTGTTACCTTCAGAGAATCTAATGACAGAAGTGACCATGTTCTGCAGGCAGGCAGGACTTCCAGTGGTCATAACCACACATATAGCCTTCAACCCCAAATTTATCCTGCCTACAAGATGTACAAGGATAAAGATGGAGAAGTGATTGTGGGAATGGACAACCAATGACTGGCTGAACAAGGGGCCCAACCCATGTCAGAGGGCAAACCTCTGCCAGTATTAATGATTCTCTGCTATGCTTCCAGATAGGAACCTCACATTAATGTCTCATGAGAGATTTCATCCAGTATGGGATGGAAATAGATATAGAGATCCATAGCAAAAAATCAGGTGGTGCTGGGATATCTTCAGGAAGCGTTAGAGATAGAACTGAGCTAGCTGGAGGGGTCAAGGACACCAGAAAAAGACATATAGAATCATCTAATTTGGGTCCATTGTTCTGTCTCTAGATCTAACCACAAACCAAATATCATTTACACATTTTTAGAAGCTTGGTGTTCATATGGGTCTTCTAAAAATTGGAATGGGGGCTGTCTCTGACTCCACTGCCTGTCATTTGAATCTATTCCCTTAGCTGGTCTGGCTGGTTGCCTTCAAGAGAAGAGGAGGTGCTTAGTCCTGTTGGGACTAGATGTCACAGGCCTGAATGGTACCCAAAGGGAACTTCCCATTTTGTTAGTAGAAGGAGAGTATGTAATGGGGAAAAGGAAATGTAAGGGTGGGACATCAAAGAGAGAAGAGGGGCTGAGAATGGGATGCAATGTGAATAAAATAAATGAATTATGAAGTTAAGGTATATTTTTTCCTTACAGCTCTATGCTTCCAGAAATATGACAAAGACTCAAAATATATTTACAAATACATTGGTCATTTAGCTATGCTCCTCTCTGGGTAGATTCAAAACTTGACAGGTGATGCATCCATACAATAGTCCAGGTATTCTTTCTATAAGACAGATTTCCTTCAGTGCAGAAATTCTGACATCCCTCCTTAAGGTGGTAACCACAGAAGTGGAGACACAGTGGGTACTCAGTAGAAACTAGCTGACTTCATGACAATAACATAAAAATGAGCTTAATGATTGAGAAAACATCTAAGTAATAAAAGATATAATTTAATAAGGCAAAATTGTTAAAGAAAAATGAGCTACAGTAATGCAGAACATGAAAATTATATTTATTCAAAAAGTCAATGCCTCAGTGAAAGGAGTCACCGATAGAATAAATCATGAAAGTCACTGCTCGAACATAAAAGAAATTCATTGAGTCACAGGATAAGCTTCAGTCAGAAAAACTTTACTGTGTGTAAATCATACTGGGGGATGCTTTGTGACACAATAGAGAAACACAAGCCATCTTTGGATTATGAGCAGATGGCCAAGGACAAATACATAACAAACACACAGAGAATATCTTCAATAAAATATAAGAGAGTTTGTGAAACATACAGTAAAATATTCTAATTTAAGTCCAAGGGGACAATAGAAAACCAAAGAGAAACGGACAAAAAATCCCCATGGAGTTCTAATTAAGATATTAAGATGACAGAATAAGGAAAGTGTTGTAATATCTTGCCTATCCATTCACATTGAGGCAGGCTGAGACCAGTGAGTGAGGTTAAAGGAGAAAGATTTAAGGGGGTAGGGACCACAGGAATGGAACAGAGAGAGATGGACTAAGGGGCCAGAAAAGGAGGTTGTGGAAGGAGTGTTGGATACCATGGCAAGGGACTTATTTTTTATATTTTAAAGAGGTTAGAAATATTAGGATAAGACTTTATCATTTTAAATTGACATTATGAAATTGGGAGTTTGATATACATAAATATAATGGTTCACTATTTAAGTTTAAGAATTATGCTTTACCAGGTATTTGGGTGTAGGGCAAGAGTGCGGGACTCCCGATGTTTACTGAGTCTATGGTGGACAGGATACATAGCTGGCATGCTGGGAGGGCTAGCTGGAAGAGATTGGCTCAGCAGCAACAGTGGCATCCACATTGAGTGGGACCCCTTGGTACTTGGTGTAGAGTCCTGGTGTGGTAGTACCAATTTATTAATTATTTACCACTACAGGAAAGATTATTAAAAGCAACACAAGAAGTGAGGACATTTATAAGGGAAGGTCCTTCAGAATAACTACTGATTATTCATTCAACAGAAATATTTTAAGATAGAAAAACATGGAAAGATGTACAGCATATTTTTAAAGAGCACAGTTATCAATGAAGACGAGTATATATAGCAAAAGTACACTCATACTAGCAAAAGGGAGTGGGGAGAGTAGATGTGGGATTGGAGGTTGGTAGAGGGGTAACTGGGAAGTGGGATATCATGGCATGGGGATGGGAGGTGGTGGTAACAGGGAAGTGGGGTATCATTTCAGATGTAAATGAATGGAATGATTAATAATAATAATAATAATAATAAAACACATGACAAAAAAGTAAAGGAAAAAACACAAAGTCTTCACAATACATTTATTAGAAAACATAAAACCATTAATCCAGACCTCAGAGAATAATGAAATATTATGCATAAAGAGAATAACATACAATAAAACTGAATAAGTAGCCAATTCCAGAATAATCATGAGTTCATAGAAACTGCCACAAACAACAAGTGACAGGAATTATTTTATATTTTCCAATAATAAATCCTATTATTAATTTTCTCTATCAATAAAATAATTCAGACTAGTGGGCTAGATAAAAGATGGGACAAATCTTGTGGCTATTCTGAGAAAGATTCATTATCAGTGAATAACAATAAGATTCATTACCTTAGGTTAATGATTGGGAAAAGTACTCCAAACAAATGGAACTAAAACAAGATAGGCATTGATATTATAATATCTGATACAATTGATGTCAATTTTAAACCAGTTAGAGGCAATGAAGATATCTTCATATTCATTAAGCAAATATATATATATATATATATATATATATATATATATATATATATATATGTGTGTGTGTGTGTGTGTGTGTGTGTGTGTATGTATGTATGTATGTATGTATGTATGTATATAAATATATTTCCAGGTCTTCTGAAGCTTCCAGCAGCTCCTGGACCTGAATGTCCAAGAACATTAGAACCAAACGGCCTTGGCTTCCTTGCTGGACTGGAGACACCTGTGCTGGCTCTGGCTATCCTGCACATCATGATGAGATTTCCTATCATGGAGCTGTGTCCTGGGGCTGCCTAAGGCCCAACACCTGCTCAGCAATGGCTTGGGGTAATCTAGGTTAAAATTTCTTTGTCCCTCACTTAGGATGATATTTTCCAGATCAAACCATTTGCCTAAATTTTTTTTTAATTCATTGTTTCTAATTGCTGAATAGTATTCCATTATGTAAATATACCACATTTTCTGTATCCATTCCTCCTTTGAGGGACATCTGGGCTCTTTCCAGCTTCTGGCTATTATAAATAAGGCTGCTGTGAGCAAAGTGGAGCGTGTGTCTTTATTGCATGCTGGGGAATCCTTTGGGTATATGCCCAGGAGAGATATAGCAGGGTCCTCTGGAAGTGTCATGTCCAGTTTTCCGAGAAACCGCCAGACTGATTTCCAAAGTGGTTGTACCATCTTACAACCCTACCAGCAGTGGAGGAGTGTTCCTTTTTCTCCACATCCTCGCCAACACCTGATGTCTCCTGAGTTTTTGACCTTAGCCATTCTGACTGGTATAAAGTGAAATCTCAGGGTTGTTTTGATTTGCATTTCCCTAATGACTAATGATGTTGAACCCAGTCACAAAAGAATACACATGGAATGCAATCTCTGATTAGTGGATATTAATTAGCCCAGAAGCTCTGAATACCCAAGGCACAAATAGCTTAACAAATGACTCCCATGAAGAAGTATGGATAGGGCCCTGATCCTGGAAAGGATTGACGGAGCATTGGAGGTGAGTATAAGGACAGAGAAAAAGGAGAGAGGTGATTGGAGAATGGGTAGAGGGAAGAAGGTCTACGGGATATATGGAGAGGGGGGATCTAGGAGAGGGGAAATCATTTGGAATGTAAGCAAAGAATATAGATAATAAAAATATTAAAAAATTGCTTTATCCCAGCTGTCCAAGTTACCATTCCCTGTGGCAGAGCAGATGAAGGAGCCTAACAATCTTACATGCATGTATACATGCATGTATACATGCATGTTAAGTTAGGAAGAGGAATGCAAATGTCTTTAAACATCAGTTGAGTAAACAGAAGAAATGTTACTAAAACAGCAGTCATGATGAAAACAATATATTACCAAATCTCCCTGACTTTCCTTGTGTATGTAATGTTTCACTGAGTTTTCTTCATAAATATTAACTTGATAATTTGTTTTTATTTTACATTATTAGATTATAGAACCACTTAAGACTATTGTGTGAGGAAACAGGAAGTTTCCTAGACCATGTAACTGAAGAGTAGGTTCTAGAGAACTTCCATGACTGAAAGAAGAGTGCACATCTTTAACATTCAAACACATGCTCATGCAGCATAAGCCAGAACTTCCTAGATTCTGAAATGATCCTGGGAAGAACTTGTTGGTTCTCAATGCCTCCTCCTGATACTGAGCATCCCTGTAGGGAGCGTTTGTGCAAATTCACACTGGACTTCCTTCACTGTGTCTTTGGCACAGTAGTATATGGCTGTGTCTTCAGTTTTCTTTTTTATTATTATTTTATACATTCTTTAGTTACATTCCAAATGATTTTCCTGGTTCCCTGTTGCCGCCATTTCCATCCAGAGGAATAACAGAGATGACACAGGAATTCTTCTTGAAGCAGTTTATTCCGGAAACGTTACATCAGGAAGCCCCACTCCTAGCCCGCTGCCCCAGTTATATTCAAGCCTATATCAATCAGCGACCACCAAGGGGCTCATGATAGGATCCAGACGATGGCCCGAGAGTGGCCTGATATGACATCAAAAGGTGCATGCGCACTTCCCCAGTGCATATGTGACTCTTAAAGAGGAACAACAGGATGCAGGGTTGAGTCATGCGACCTGGCAGCCAGCCCAGGCACCATCTTGGGATGGCCGCCACACCTGCTCTCCACAGTTCCCTCCTCCCCATAAGTCCCATAAGCCCTTTTCCCTCCACCCATTCCCCAATCAACTCTTTCCCACTTCTCTGTCCTGGCAATCCCCTACAATGGCAAGACAAGCGTTTCCAGGACCCAGGCCCTCTCCTTCCTTCTTATTGGGAGTCATTTGATATGTGAGTTTTGTCTTGGTTATTCAGAGCTTCTAGGCTAATATGTAGTTATCAGTGACTGCATTCCATGTGTGTTCTTTTGTGACTGAGTTACCTCACTTAGCATGATATTTTCCAGTTCCAACCATTTGCCTAAGAATTTCATGAATTCATTGTTTTTAATTGCTGAGCAGTATTCCATTGTGTAAATATTCCACATTTTCCGTATCCATTCCTCCATTGAGGGACATCTGGGTTCTTTCCAGCATCTGGCTATTATAAATAAGGCTGCTATGACATTTTTAAGAAAATTTGGCTCATTGAGGTGTCCCTGGTGACATTCAGTCGGGTTTTTAGTGCTCCATGACTCCATATGGCTCCCATCCATTCTAGACACTTTCCTGGAGGCTGGTGAACCCAGTTTACACCATAGTCAGTTAATAAGAACCCAGAGACAGTGCATGTGTTGGGCAGGGTTTGTGAGGGCTGTGCCAGGCCAGGTCCTAACTCCTTTAGGTGCACTTGAGCCAGGACACCGGGAAACAAGCAATATCACCATCAATCATTTATCCTATAGAATGAATGTATAGAACTTAAACATTTATAGAGTAAATGCCCAAGCCCCTCTCCTGAATCTCTGAAACACGTAACATCTTGGAAAGGCCACCAGACAGAGAAGAAGCACTAGGACAGCCATGCTCTGATGAAGAAGGCATAGTGAGAAGGAGATGAGGGTCCTGAGCTAGGCCTTGGCTTTCAGTCAGAGTCAGAGGGCTACTTTGAATTGGGGGATGGTTCTGAGATGATACAAGGAAGTGCAGGGCAGAATTTTCAGTTATATCTCAATATGCCTGAGATTACCTTTATGCTTAGAGAAAATAGAGCTAAAAACTCAGGAACTTTTCACTGTTAATGTCTGTATTTCCAATTCCAAATAAAAAAGAAAGTATTAAGTCACATTGTTGAGTCCTTGGTAGCCAAAACCTGGGATAGGGAGGTTTACAGTAGGTGAATTCTTAATTATGCAATACAAATAGAAGAGGTTACCTTATCTTCAATTTAATTTTATATAATTTTCATTTGGACTAGAGGATATACAAAGGAATTGGGAATCATTTTTTAACAGAAATAGTTTTCTCATGGATTCTTTTATTTTCTATTTTATTTTATTTATTTTTATATCTCGTAATTAACTCCAGAGCATCATTATTGGTTCCTCCTTCACCATGTGGATTGAGAATACAGATGCAAACCACAAATAGTAAGTAGCCGTGTATTGCCATTGATTTTCAAGTTATCTACACACAAATTGACAACCATGAGTAATAGTTGAGGATATGTACATATAATTTGCATTTGTTTTAGCATACAAAAATATAGAAGTAATAATTATTCAATTATGTACAGAAAACTTGTATAATTATTACTTAACAAATAGTCATCAAATTGTCTTCCAACTATATATTTATTGTATTTTTATATATGAGGAATCAACTTTTTCAAAAAGCATTCTCGATGGAGTCACCTAAGTCTTATCACTTCTCAAGAAATAACTTGCAAGGAAGCAGTTCATAAATATTTAGTCCATTGATATCAAATGTTTATTTGAGAGTAGATCCAAGGAACTAGGCTTAGTGACTTAACCTTACTATTTAGGGACATTGTAGTTGGGAACTAGTCTTTGTACCTCTTGATTTATGTCAGTCTCTGTGTCAATGTCCTTTTATATCTTTCTATTTGTTTTTTGTTTCAGCTTGTAGCACACCAAAAACATGTTTCAAGACATGCTTGTATATTGGAGAGTAAAGCGAAGGTCAGTGGTTCATAATAATTTGGAAAAATCAGTAGCATGACAGTAGGTTGATTGTTACGTTAACTGAAGTGAAAAGTAAGCCAGAGATCACTGAGTAATGACACCAAGTTGAGCAGAGGACAGGCATAAGGAACCTGGACCCTTTGAGGTGTTTATCACCATAGAGGGTTAGAGACTGTAGATCATTTCCGCATACTTTGGTAATGAAAGCACCAGGAAAAAGAAGAGCTCTAACAATCTGTTTGGGAGCACTCAGAGAACATAGATCTATTACTTGGCATTGCATTCCACAAATTTTATTTTTCTTATTTCTTTATGTATAATCTTTATACTGTGAGTAGCTGTGGTGCACCCAGTCCCAACATTAGGGAGAAAGCTGTCCTATGCAAATGTAATTGTCATTAGCAGTATTAGTTCTGTGTTTGTCTTTTTCATGATATGTTGATGTTTAGGAGGATAATTTTCAGACATTATTCTCAGTTTGTCTGATACTTTGATTCTGATTACAAAAATTTGGAAAGGAGTACAATGAAAATAAATGTATATTTTATACTATATTAGGTAATGTGGCATAAGTCCATTTCTTCAAGTGTTTTTGTCTTTGCTTACTTTATAGATAATCTGTGTTCCTTTTCTGCCCCCTAATGCTGCTTATCCATAAATCTCTCTAGAATGATGTTACTAGGAAAAAATTATTAGCAAGAAGCATGAGTTCATGATATATCCACACATTATTTATAATTGTCTTTTTTTTCAGTGGTGGGTCTTAATTAATGTTTTTCTTCAGTTATTTGTTTTCTTATATGAAGTGCACACATGGACACTCTGGGGGTCATGTTGCTATGAGAATACCAGTCTGTTCAATTATGTGGTGGCTAGGATTTTGATAAACTATGGTTATCAGGGAACAACAGCTGGAAAAAAATTGTGCATTTAGATTGGTTGGCAGGTAAATCTGTGTGGGTATTTTTGTTTGTTTTACATAATGACAATATATGATGTCACAGGAAGATGTAGTTGCTGTCGTCCAGGTTTCTATGTTCTTGGGTTGTATTAGAAAGCCATACAGAACCACCATGGAGAGACAGATTGTCAGATGAGTTCATTTTTCATAGTTTCTAATTCAGGTCCCACTTTCAAGTTCTCGCCTTAATTTCATGTACTGAATTTCTTCTGTGATGTTTCGTAAGAGTCATGGTGACAAAGACACACACGGAGACACCCAGAATCACATTCGTAGACAAAAATATGTATTCACAGGCAGAGGGGATGACTTTTTAAAATCTCGTAAATTTTCTGTTGTTGTTGTATTTCTTCCCTTTTTTTTTCCTTTTTGGTTGGGCTAGATGCACTAAACTATCAAAATATTTATTGTCCTGCCATTTTCTCCCTTGTGACTGAATTAAAGGTATGCCCCACTCTTCCTGACCATCACATACAGGTTATTTTTGAAATATTAATCATGAAAATAAAATAAAAATAAATTAACTAAGTAATTTAAACATGTCTTCAATCAGTGTTTCTGATCATTATTTTTTCTCTTCTTATTCACTCCCAGATCCTTCCTCTCCCCAAATTTATCCATTTACAAAACCTACAGTGTTTTATTGATAGTTAAGGGATTGACCTCATAGCATTCATTCATAATGACAATGACTGATTTAAAAAATTCTGTAATTTCCAAAGCATTTTCACTTTTAAAAATAATTATATAATCTATATATTTGTGTTATAGATTACAATGATTTTACCATTAGAGTGTACAATGTATAGTGATAAATTCCAGTGCTCAAGGGATGTCTCTGGTGTACAATATTTGCCTTCTAGGATGAGTATTTGTTTGATCTTTATCTCATCACTAAGAAGCTGGGTGGAACTCCACAGCCCCGTGCAAGCATACACATATGAACACTCAGTCTGGGCAATTAGTATTGCCATTCATTCAAACATTGCCCATTTCATGCATTGGACTCATAATTTGTAGTTATTTAGAACAGTGTCATGGATGATTAGATGTTGGCTGAGCTGTTTGTTATCAGACTAAGGATCTGAACTTTGTGACTCACCCCAGCCTTGTTCCCTCTCCAACAGTTTATATCTGTGCTTTTGAATGTAGGGACTACCCTTCTACATCCAGCCTTGGAATTGCCTCATTTAAGTCTATGAATGTAAGAAATCATATTTTTTCTGTGAAAAGTTTATATAATCTTGTTTTGTATTTCAGTGGTTTTGGTTCTTGAATGTAGGATCTTGCACATGATAGGATAGCACTGTATAACAAAGCTTTAAGTCTAGTCATCCTATCTTTTATAACATCACCTTTTCCTATATAAAATAATGTTTTGGTGACAGAATTTGGTTTATTCAATCCTAAGATAAATACCACTTGATAGACACCCAGCACTTAGGAATGATTTTAACAGCCAGAAGAAAAAGAATTAAAAAGGATCAATGTTCTGATTGCTAATATCAAGAAGGAAGAAAGAGGAAGAGAAATAAAAAACAAATAGAGAAGCACACACACATACACACACACACACACACACATACACACACAGAGAGAAAGAGAGAGAGAGAGAGAGAGAGAGAGAGAGAGAGAGAGAGAGAGAGAGAGAGGGAGGGAGGGAGGGAGAGAGAGAGAGAGAGAGAGAGAGAGAGAGAGAGAGAGAGAGAGAGAGAGAGAAGGAAAAAGTAAAGGAAGATGGAATTTCATTTCCAGCAAGTGGCTCTTTTCATTTCCAGCACGTGGCTCTTCTTCTGGAATGGATAATATGATAAATTGTACTGTGTATGACCAGCAGCATAGGCAACCATCTTATTATTCATGTTCAACACCATTCACCTCAAAGTTTAAAACAGCAGACTGGATATGGGCATCTCAGTGTCAGGCACACATTTAAAAGAGGATGGCAGAAGCTGCTGAGCTGAGTTCTTGGCTTCAAGTGATCTGAGAATCACTGGGGATCTTAGACAGTAAGCACAGCTGGTCTGTGTTCAAAGATTTTCCCAGGGGAATGGAGGCCCAAACCTGCATTCAAACTCTTACACCAAGACCCATGGACACAAGACCCCTGAGCTGGGTTCTGGTCAGAAGATGTTGCACTAACTTTGATAATGTAAACTATTTACATATTATGAGAAATTATCCATCTCCCAAGCAAACATATAAATGCCCGGGCTAACACTCAGGCAGACAGACATTTAACAACAGAAACAAATGTACATAAAGATACAAATACAAGTACAGACAGATATATGTGTACTAACATCATATGTTATTCAAAACATTCATTCAATCTATGCCACCTAGTCTACTGAAAACAATATTGTGGATGTTTATAATATGCAGTGATTAAATTGATTCATCTCCATTACCTTCTCTCTCTTCTTATGCTCAGTCCAAATGAGCCTTCTTGCCCCTGTTTTTCTCTCTTCTCTTCCTTTTACCCTTTCCTGCTTTTTGCCTCACTCTCTTCTTCCTCTGTCTAATCACCCAGGCATGAGATCAACATGGTCTTCTGTGTGTAATTCTCAGAGGGATATCCACAGTATTTGCCAGTGTTACTGGAGAACAACATCCCCACAGCACTTGCTACCACCCTTCCTTTTGGCAAATGACACTCACCATTGATTACAGGAAACTTATCCTTTTGACATTGATATCTATTTTTCTGGTGAGTAGAGTTAGTAGTTTTGTGTAACCCATTTTTCCAGATTGCACTGACTAATATAAAGAATCCCAAATAGAGGATGGAGGGAAGAAATGCATCTGATCATGAGGACATTGACTCTCAGAGTTATGTTTACTCTGCTGACTCAAGCATCAGACAAGTGCCAGAAATGAGTTGTTTGAGAAGATATATGAGACTGATCTCTTCGATGACACAAACAGTGAGTAGTGATTTTTCTTTTTTTTTTGTTTAATTTTTTTATTCGATATAATTTATTTACATTTCAAATGATTTCCCCTTTTCTAGCTCCCTACTCCCCGAAAGTCCCATAAGCCCCCTTCTTTTCCCCTGTCCTCCCACCCACCCCTTTCCACTTCCCCGTTGTTCTGGTTTTGCCAAATACTGCTTCACTGAGTCTTTCCAGAACAAGGGGCCACTCCTCCTTTCTTCTTGTACCTCATTTGATGTGTGGATTATGTTTTGGGTATTCCAGTTTTCTAGGTTAATATCCACTTATTAGTGAGTGCATACCATGACTCACCTTTTGTGTCTGGGTTACCTCACTTAGTATGATGTTCTCTAGCTCCATCCATTTGCCTAAGAATTTCATGAATTCATTGTTTCTAATGGCTGAATAGTACTCCATTGTGTAGATATACCACAGTTTTTGCATACACTCTTCTGTTGAGGGATACCTGGGTTCTTTCCAACATCTGGCAATTATAAATAGGGCTGCTATGGACATAGTAGAGCATGTAATCTTATTACATGGTGGGGAATCCTCTGGGTATATGCCCAGGAGGGGTATAGCAGGATCTTCTGGAAGTGAGGTGCCCAGTTTTTGGAGGAACCGCCAGACTGATTTCCAGAGTGGTTGTACCAATTTGCAACCCCACCAGCAGTGGAGGAGTGTTCCTCTTTCTCCACACTCTCTCCAACACCTGCTGTCTCCTGAATTTTTAATCTTAGCCATTCTGACTGGTGTAAGATGAAATCTCAGGGTTGTTTTGATTTGCATTTCCTTAATGACTAATGAAGTTGAGCATTATTTAAGATGCTTCTCCACCATCCGAAGTTCTTCAGGTGAGAATTTTTTGTTTAACTCTGTACCCCATTTTTTAATCGGGTTGTTTGGTTTTCTGGAGTCTGACTTCTTGAGTTCTTTATATATATTGGATATTAGCCCTCTATCTGATGTAGAATTGGAGAAGATCTTTTCCCAATTTGTTGGTTGCTGATTTGTCCTCTTGATGGTGTCCTTTGCCTTACAGAAACTTTGTAATTTTATGAGGTCCCATTTGTCAATTCTTGCTCTTAGAGCATACACTATTGGTGTTCTGTTCAGAAACTTTCTCCCTGTACCGATGTGCTCAAGGGTCTTCCCCAGTTTCTTTTCTATTAGCTTCAGAGTATCTGGCTTTATGTGGAGGTCCTTGATCCATTTGGATTTGAGCTTAGTACAAGGAGACAAGGATGGATCAATTCGCATTCTTCTGCATGCTGACCTCCAGTTCAACCAGCACCATTTGTTGAAAAGGCTATCTTTTTTCCATGGGATGTTTTCAGCCTCTTTGTCGAGGATCAAGTGGCCATAGGTGTGTGGGTTCATTTCTGGATCTTCAATCCTGTTCCATTGATCCTCCTGCCTGTCACTGTACCAATACCATGCAGTTTTTAACACCATTGCTCTGTAGTATTGCTTGAGGTCAGGGATACTGATTCCCCCAGACTTTCTTTTGTTGCTGAGAATAGTTTTAGCTATCCTGGGTTTTTTGTTGTTCCAGATGAATTTGATAATTGCTCTTTCTAACTCTGTGAAGAATTGAGTTGGGATTTTGATGGGTATTGCATTGAATCTGTATATTGCTTTTGGCAAAATGGCCATTTTAACTATATTGATTCTACCAATCCATGAACATGGGAGGTTTTCCCATTTTTTGAGGTCTTCTTCCATTTCCTTCTTCAGAGTCTTGAAGTTCTTGTCATACAGATCTTTCACATGTTTGGTAAGAGTCACCCCAAGATACTTTATACTGTTTGTGGCTACTGTGAAGGGGGTCATTTCCCTAATTTCTTTCTTAGCCTGCTTATCCTTTGAGTATAGGAAGACCACTGATTTGCTTGAGTTGATTTTATAACCTGCCACTTTGCTGAAGTTGTTTATCAGCTGTAGGAGATCTCTAGTGGAGTTTTTTGCTTCACTTAGGTAGACTATCATGTCGTCTGCAAATAATGATAGTTTGACTTCTTCCTTTCCAATTTGTATCCCTTTGAGCTCCTTATGTTGTCAAATTGCCCGAGCTAGTGCCTCAAGTACAATATTGAAAAGATAAGGAGAAAGGGGGCAGCCTTGTCTGTTCCCTGATTTCAGTGGGATTGCTTCAAGTTTCTCTCCATTTAGTTTGATGCTGGCTACAGGTTTGCTGTATACTGCTTTTACTATGTTTAGGTATGGGCCTTGAATTCCTGTTCTTTCCAAGACTTTAAGCATGAAAGGATGCTGAATTTTGTCAAATGCTTTTTCAGCATCCAATGAAATGACCATGTGGTTTTGTTCTTTGAGTTTGTTTATGTAGTGGATTGCATTGATGGATTTCCGTATATTGAACCAACCCTGCATTCCCGGGATAAAGCCTACTTGATCATGGTAGATGATCGTTCTGATGTGTTCTTGGATTCGGTTGGCAAGAATTTTATTGAGTATTTTTGCATCGATGTTCATAAGGGAAACTGGTCTGAAGTTCTCTTTCTTTGTTGGATCTTTGTGTGGCTTTGGTATCAGCGTAATTGCGGCTTCGTACAAGGAATTGGGTAGTGTTCCTTTTGTTTCTATTTTGTGGAATAGTTTGAAGAGTATTGGTGTTAACTCTTCTTTGAAGGTCTGATAGAATTCTGTACTGAAACCATCTGGTCCTGTGCTTTTTTTGGTTGGAAGACTTTCTATGACTCCTTCTATTTCTTTAGGCATTATGGGACTGTTTAGATGGTCTAGTTGGTCCTGATTTAATTTTGGTATTTGGTATCTGTCAAGGAAATTGTCCATTTCCTCCAGATTCTCTAGTTGTGTTGAGTACAGGCTCTTGTAGTAGGATCTGATGATTTTTTGGATTTCCTCAGTTTCCGTTGTTATATCTCCCTTTTCATTTCTAAGTTTGTTAATTTGGATACTTTCTCTGTGCCCTTTGGTTAGTCTGGCTAAGGGTTTATCTATCTTGTTGATTTTCTCAAAGAACCAGCTCCTGGTTTTGTTGATTTTTTTTGTATGGTTCTCTTTGTTTCTACTTGATTGATTTCGGCCTTGAGTTTGATGATTTCCTGCCTTCTACTCCTCCTGGGTGAAACAGCTTCTTTTTGTTCCAGGGCTTTCAGGTGTGTCATTAAGCTGGTAGTGTATGCTCTCTCCATTTTATTTTTGCAGGCACTCAGGGCTTTGAGTTTTCCTCTTAGCACTGCTTTCATTGTGTCCCATAGATTTGGGTATGTTGTGTTTTCATTTTCATTGTGTTCTAAAATGTCTTTAATTTCTTTCTTTATTTCTTCCTTGACCAAGGTATTATTGAGTAAAGTATTGTTCAGTTTCCATGTGTATGTGGGTTTTCTGTTGTTTTTGTTGCCATTGAAGACCACTTTTACTCCATAGTGATCTGAGAGGAGGCATGGGATTAGTTCGATCTTCTTATATTTGTTGAGGTCTGTCTTGTGACCAATTATATGGTCGATTTTGGAGAAGGTACCATGAGGTGCTGAGAAAAATGTATATTCTTTTTTTTAAGGATAGAATGTTCTATATATATCTGTTAAATCTAATTGGTCCAAAGCTTCAATTAGTTTCATTGTGTCCCTGTTTAGTTTCTGTTTTCCTGATCGGTCCATTGAGGAAAGTGCAGTGTTGGTGTCACCCACAATTATTGTGTTAGGTGTAATGTGTTCTTTGAGTTTTAATAAAGTTTCTTTTATGAAAGAGGGTGCCCTTGCATTTGGAGCATAGATGTTCAGGATTGAGATTTCTTCTTGTTTTATTCTTCTTGTTGTAGTGATTTTTCAAAATCGGTATTTATTAAGCAAAGTGAGAGATGTATTTTGCAGTATTTCCATTTGAATCAAGGTATCACATATACTACACAAGATCCCCATCATTAGCTAAGACCCAGTACTGGATGAATTATTTTTAGACACATATTTTATTTTAAATTATGTATTTTTTTGTGTGTGGGGGTAGTATAGTGCTCAAGAGCTCAAGGAAATGTCTCTTTCTTCTAGATTAATGTTATTTTGAACTACCATGCATTTAGGCTTTACAATCTCTAGTTTCTTTTGTTTCTTGAGGAACAAATGCTGGTCATTACACAGAATCACTTCTGCCCTGTATGATGATTTGCTGTTTGTTTATGTCAGAGGACATCTTAATTTTAAAAACAACTATACTTGGTCTGTGAAAGTATCTCTGTGATTCAAGTTCTTGCCATACAAGAACCATTTGAGTGGGATCTTTCCTCTGAACATAGGTTTCCATGACTACAAAATATATGACAGCCAATTAGTTATGCTATCTGTTGCATATGAGGACAGAATACTCCCTGGATGTCGCTGTTCAACCATTTGACTTCGATGCCCGGTTATAGAACATGTCTTAAAAATATTGTATAAATTGATGGATGAAGATGCTAGGTTCTTGCACTGAGGCCCACATATTGAGGTAGGACATAGCTTTGGATGAAAGCCAATTGCTTTTCACCTCTGTCATTTAACACTCTCTTATTGTTCTGGGGGCCAGATGCTGAAAGCTGATGGCTTATGACAATTTAACTCTCTGTTCTTTTGAGTATTTCACACTCTCTCTTCTGGGGGGCACAAAACCAGATGGCTTCTGGCAACTAAATTTTACTGATAACAACAGGGGTTATGAAAAGAATCTTAGTTACTTGGGCTCTTTTCTCTTTGATTCAAGGGGCTCTTGCTGGCCAGCCAAGAGGCTTTGAGTTTTTTAACTCTTCATGAGCTAAAAAGAAAAGAAGAGAAGAAAAAGGAAAGAAAGGAAGTCAGACATACACATACATAAACACACACACACACAAACACTCACACAGGATGAAGTAGAAAAGGGCTACACTGCATCTTTATTATTGCATTTATCACTTTATAGCTTTTTAGGCAAAAGTTGTTTAAGTATTAGAATATTGCCTCATATATAAAATGTTATACCAAAGGAGAGTACTATTAATTGTATATTCAAATGATTGTTTCATTTTATAAGCCCATTATAAGTTCCAAGCAACAGTTTCACATAGCCTTGCTTTATAATAGTGCACATCTGTGGCCTCATCCTTGGACCTGACCTAGGATTAATGGCTTTCCTTGATCCCAAATCTTACCCAAGCCTATTTCTTTTATTAGGGCCATTTATGAAATTGTATTTCTTTTTAGTCAGTCTTTACTTTCTATTCTATGAACTGGGACATTCATATTCTTGACTCTAATTTTATTACATAGTTCTGGCAAAAAACTAAAACTATCTCCTTAAACATTCTTCTTAAAATTATTTGAATCAAATCTGGAATTCTATAGAGTCACTAATGTATTTAAACAACATTAATTTATAGAAACTTTTTTCATATTGATCTGCAAGAAGTGTACTCCGTAGTATGGACTGATGTAAAGAAATCATTTGACTACAAAGTAGGGCGGACATGGCATATCAGTCATGATAAACATGATAAACAAGAAGTCTCTGGGGTACATGCTTTTTAGAGAGCACCTGTTGTAGCCACTCAAAATATCTCCATATCCAGAAAACTCATTTGCTTTCTGTAGGCTTATCTAGATGACTTATATCTGAAATGTGTCACATATCAACATTTACACAATGCATATATACACACAGTGGACATGTTTATGTATTTGTGTGTGTGTTAGAGAGAGAAAAAAAAGAGACAGCCAGCCAGACAGAGAGACAGAGACTGACATAGAGTCTTTCAGAGAAAGAGAGACAGAAAGACAGAGAGAGAAGAAAATGAGGTAGATGGTGATAGAGAAACAATATAATAAATACATATAAAACACATAACATAATGGAAAATAGATATTTCAATAAGAATTTGGATGCTTCAAGAAATACTGCAAATTAAACGTGTAGAGTGAATTCCTGAGCACAAGATGGAATACTGAAGTGTTCAGTACTCAATGACCCTCTGAACACATTGTAACACTCTATAACTCAGAACACTGTGTGTTACTTAGTGTCCCAGCTGATCCTGAGTTCCCTGAATATAGCTTTCTTTCTGAGCTCTCAGTAACATTCACTCACCATGTTTCTAGTACAGTAAAAGTGACTGTGTTCTCAGACATCAAATTTCTTATTTCCAGGTACAAAATGTTCTTGGTCTTGACTCTGGAGATAATAAATTGTTCCTTTATGGATTTGGCATAGTAGATGTAACTACTGTCACTATTAACATACATATCCCACTCTAGCCCATTACCTGGAGCCTGGAGGACCCATTCAGTGGCAGTCCCTGACAGTGTGTCCATTTTCTGGAGAGGGAGTTTCAATGTCTTTCCAGGTTGCTTTAAGACTCTCTTGGACCTTCCCAGCTATACCTCATATTGGATACCTGCAGACACAGAAAAGTGTTTTGCAGAAAACTATCAAAAATAATCATTTTTGCCCCTATTATGTCCACAGAATCTCATCTCCATAAATTGTCTTTCAATTA
The DNA here is from genome assembly GCF_947179515.1 of Apodemus sylvaticus. Taxonomy (NCBI): domain Eukaryota; kingdom Metazoa; phylum Chordata; class Mammalia; order Rodentia; family Muridae; genus Apodemus; species Apodemus sylvaticus. Next base: position 8,184,597 of record NC_067477.1, on the reverse strand, counting down.
CCATATAGTAAACACACAGAAAACTAAATTTTCTGTGAACATGAGGGCCTGGGAATACAGAGCTAAATTCCAGTGCCAGAGCTAGAACTTCAAGGCAGAGATTGTTTTCTTGGGCAAAGAGAACCTTATTTGTATGTATTCCTGACAGTGCAAGTTCTAGCCTTTTTCAGATCTGCGCCCCTGAGTATAATTAACCACCCTGCCTGGCCTACTGAATACATTTTGAAAAACCTAGATATGTGCCAAAACTATTCATAACTTGCACAACACTGGTTATATTTAGATGACACTCAGAAATATCAAAAAAATAGGTCTACCTTGCTTGTCCCACTAATATTCAGCTTTTGTGTCTGTATTACCAGTGTACACATCCTGCTAATAAACCTCATGTCATGAAACAAAGACAGTTTCCTCACTTGACCTGTAACACCAATAGCTTAGTATTATACACAAGTATTCTGTGTATATCCTGAGCCTGATAAAAAATTTCATTTTATCAACATAAGTATCCTTCAAACTCTTAAGAATAATAGTTTGGCTTTTTTAAATGCATCACAAAATTGTCTTTTCTGTTAAATTCTGCCAGAAGTTGTCCCTAATAATCAAAAAGAGACAAACCTATGCTCTTTCTGACTTAATCATATGTCCAATGGCCCTTTATCATCCTCATTAAAAATTTGTGCCAACAAGTTACTATTCCAACTCTTATTAAGCTCATCAAGCATGCCAGCATCTTCCTTATTACTTGGTTTAGGAGTAAATATATGCCCTCTTCTTCCTACACACTTGTCTTTCTTTTTCAGAATGACCACTCAATGTTTCATCATTGCAATTACCATTTGAATCAGAAAGAGAAGGGCAACTATTATTATAGTCTCCCTCAGAAGACTCAGTGTTCTGTAAAATATCTACCACTTGTTGATACTGAGTAAGGAATTAACCTTGCCTGTTTACCTTTTGAATTGCTCAGCTCATTACATGCTCACTTTAAGGCCAATCTTCCACACAAATCACTTCAAAATATAACCAAAAGAGACATTTGCAATAGACAGCCATTTACAATAACATCATGTTAGCCTGAAACTTATAAGTGATTGGGTGCTATTTTTAGCTTTTCGTAATGAGATGTCTGCTAGTCCTGCTTTAAAAGGAAGATTTATTTCATTTCTGCTATAGAAGGAACTCAGAGTGTTAGTACTGGAGTTGGACACTAAGGCAGTATTCACAGCAGATGTAAGACATCAAAGACAATAGTGACACTTGCAGAATTTGACAAACTATTTTAATACCATATTCAGTTTTTCCTTGTTAAGGATTCATCATACTTTATTTAGTTCTCTTTCCTGTATGTGCATAGAACTTGCTGTTTTATATACATTATGTAATTAGTGTAAATGTTAAAAAAAGCAGTGATGCATAGTTGTGTTCTTATTTAAAAAAGCTTCTCTCTCTCTCTCTCTCTCTCTCTCTCTCTCTCTCTCTCTCTCTCTCTCTCTGTGCCGTGGTGGCCCAGTGATGTCTGTAAAAATGGTATTTTACAGACAGAGGTGGAAAAGAAATGCCTCCTGGGAAGAATGGAACTCTCTGGAAGCTGTGGAAGCTAATAATCTCACCTGGCAATTTACTGTACTCTCTTGCTTTCTGGTTATTTAAGATGAGCTCTTAGTTCCCAAGTAGCAGTTTGCCCTGACTTCTTCCTTTCCTTTTCTCTCTTCACAGGGACTCCTAAGGCCTGGCTGATAATCCGGTCTTTGAAGTCGACTCACTGACCGCCAAACCCCATTTTCAGAATTTCAGTGCCTTGCCTCATAGTTGTTTACATAATTACTACCTTCCAACTACAAGCAGGATTTTATGGCTGTGCGTATGTATATGAAGATGGCTCGGGCACTCCGGTACTGAAAGCATTGATTTACTCAGGAAGTTTTGTTTCACAAGATAGAAGGCTAAATGTTAGATAAAGATTTCTCACAAGAACTTGTTAAGACACAGGTGGTATAAGAAACTTCGAACTCTTTGAAGGTTTACTGTAAACTATGAGTGACTGTATTCTAATCAGGAAGTTTGATGGCATCTGTAAATTGATCCTCTGTATCTGTTTCTTGAGAAACTTTGTTCCTGATGTTACGTTTCCTTGTACCAAATGGCTATAATTGTGCCTGCCCCACTGGCTACATCTTTTGAAATGGTAATACCAACTCTCCCTGTATAAAAAGCCTTGCCTTATGGCTCCAAAATACATTCAGTTCAAACTGCCTCTGTGTGTGCGTGGTTTGTTCTGTCTGTCATCTCAGCCGGACCTGTGCCTTCCTGGACCAGAGGACCCTGGATATCCCAAGGTCTCTCTCTCTCTCTCTCTCTCTCTCTCTCTCTCTCTCCTCTCTCTCTCATCCCTCTCTCTCATTGCACTCTCACCTCTCTGCCCCTTGGGCTCTCCTCCCCTCCCCCTTTCTCCACGTGGTCATGGCCTCCATTCCTCCACCTCTCTACTCTCTACTCTCTCTCTCTGCCTCTCTAACTCCCATTCTCTGCCCTGAATAAAGTCTATTCTATACAAAAAAAGTGAGATGTAGTGGAATTTTCCTGATTATAATAATAAATACAAGTAGCCAACCAATGGGCAAGAAGGAGGCAGGCCTTCCAAGTCCACAAGAGGAAAACAGAAGGCAGGAAGAGGGAACTTCCTTTTGGTCAGTGAGAAAGGCAGACACAATTTAGACCAAATACTACTAGTTCAGTGCTAGACTCCATGAGGATCTGCCACAAGACAATTTCAAATGTAGATTAGTTGGGGAATTTAGGATGCTAGATTCCACTCCCAGCAACTGTATTATCTGTGAATTCTAAACTAAGATTTTCTGGTGTTCTTCTATGGTGATTCAACTGAACTCCAGGGAAAGGTAATCATGGTGGAAAGTAGATTTATGAGAGTGCACCCAAGCTAGCTGTAGAAGTTTGGAAGTCCTAAGTGGGTTTGGCAGCAGCCAGCCACAGGGAGGACAGCAAGACATACAGATAGAGAGAGAGGAGACTAGGAGAAGAGGCACAGAGGCAAATTGACCTGAGGTACTTGTAGAGTTGTTAAAGGAACAAGAAGGATCTAGATTCTCTTAAGAATCAAGTAACATCTTTCAGGTAGAAAGCAAGACATTGGGACATTTGTAATGTAGATGAACAGCGGAAGTGGTGTAGTGTGATAGATGGTAATTTGGATGGGTCTGGAGGAGAAGACAGGGGCCAGGAGCAAATGATATATTACTAGTCGGGTAGTTTGGCAAAGGAAGGGAATGTAAGTGTCCTGGCTAGTGAATGCATAACTATAGAGACTCCAAACAGAGAGGCACTTAGAGGAGAGACACAGAATATCAGGAAAGTGGCAGGTAGGGCTTTGCAAGATTCTTTAGGGGGCATGTCCTGGAAGTTAAATTCCTAAGGTTATTGATTATATTGACTCTTGTCTTAAGTGGGACAAGTTGAGGTTGCTTGATAGTCGTGTGATTTAAAGCATCCTGAATGAAGAAGGTTAAAGAGAAGAAATGCAATTTACTGTGTGGAAAGAGCAGGGGTACTTCAGAATTGCTTCTTGCTAAGGCTGATGAAAAGGAGCATGAGTGTTGGCTAGGTCTTCTAGGACTATGAAAGAGTTCTAGGATCCCTGGAAAGAAGAATGACAATAACCAATATTTTTCATGTATGTGTTAAAAACACATTTAATTGGCCTTCCCTGATTATCTGTTGAGTTTCAGGATAGTAGGACACAAAGATGCTGCATAAAATGAATTACTATGTTCACAAGCATTGTGACCATGACAATCTATCCCGAAGTTTAGAAAATTAAGACTTGAATCTTCTTACACTAGAATCATTCAGTCAATCTCATTCCATGTTATATATATGAACATATATATATATATATATATAATAGAACATATATATAATAGAATACACACACACATATATATATGAACACATATATGAACACACACACACACACACACACACACACACACACACACACACACATATATATATATATATATATATATATATATATATATATATATATATATATATATGAACATATATATGTATTCTATTTATATCCCAGTTGCATCCCGAATCCTCTCATCTACACCCACCCACCCATGCTTCTCATTTCCCTTCTCTGAGAAGGTGGCACACTTCTGGATATCCACCCAGGCATAATAAGTCACCTCAGGACTAGGAACATCCTCTACTACTAAGGCTAGACAAGGTATCCAAATTTGGAAACAAGATCAACAGGCAGGATAGAGAGTCAAGAACAGCTTCTACTCTAGTTCATGCTCTAGAGCAAGCATGAATAACAAGCTGTACATTTGCTATATATGTGCAGAGGGCCTTTGGCCAGCTAAAATATGCTCTTTTGTGGGTGGTTCCATCTCTGTGAGCCAATAAGGGTTCATATTAGTTGATTCTATTGGTGTTATTGCGGATCCCTTATCCCTCATGTGTCCCTGAATCCATCTTATATCTCATCAAAAAGCCTCCCGAATGCCACCTGTTTGACTGTGAATCTATGTATTAGTTTGTGCCTACTGTTTGGTAGAGTCATTTAGAGGAGAGTTATACTAGGCTACTCTCTGAAAGCATACCAGAGTATCAATAGTGTCATTGATTTTTGTTTCTTTGTTTTTTTTCCCATGTGATGTGTCTTAATTTGTGTCAGTCACTGGTTGGCCATTCCCTCAGTTTTTACTCTGTCTCCCTTCCTGCACTTTTTGTAAGCAGGACAAATTTTGGTTAAAAAGTTTTATAGGTGGGTGAGTGTCTTTATCCTTCCAGTGCAAATCCTGCCTGGTTATAGGTGTTGGACACATCAGGCTCCATGTCCTCTACTGCTAAGAATCTGATCTGGAATCATAACTTGTTTATTTTGAGCTTTTGGGCTAACACCCACATATCAGTGAGTTCATATCATGTGTATTCTTTTGTGATTGGGTGGCTCAGGATGACACTTTTTAGTTCCATTCATTTGCCTAAGTGTTTCATTGTTTTTAATAGCTGAACAGTACTCCATTGTGTATATATACCACAATTTCTGTATCCATTCCTCTGTTGAAGGACATCTGGGTTCTCTCTATCTTCTGGCTATTATAAATAAGGCTGCTATGAACATAGTGGAGCATGTGTCCTTATTACATGTTGGAGCATCTTCTGGGTATAGACTTCTGCCCAGGAGTCCTATAGCTGGGTACTCATGTAGTACTTTGCCTAATTTTCCGAGGAACCAGGAATCTGATTTCCAGAGTGGGTTTAGCAGCTTGCAATGCCACCAAAAATGGAGAAGTGTTACACTTTCTCCACATCCTCTCCAGCATCTGCTTTCACCTGAGTTTTTAGGATCTTAGTAATTCTAACCAGTGTGAGGTGGAATTTCGGTGTTGTTTTGATTTGCATTTATCTGATATCTAAGAATGCTGAAAATTTGTTTAGATGCTTCAAAGCCATTCGAGTTTCCTCAGTTGAGAATTCCCTGTTTAGCTCTGTACCCCATTTTAATAGGGTTATTTGGCTCTCTGGTGTCTAACTTCTTGAGTTCTTTGTATGCATTGGATATTAGACCTCTATTGGCTGTAGGATTGGTGTAGATCTTTTCATAGTAGAAAGGGAACAAAATACTCACAGGAGCAATAAAAGAGACAAAGTGTGGAACAAAGACTGAAGGAAAGGCCACACAAGGACTACACCACCTGGGTATTCATCCTATAAACAGTCACCAAACCCTGACACTATTATGGATGATAGGAAGTGCATACAGAAAGGAACATGTCATGGTTGTCTCTGAAGGGTGCCTGTCAGAGTTTTACACATACAGAGGCAGATGCTGGTAGCCAACCATTAGGCTGAATGTGAGGTTCCCAGGGCAGGAGTTGGAGGGTGGTCTGGAGGAACTGAAGGGGTTTATAGCCCTATGGGAATGAAAACAATGTCGGGTACCCAGATGTCCCAGGATGCCCAGGGACTAAACCATCAACCAAGGAGTACACATAGTTCCAGCCAAAAATGTGGCAGAGGAATGCCTTGTGCCGCAGCAATGGGAGGAGTGGTCCTTGGTCCAGTGAAGGCTCAATTGATGCCCCAGCAAAGGGAAATTGAGGGGGGGGATGTGGGAGTGGGTTGGGTGGAGGGCATACACTTTGAGGCACGGGGTAGGAGGGGGGTTTGGAGGTTTGGGGGAGGGGGAAACTGGGAAACATTTTAGCATTTGAAATGTAAAGAAAGATTATATTCAATAAAAAGGGACTCTGACCTGGAGTCAACTTCACAGACTTGCTTGTGCCTCTCTATACCAGTTCTCTAGAACATTCTAAAAATGTCTCTCTCCACATCCTGTGATTTCCATGCAGTCTCCAGGACCCCTCTCCTTGATTCTACCTACATCTGATCTCTCTATTTCCCCCCAATCCTGCACTCTTTCACCCACTTCACTCCATCCTTCCACCTCCACTAACTATTTTATTTTCCCTTCTAAGTGTGATTCAAACATCCTTCCTTGGACCCACCTTATTATTTAGATTCCTTGGATCCATGTAATATTACATTGATATCCTGTACTTTATGACTAATACACACTCATAAGTGAGTACATATCTTCTATGTCTTTCTGGATCTGGGTTACCTCACTCAGAATATTTCCTAGTTCCATTCATTTGCCTGCAAATTTTATGATGTTGGTTTTAATAGATGAATAATATTCCACTGTGTGGAGGTAACACATTTTCTTTAACCATTTTCAGTTGAGGGACATCTAGGTTGTTTTCTCTTTCTGGCTACTATAAATAAAGCTGCAATGAACATCATTGAGCAAATATTCTTAAGGTATAGTGGATAATCTGTTGCATATATGTCCAGGAGTGGTATAGCTGTGATTTTGGTTAGAACCAGTCCTAGTTTTCTGAGAAACTCCAAATTTATTTTCAAATGGGTTGTACAAATTTGCACAAGAACTTTCCAAATGCACTCTGTCCCAGCACTTGATGAGGAATAAAAATATGTATGTATGTATGTATGTATGTATGTATGTATGTATGTATGTATGCATGCATGTATGCATGTATGCATGTATCTATCTATCCATCCATCCATCCAACAAACAGCTATCATCTCTCTTCTCTCTCTCTTCTATCTACCTTTCTATCTATCTATCTATCTATCTATCTATCTATCTATCTATCTATCTATCATCTATCTATCTATCTATCTATCTATCTATCTATCTATCTATCTATCTATCTATATCATCTATCTATCTATCTCTCTATCTCTCTATCTATCTATCATATATCTGGCTATCTATCTATCTATCTATTACTATTACTATTACTATTACTATTAGTATTACTATTTTGGTAGGCTATTGCTAAAGGAAGTCAAAATCTGACCCTCAGCACTCGATACTTACAGGTGAATATGACAGCCTTCTGTTAGTACCTGCAATTGATCCTGGGTCCCTTCCAAAGACAGTATTCTCTCTGTTTCACAATTGTTTAAATATCACATTTAGCTGGATGAACATGGAGGTTTTTCTCCAGTAACTGCCAGGGAATAAGGGAACAAATGGACTTCTTAACAAGTAGAAACCAAAAAACTGATCTCAGATAAACTAAAAGAGAGGGCAGAGTGAATAGGCTTTGACAGTGTACAGAGTAGTCATCAGATATTTGAGCAGGATTAACTGACATAATAAGTTGTATGGGTGTTGGCCACAACCAACAACAGTATATTATGATCTTCATGTATGATGATATACATTATGATTTATCTCCTCAAACAATAACTGTGTTCAATTCAATAAGCTATTCATGCATTTGAGAATAACATAATTGCCAGGATAAATATCATTAGTTTTAACACTATTTCAATATAACCATCATTAGAATGTTATTTAAGATTTAAAAGGAAAGGCCTAATCTAATTATCAAAATCTCCCTGTAGTCATCACACACATATTGATCAATCGACATTTCTAAATAAATGCAAACTAAAATCAATTATTTCAGATTACATTTTTGGGTTCTAGTGCCATTTTGTAGAATTCAGTAATTTTAATCAAGCAATATGTCTGGTCTGCCAAGAGCTCACATACAAATAACTTCTAGGTCCCTATAATCTGGCTGGATTGATACACTTTTAATCCCTGTGGCTTGATAACAGACACACCCTTGGTAAATATCTTTAATATAAATAATTATATTACACTTAGTCTCTCAAAGGAAGAATCTATGTTTGAAAGTGAAAGGCAAAGGGGGCAGACAAAATGGTAAATCAGAACAATTTGACAGAACTAGTCAGATATAAGATAGATCCAACTCTCACAAGAACAAACAGGATGGTGGACATTTCAGTGAGTGCAGTTAGTTTGGTTGAGTAGAGTTGAGATTGGTCATTTGAGAGGCAATATGTCGGAGTTGAGTTTGTGGGAGTTCAGTTAATGGACTTCATAGGTAGATTTTATTGGCACAACTATAGGGAGACTGGTTGCATAGAAAACAATTTAGACATAGGTGAACATCTAGACCCAGAGAATGATAAGGAACCAGAAAATTATCACATATTCCTGACCAAGATTGAGGCCAAGCACAGCAATTCAGTCAGAAGCTAAAGGAACCAGTTTAAATCAATTAACATGGAAAGTTTTAAACAAAACAGATGAGTATTTCTTCATGGTTATATATAACTATAGAAAAACCATAAAGACCATCATAGGAAATCATGTCACTCTCGTAATGTGTTATCATGATACATGTTATAAGACAAATACTCTTAAGTCTTGTGGAGATAAAAAATGTGGGAAGAACCGTGAAGGGTAGAGGGAGATAAACCTACAGTGAGGATGTTTAAGAGAATAGTCTTAAAAATAGAATGCTTACTATCATTGTTATGAGTTTAATTACTTAGGTGAGGTGTCATATGTGATGATTCTCCATTCATGTTACCTTTGTCTCCTTTTTCTTTACAGCTCTTTAGAATTCAGATAGCTCATATACAAGAGAAGATAATTTCTGGGACTGTCGATATTTTATTGTTACTTCTGTTCTACTTCAGATTTGGAACATTGTTTTCACTTCTTTGATCAATAATTTACCTCTCTCAATATGGATGTGTGGATAGTCTTTAAAAATAGTGATGGAATCTCAATAGCATGTTATATATGTTCTGGATCAGAATATAAATGATTGGGAGTTAGAATCTCTAGATAATGGTTCTGGTATATTTATCCAAATACATCATTTAAAAAGCTAAATACTATTACTTCTGTCTCATCAACAGTAATGTAGGATTATTTTTAGCCAGATTGTGGGTAACATGACAGTCAAGTATTGTTTTCATCATCATATGGTGTTGTTAAGTTCTCTATTTTATTTCCTGATATCAGAATTAATAATCTATGAAATTTTGTACCCAAAGCTTCATTACCCATTGGTGGTGTCAATGCAAAAGTTTCGTTATAAGTCTCAACTTTAAAGAAACAGGTTCCCCTTTTCTTTTTAAAGCTGCCTCATGTACTTGACCCGTTAGTATGGAGTCCAGAGCGAAACCTGCTCTGAACCACACTTCTCTATCTGATAAATGGGATAGCAGGCTATTTCATTCAACATCAGCAGAAAGTCCCAGAGGATTAATACTGGGAGCATTTTGCAGGCAACAAAAGGAGCAACAAAATAAAAACTTTGAAAATAATAGTAACTATGTGTTTATGAGAAGGGCTGATGAGAGACAGAACCAGGACTGGAGTTGACATCAGCTGTAATGTGAGCACTGGAGCTTGAGATTTTCTTGGATTCATAGTGAACAATATACCTACAGAGCAAACATTACTTGGGACTATGAGGCTCAAGGTATGTTGTATCTGTTGTATTCCATGGCTGCCTGCAGCCACTACTAACTGGGTTCCTGGAACAGAAGCTGGGGGATGTCTGGGGAAGGGACCAAAAGAAAGAGGCCAGGGTGATATTTTACTGATCAAGGCCCAAACTTTAATGTCACTCAGACCTTTTAACAGTTTTTGGGCAAGCCCTTTCCCCCAGACTTCAAGGAGAGATCCCAGAACTCATTGTCTCCAATCTCAGCAGGTCGCCTGCTGAGATCAGAGCACTTCAAGTCTAGCAGGTCCATGATGCTTCCAGGTGAGGCTGGCCTGAGGCTGCGAGACCTCCAGGTGAAAGAAGCAGCTATATAGTTCTATGAAGAACAAAGTCCAGGAATAACACAGGCGGGAAAGCAGGGGCTGGCAGCCAGGAGTGTCAGAGGCTGAAAAGTTCAACTCAATGCAGGAGGAGGAAAGGACAAATTCCCCCTTAATTATTAATGTTTTAAAGAACCAGTGGATAAATATATTCACCAAAAGAAGATGGGTGTTGAACAATGAGGGAAAGGATTGGCCTCAACCCCCTTAAATATTAATTGACGTCCTTCTTAGGGGAGGGGAAGTAGACTGCCTTAATATTTTAAGAAGAGTCTCTCAACATCAACCCCTGTGCAGTCAGGTGTACTTTCAGGGAAACTCAGAAGAAGAACATTTCTTTTTTTCCTTGCAGTGCCTCTCCTCGCACCTTATAACTGATGCCCATGTTTGTTTAATAACAAACATGCATAGATCTGAGTTCTATGCAGTCCATCTTTGGAGAACCACTGGTAAAGTAAATGTCCTGTGAATGTGACCTGGCAGGCCTTCACTGCCACCCATCATCGAGCCTTGGAAGCCATTGCTGTAGCAGCTCACCTTTGAGTGCTGTATCTGAGAGATACCTGCTTGAAACACAAAAGAAGAGATTAAAAGGAAAAAATGCTTAGAGTGTTTCTATGGAGGGCCCATGGTATAAAAAGCTTGTGAACAATGATTGATTACATTTAGAGGCTTCTCTCGAATGTAGAGAAGTGAAAAGAATTCTTGAACAAGTATTAATTCAAACATGTATAAATTTTAATTCTGCAAATTCTGTATAGTGAGTTACATCCATTTGCCAAACACGATGATGTATAAGGCCTTATGGATCAACCCCTAAATCAGGAGCTGGAGATAAGGAAAGGCAGTTAGGGCATTGTTTTCCAATCATTTTTGGTTGTTCCTGTGATTCCATGTTAGAGTCTTAATGTATGGCTAGAAAGGTGGAACCCATTATGATCATGTCTAGCCAATTTAACAGGTTCTTACATTAACGCTTCTCATATTAGAGCTCTGTCAATACAATGATTGTCTCTAGCTAATGCTCCAGGAAAACTGGAGTGAGCTTGTATTTGGCCAATATAGAAGGGATTATTTCTAGCAAAAATGATGTTTGTAATAGTGAAATCAAAGATCCTGATGGCGTATTAAATTTAAAAGTGCCATAGGTTTCTAATAAAAGGACAGATTTTGCAACATACAAGCTAATTGTAAAAAGATTAAAAGTATTATTTATTGGTTGAAAAACATTTAATATCATTGTCAGCTCTGCTAACTGAGCTGAGCCTAGGTGTTTCTATAACCACCTGATGATTATTAATTTTTATGATTTAATTTTGGTATTTGGTATCTGTCAAGGAAATTGTCCATTTCCTCCAGATTCTCCAGTTGTTTTCAGTACAGGCTCTTGTAGTAGGATCTGATGATTTTTTGGATTTCCTCAGTTTCCATTGTTATATCTCCCTTTTCATTTCTAAGTTTGTTAATTTGGATACTTTCTCTGTGCCCTTTGGTCAGTCTGGCTAAGGGTTTATCTATCTTGTTGATTTTCTCAAAGAACCAGCTCCTGGTTTTGTTGATTCTTTGTATGGTTCTCTTTGTTTCTACTTGATTGATTTCGGCCTTGAGTTTGATGATTTCCTGCCTTCTACTCCTCCTGGGTGAAACAGCTTCTTTTTGTTCCAGGGCTTTCAGGTGTGTCATTAAGCTGGTAGTGTATGCTCTCTCCATTTTCTTTTTGCAGGCACTCAGGGCTATGAGTTTTCCTCTTAGCACTGCTTTCATTGTGTCCCATAGATTTGGGTATGTTGTGTCTTCATTTACATTGTGTTCTAAAAAGTCTTTAATTTCTTTCTTTATTTCTTCCTTGACCAAGGTATCATTGAGTAGAATATTGTTCAGTTTCCACGTGTATGTGGATTTTCTGTTGTTTTTGTTGCTATTGAAGACCACTTTTACTCCATAGTGATCTGATAGGAGGCATGGGATTAGTTCGATCTTCTTATATTTGTTGAGGTCTGTCTTGTGACCAATTATATGGTCGATTTTGGAGAAGGTACCATGAGGTGCTGAGAAAAAGGTATATGCTTTTGCTTTAGGATAGAATGTTCTATATATATCTGTTAAATCTAATTGGTCCAAAGCTTCAATTGGATTCATTGTGTCCCTATTTAGTTTCTGCTTTCCTGATTGGTCCATTGAGGAAAGTCCAGTGTTGAAGTCACCCACAATTATTGTGTTAGGTGCAATGTGTGCTTTGAGCTTTAATAAAGTTTCTTTTATGAAAGAGGGTGCCCTTGCATTTGGAGCATAGATGTTCAGGATTGAGAGTTCTTCTTGTTGTATTTTTCCTTTGACCAGCAAGAAGTTTCTCTCAGAGTCTCTTTTGATGACTTTGGGTTGAAAGTCAATTTTATCTGATATTAAAATGGCTACTCCAGCTTGTTTCCTGTGACCATTTGCTTGTAAAATTGTCTTCCAGCCTTTTACTCTAAGGTAGTGTTTGTCTTTGACCCTGAGGTGTGTTTCCTGTAAGCAGCAAAATATAGTGTCCTGTTCATGTATCCAGTCAGTTAGTCTATGTCTTTTTATTGGGGCATTGAATCAATTGATGTTAAGAGATATTAAGGAATAGTGATTGTTACTTCCTGTCATTTTTGACGTTATTTTTTAAATTTGATTGGTTAACTGCTTTTAGGTTTGATGAAAGGTTACTATCTTGCATTTTCCAGGTTGAAGTTTCCCTCCTTGGATTGGTGTTTTCTTCCTATTATCCTTTGTAGGGCTGGGTTTGTGGATAGATATTGGCTAAACTTGGTTATGTCATGGAATGTCTTAGTTTCTCCATCTATGGTGATTGAGAGGTTTGCTGGATATAGTAGTTTTGGCTGGCCTTTGTGTTCTCTTAGAGTCTGCATGAGATCTGCCCAGGATCTTCTAGCCTTTATAGTCTCAGGTGAAAAGTCTGCTGTGATTCTGATAGGTCTTCCTTTATATGTTACTTGGCCTTTTTCTCTTACTGCCTTTAATATTCTTTCTTTGCTTAGTACATTTGGTGTTTTGATTATTATGTGATGGGAAGTATTTCTGTTCTGGTCCAGTCTGTTTGGAGTTCTTTGGGCTTCTTGTATATTTATGGGCATCTCTCTCTTTAGGTTAGGGAAGTTTTCTTCCATAATTTTATTGAAGATATTTGCTGGCCCTTCAAGTTGTAAATCTTCACTCTCATCTATGCCTATAATCCTTAGGTTTGGTCTCATTGTGTCCTGGATTTCCTGGATATTTTGGGTTACAAGCTTTTTGCATTTTGCATTTTCTTTAACTGTTGAGTCCCTGGTTTCTATGGTATCTTCAGCATCTGCGATTCTTTCTTTTATCTCTTGTATTCTGTTGTTGATATTTGCATCTATGTCCCCTGATTTCTTCCCAAGGATTTCTATCTCCAAAGTTGTCTCCCTTTGAGTTTTCTTACTTTCTACTTCTGATTTTAGATCCTGGATGGTTTTGCTTAGCTCCTTCACTCGCTTGTTTTTGCTTTTCTTTAATTCTTTAAGAGATTTTTGTGTTTCCTCTTTCATGACCTCAGTCTGTTGACCAACGTTTTCCTGTATTTCTTTAAGTGTTTTTTGCATTTCCTCATTATTGGCTTTTGTATTCTCCTGGATTTCTTTCAATGATTTTTGTGTTTCCCTTGCAAGGGCTTCTAACTTTTGATCCATTTTCTCCTGAATTTCTTTAAGTATGTCTTTCATGTGTTCCTGTACCAGCATCATGACCAGTGATTTTAAATCCAAATCTTGTTTTACTGGTGTGTTGGGGTATCCAGGACATGCTGGTAAAGGAGAATTGGGTTCAGTTGTTGCCATATTGCCTTGATTTCTGTTAGTGATGTTCCTGCATTTGCCTTTTGCCATCTAGTTCTCACTGGTGTTAGTTGGTCTTTTCAATGCAGGACTCACCAGTGCAAGCTGCCCCTTCCCATGTGGCCTCTGGTGCACAGCTTACCTCCTGCACTGCCTGAAGTCACTGTGCTGTTGCCCAGGCTGTTCAGATCCTGAAGCAGACACCTGAAGGCTCCTGCTGTGGCCTGCTGGATTCACTGGAGCACACCGACTTCTCCCCGCTGGCCGCGTGGAAGCCCCTCTTGCCTCTTGCAGGACCTAGAGATGTGGTGTTGCTGCCCAGGCTGATCTGGATCTGGAAGCGGGAAAATCTGAGTGCTCCTGCCAGAGGCTTCAGGACTGGAACCTAAGCTCCTTGCCACAGGAGCGAGCTGTGCTGTGAGCTCCCAGACTGCCTCTGGGTGCACACCAGATCTCCTGCACTTCCTGGAGACCATGTGCTGTGGCTCAGGCTGTTCAGATCCCAAAGCAGGCACCTGAAGGCTTCTGCTGGGGCCCGCTGGACTCACCTGAGCACACTGACTTCTCCCCGTTGGCCACGCGGAAGCCCCTCTTGCCTCTTGCAGGACCTGGAGATGCGGTGTTGCTGCCCAGGCTGATATGTATCCGGAAGTGGAGATATCTGAGTGCTCCCACCAGAGGCTTCAGGACTGGAACCTGAGCTCCTTGCCACAGGCTCAATTTGCTTTTTGAACATTGGTGTGAAAGTACACGATAAAAATCTGGCCAATTGAATCCAAGAATACATCAAAATGATAATCCGCCATGAGATCAAGTAGGCTTCATGCCAGGGATGCAGGGATGGTTCAGTATATTGAAACCCATCAATATAATCCACTACAGAAAAAAAAAAAACTCAAAGAAAAGTACCACATAATCATTTCATTAGATGCTTAGAAACAATTTGAGAAAATTCAGCATCCCTTCAGGTAAAAAGTCACTGAGAGTTCAGGTTTTGTCCTCACTGACCAAATAGGCCCGTTCTTAAACATAATGAAAGCAATTTACCACAAACCAGTAGCCAACATCAAACTAAATGGAAAGAAATTTGATGCAATCTCACTAAAATTGAGGACCAGACAAGGCTGCCCACTCTCTTCCTATCTATTCAATATAGTACTTAAAGATCCTATATTGAATTGACAACAAAAATTGCCCAAAAGAACTCCTAAAGCTGATAAAGAACTTGAGCAAAGTGGCTGGTTATAAAATTAACTCAAACAAATCAGTAGCCTTCTTCTACCCAAAGGATAAACAAGGTGAGAAAGAAATTAATGAAATGAATGAATGAATTACTAAATGAATTAATTTGTTCTAGAATTTGGAATTTTAGGTTTTGATGTGTTTTTTATACTATTCCTTTTTTAAGATTAATTTATTGATTGATTGATTGATATTATATGAGTACACTGTAGCTGTTTTTAGACAAACAAAAAGGCATCAGATCCCATTATAGGTGATTGTGAGACACCATGTGGTTGCTGGGAATTGAACTCAGGACCTCTGCAAGAGCAGTCAGGACTCTTATCAACTAAGCCAACTTTTCAGCCCAGAACATACTGAATTGGACAGTAAGCAAAATGGGTCACCAATGTGGGAGTCAAGAATTCTACCACTGAACCACCAATGCACACTTCTTTCTACTATTCCTTGTCACCGAGGGTATGTTGGGTAATTTCCTATTGCCCAAAGATGTTGAATTGTGAGGTAGTGAAGGCAGGGCCACTATCAGTTTTTTATCTTTTGAGGAAAGTCTGTGATAGTAATGCTGGAGAATATATGATAAATTAACCTTTTTGAGTCTTCACTTGTTTGAACTATAGTCCACATAAAGTTTGAGTATGTATTTATGGTAACGGAAACATATTTTTCTCTACCTAATTGGGGTGGATGGTTGACATTGATTTGCCACAAACTATTGGATTTGAGACCTCATGTATTGTTGCCCAATGTTTATAATGCTGGCGTGGTAATAAGGAATTCACAAAAGGAGCATGTTTTTATTATCTTTTATAGCTGAACAAGAAGATGAAGGGATATGCAAGCATGAAGTCCCTTTATATTTGTGTGTATGCACGAATGGGATTGGTCTGCTTGCTCAATAGAGGCTATGCATGTTCCTATTGAGGTGGTTTTGTCAGTGAGGACAATTCCTTCTGATATAGGCCTGGCAGGGGACTATGAGGTCTGGCATGCTAGATGTAGATGGGGAGGTTCTTTCCTGTAAGAGGAGGACACTAAAACGACTTATCATCAATTTTAAAGATTAATTTTGGTTGGGAGCCTTCTGATGTGCTGGACACACATAGAGATTCTATAGGCTTCCTCCTGTTGATTTAAAGGCTCCAGTTGCTCACCATCTTTGTCATATAGAGAGATACAATTTTGTCACAGTAGAAACGTTTGCAACATTGGGGACAGATTGCCTGTGAGGCATTGGGATTTTGTATGGCAAGAAAATTCTGTGTTCATTCATTTCTCCAATGTTGTAGCCACATTTTAAGCAGATTCCTTCCATTTTGATTGCTGCCACTAATTCCTGAGCCACAGATGTAATTTGGTGTGACATTGTTCCTATATGATGGGTTACCACAAAAATCTGTCCTAATGTTCTTTTGGAGACCCTGGCAGTCTAACCTAGACTCAGAAGTCCTTCCTTCCTAGATGATGTTTACAAGAAGATTTCTGACTGTAGTATTGGGAATTTCTCTTTCTAGCCTTGCTCTAATTCTGAGAATAAAGTTAGACAGGGCTTCTCCAGAATTTTGACAGAGAAGAAATAGGGAAGGAAGCAAGGTCTTCTAAGCCTGAGGGCAAGGTGGGGCTGTACCATGCTTGGGTTGCACAGAAGCTCCAGTGGAAGTCTTCCTGGACCAAGAGTTCATTAAATGCCCTAGGTCTCAATTTTGCCTGACATGTTGAAGATGTTAATCTTGAAATACAGTCCCCCATTGTAAAAATATAATAAAGGGCATGGAGGAATGGCAAATATCTCTTCAATACTAGTGCATGTTTAGGTTGGCAATATGGCACTGTGGGAGACATGTAGTCCAAGGTGCATGAATGCCATGCAAATTCTCTGCCTGCCTGAGTTCTTTTAAGTCTGAGACTTAGAATGGTTACCAGTTGAGTGGTTTAGTTTGAATGGAGGTAAATAGTAACCAATAATGCTCAGGCATTTGGAGATTCTGGCTCTGTATATGAGTATGAACTACAGTAGAGGGTGTGGTTTGATTTTGGAAGAGAATCACAAAAAATTACAAAGCAGTTGCCTGATTAAGGGTTAAGCATAGAGAGTTATGGAGTTATAAGTGTGCTGTCTATTTTTGGAAGGTATATGGCTTTGTTGGCTCAGGGAAGGGCTAGAGAACTACCTCTTCCTGGTTTGGACAGGGGTGGAATATGGAGTGGGGCCAGCAAAAGTTTATTTGGATTTCTTTTTTTTGTGATTTTAAAAAATGTATATTTCTTTCTTTTGTTTTTTATTCAATATATTCTTTATTTATATTTCAAATGATTTCCCCTTTCCAGGCTCCCCACTCACCGCAAGTCCCATAAGTGTACTTCCCTCTCCTTGTTGCCCTGTCCACCCCTTCCCACTTCCCTGTTCTGGTATTGTCCTGTACTGCTGAACTGAGCCTTTCCAGAACCAGGGGCTACTTCTTCTTTCTTCTTGGACATCATTTGATATGTGGATTATGTTTTGGGTATTCCAAGTTTCTAGGCTAATATCAGCTTATCAGTGAGTGCATACCATGAGTGATCTTTTGAGACTGGGTAACCTAACTTAGTATGATGCTCTTCAGCTCCATAAATTCGTCTAAGAATTTCATGAATTCAATGTTTCTAATGGCTGAATAGTACTCCATTGTGTATATATCCCACACTTTTTGTATCCATTACTCCATTGAGGAACATCTGGGTTCTTTCCAGCTTCTGGCTATTATAAATAGAGCTGCTATGAATATAGTGGAGCATGTATCCTTATTACATGCTGGGGAATCCTCTGGGTATATGCCCAGCAGTGGTATAGCAGGGTCCTCCAGAAGTGTCCTGCCCAGTTTTATGAGGAACCGCCAGACTGATTTCAAGAGTGGTTGTAACAGCTTGCAACCCAACCAGCAGTGGAGGAGTGTTCCTTTTTGTACACATACTAGCCAACACCTGATGTCTCCTAAGTTCTTAATCTTAGCCATTTTGACTGGTGTGAGGTGAAATCTCAGGGTTGTTTTGATTTTCATTTCGCTAATGACTAATGATGTTGAACATTCTTAAGGGGCTTCTCAGCCATTCAAAGTTCTTCAGGTGAAAATTCTTTGTTTAGCTCTTTACCCCATTTTTAATAGGGTTATTTGGTTTTCTGGGGTCTACCTTCTTGAGTTCTTTGTATATATTATATATTAATCCACTGTCAAATGCAGGTTTGCTGAAGATCTATTCCCAATTTGTTGGTTGCTGATTTGTCCGTGTCATTTGCCTTATAGAAACTTTGTAATTTTGTGAGGTTCTGTTTGTCAATTTGTGATCTTAGAGCATAAGCTATTGGTGTTATGTTCAGGAAGTTTACCCTTGTACCGATGTCCTCATGTATCGTCCACAGTTTCTTTTCTATTAGTTTCAGTGTGTCTGGCTTTATGTGGAGGTCCTTGATCCACTTGGAGTTGAGCTTAGTACAAAGAGATAAGAATGGATCAATTGACATTTTTCTGCATGCTGACCTTCAATTGAACCAGCACCATTTGTTGAAAAGCCTTTTTTTCCCCACTGGATGTTTTCAGCTCCTTTGTTGAAGATCAAATGGCCATAGTTGTTTGGGTTCATTTCTGGATCTTCAACCTTATTACATAGAAATGTGTACCTGTCAGTGTACCAATACCATGCAGTTTTTAATACTACTGCTCTGTAGTATTGCTTGAAGTCTGGGATAATAATTTCCCCAGAAGTTCTTTTAGTGTTGAGAATAGTTTTAGCTATCCTGTTTTTTTTTTTGTTTTTTTTTTTTTTTTTTTTTTTTTGTTATTCCAGATGAATTTGAGAATTGCTCTTGCTAACACTGAGTTTGGATTTTGATGGAATTTGCATTGAATCTGTATATTGCTTTTGGCAAGATGGCCATTTTAACTATATTAATCCTGCCAATCCATGAGTATGGAAGATTTTTCCATTTTCTGAGGTTTTCTTCCATTTTGTTCTTCAGAGACCTGAAGTTCTTGTCATACAGATTTTTCACGTGTTTGGTTAGAGTCACACCAAGATACTTTATATTGTTTGTGGCTATTGTAAAGGGTGTCATTTCCCTAATTTCTGTCTCAGTCTGCTTATCCTTTGAGTATAGGAAGGCTACTGATTTGCTTGAGTTGATTTTATAACCAGTCACTTTGCTAAAGTTGTTTATCAGCTGTAGGAGTTCTCTGGTGGACTTTTTTGGGTCACTAAAGTATATTGTCATATCATCTGTAAATAGTGATAGTTTGACTTCTTCCTTTCCAATTTGTAACCCTTTGACCTCCATATGTTGTCTAATTGCTCTAGCCAGTACCTCAAGTACTATATTGAAAAGATATATAGAGAGGGAGCAGCCTTGTCCAGTCCCTGATTTTAGTGGGATTGCTTCAAATTTCTCTCCATTTAGTTTGATGTTGGCTACTGGTTTGCTGTATGTTGCTGTTTCTATATGTAGGTATGGACCTTGAACCCCTATTCTTTCCAAGACATTTAGCATGAAAGGATGCTGAATTTTGTCAAATGCCTTTTCAGCATCTAATGAAATGAGCATGTAATTGTTTTTTTTTTTTCTTTGAGTTTGTTTATGTAGTGGATTGCACTGACGGATTTCCACATATTGAACCATCCCTGCATCCTTGAGATGAAGTCTTCTTGATCATGTTGAATGATCATTTTGATGTGTTCTTGGTTTCGTTTGGCAAGAATTTTATTGAGAATTTTTGCATCAATGTTCATAAGGGAGAGTCGTCTGATGTACTCTTTCATTTTTGGATCTTTGTGTGGCTTTGGTATCAGCGTAATTGTGGCATCATAGAAGGAGTTGGATAGTCTTCCTTCTGTTTCTATTTTGTGGAATTGTTTGAAGAGTATTGGTGTTAGGTCTGCTTTGAAGATCTGATAGAATTCTGCACTGAAACCATCTGGTCCTGTGCTTTTTTTTTTTTTTTTTTTGGTTGGAAGACTTTCTATGACACCTTCTATTTTCTTAGGGGTTATGGGAATGTTTAGATGATCTATTTGATCCTGATTTAAGTTTGATACTTTGTAACTGTCTAGGAAATTGTCCATTTCCTCCAGATTCTCCAGTTGTGTTGAGCATAGTCTTTTGTAGTAGGATCTGATGATTTTTTAAAAATTTTTCTCAGTTTTTGTTTTTATAGCCCCCTTTTTATTTCTAATTTTGTCAATTTGGATACTGTCTCTGTGCCCTTTGGTTAGTCTGGCTAAAAGTTTATCTATCTTGTTGATTTTCTCTAAGAACCAGCTCCTGGTTTTGTTGATTCTTTGTATGGTTCTCCTTGTTTCTACTTGATTGATTTCAGCCCTGAGTTTGATGATTTCTTGTCTTCTACTCCTTCTGGGTGAATTAGCTTCTTTTTGTTCCCGAGCTTTCATGTGTGCCATTAAGCTGCTAGTGTATGCTCTGTTCCGTTTTTTTTTTGTTTGTTTGTTTGTTTGTTTGTTTTTGAGGCACTCAGGGCTATGACTTCTCCTCTTAGCACTGCTTTCATTGTGTCCCATAGATTTGCATATGTCGTGACTTCATTTTCATTAAATTCTAAAATGTCTTTGATTTATTTCTTTATTTCTCCTTTGGCCAAGGTATCACTGAGTTTAGCCTCCTTGTGTATGTGGGCTTTCTCTGGTTTTTGTTGCTATTGAAGACCACTCTTACTCCATAGTGATCTGATAGGAGGCATGGGATTAGTTCAATCTTCTCATATTTGCTGAGGTTTGTCTTGTTTCCAATTATATGGTCGATTTTGGATAAGGTACCATGAGATGCTGAGAAAAAGGTGTATTCTTTTGGTTTAGGATGAAATGTTTTATATACATACATACATACATACATACATACATACATGCATGCATACATACATATGTTCAATCCAATTTGTCCAAAGCTTCAATTCACTGTGTCCCTGTTTAGCTTCTGCTTTCCTGATTGGTCTTTTGAGGATAGTGGAGTGTTGAAGTCACCCACAATTATTGTGTTAGGTGCAATGTGTGCGTTGAGCTTTAGTAAAGTTTCTTTTATGAATAAGGTGCCCTTGCATTTGGAACATAGGTGTTCAGGATTGAGAGTTCTTCTTGGCGTATTTTTCCTTTGACCAACAAGAAGTGTCCTTCCTTGTCTCTTTTCATGACTTTAGGTTGAAAGTCAATTTTATCTGATATTAGAATGCCTTCCCAGGCTCGTTTCCTGAGACCATTTGCTTGTAAAATTTGCTTCCAGCCTTTACTCTAAGGTAGTGTTTGTCTTTGACACTGAGGTGGGTTTCCTGTATGCAGCAAAATGCAGTGTCCTCTTTCCTTATCCAGTCTATTAGTCTATGTCTTTTTATTAGGGTATTGAGTATATTGATGTTAAGAGATATTAAGGAATACTGATTATTACTTCCTGTCATTTTTAATGTTATTTTTATATTTGAGTGGTTATCTTCTTTTGGGTTTTATGAGAGAAGGTTACTATCTTGCTTTTTCCAGGGTGTTGTTTCTCTCCTTGTATTGGAGTTTTCCTCCTGTTATTATTCTTTTTAAGGCTGGGTGTGTGTAAATTTGGTTTTGTCATGGAATATATTGATTTCTCCATCTATGGTGATTGAGACTTTTGATGGTTCTTGTAGTCTTGGCTGGAATTTGTGTTCTCTTAGAGTCTGCAGGAGATCTGCCCAGCATCTTCTAGCTTTCATGGTCTCTGGTAAGAAATCTGGTGTAATTATGATAGATCTTCCTTTATATGTTACTTGGACTTTTTCTCTTACTTGGCCTTTAATATTCTTTCTTTATTTTGTACATTTGGGGTTGTGATTATTATGTGATGGGCGGTATTTATGCTCAGGTCCAGTCTGTTTGGAGTTCTGTAGGCTTTTTGTATATTCATGGACATCTCTCTCTTTAAGTTGGGAAGTTTTCTTCCATAATTTTGTTGAAGATATTTGCTGGCCCTTTAAGTTGTAAATCTTCACTCTCATCTATACCTATAATCCTTAGGTTTTGTCTTCTCATTGTGTCCTGGATTTCCTGGATGTTTTGGGCTACATGGCTTTTTGCATTTTGCATTTTCTTTGGCAGTTGAATCAATGGTTTCTATGGTATCTTTGGCATCTGAGATTTTTTTCTTCTATCTCTTCTATTTTGTTATTGATATTTGCATATATGGCCCCTGATTTCTTCCCAAGGTTTTGTATCCCCATAGTTGTCTCCCTTTGTGATTTTTTTTAGTTGTTTCTACTTCTATTTTTAGATCTGGATGGTTTTGTTCAGTTCCTTCACTTATTTGTTTGTTTTGTCCTGTAATTATTTAAGAAATTTTTGTGTTTCCTCTTTCATGACTTCTGCCTGTTGACTCTGTTTCTCTTGCATTTCTTTAAGTGATTTTTGTGTTTCCTCTTTATTGGCTTCTATCTGTTCATCCATATTATCTTGCATTTGTTTAAGTCATTTTTGTGTTTCCATTTTAAGGGCTTCTAACTTATTCATGCTCCCCTGTATTTCTTTAAGAGATTTATTTATGTCCTTTTTGTGTCCCTCTAGCAGCATCATGACCAGCGATTTTAAATCCAATTCTTGTTTTACTGGTGTGTTGCAGTATCCAGGACATTCTGTTGTTGGAGAATTGGTTTCAGATACTGCCATATCGCCTTGCTTTCTGTAACATTCCTGTGTTTGCCTTTGCCATCTTGTTATCTCTGGCGTTAGTTCGTCTTTTTGTCACTGGCTGGTGTTTGAACCTCTTTTGAGCTGTAAGGCTATTTTCACACTTCTGGATGACTGGGTTTCCCCCAGCACAGGTTTCTGATGTGCTGCCTTCCTCTTGGGTGCCCTTGGAGCTCTAGTGTGTCCTGCTCTAAGCAATGCTATACGCAGGTTGTCTATGTGAACCTGGTGCTGCTCATCTGCTCCTTCAGGGAGCGAAGATGGCAGCTGCTGTTGTGACCTTTTCCAAGTGCTGATCACTTTGCATGGCAAATGATCCCTCAGGAAGGTTGGCACACAGATGGCCTGGGTGCAGGCAAAAGCCTGACAGGTAAGAGCCAAGTTATGTTAGCCTCGGGCTTTGTCTGCATAGCTGGCTCTACCTGTTAGATCTCTCTGGAGTCCTGTAGCCACGATGGCGGAGTGCTCCTGCTAGTGCAGGAAAGTCTGCAGAGCAAATGAGCCCCGACCAGGTTGGTGCACAGATGGACCACCAGCTTTCCAGGGTCTGGATGCAGGTAAAAGCCTGACAGGCTTAGACCCAAGCAATGTTAGCCTAGGACTATGTCTGCGCACCTGGTGCTGTCAGCTCTCTCTGGTGTCCGGGAGCCAGGATGCTGGAGCACCTCTCATAACTGGCTCTCAGGAGGCAGAGGTCTTCTGGGGCTTCAGTGCAGTAAAAAGCACTGCAACTCTGCTGCACGCAGCCTGGCTGGTCAGTGGTGGGCAGTCGTAGTGGGCACAGGACGTGCCTGGTCATCATTGCCTCGGTTCCGCTGGTGGTGGCCCTCTTCTCTGGATGCACTGCCTGCTCATTTGGTTTTCTAATCAAGTCCTGTACTTAGAAGAGAGGTGAAGTGGATGGGGCCAAGGGTCTTCGTTTTGGAGGCTTTAAGGGAGTAAGGGTGGGTAGATGGATTTTATTTCCTATATTAATTGGGTAAGGGCTGTGAGTCTGAAATAGGGTGCTTTTAAGGTCTACAATCTTTTGGTTCAAACAATTGAGGAGGCATAGAGGTCTTGGGGCCATCTGCCTGTCCTATTTTAGTGGGTCCTGTTCATTGCTGAATTGCATCGTAGATTAGTAAAAATTAATGGGAAGGTGTTTTTCATCTTGAGTGCTCCTGCTTTGGGTTTGAAAAGCTACTCAGGTCCATGAATCAGGCCTATAAATGTTAGCATTGGCCCCATGCATGGTCCTAACTGAAGAACTTCATCCCAAAATAAGGAATCTTGTTTTTTGGAGATCTTTATTCTGTGGGATTTTAATATGACCCATATCTACCTGATATAATGGATTTTTTAAAAAGTGATGATGTTGCTCATGACAAAAAGGAGAGGAAATGTCATGTTCAATGTGAATGTTCCCTTGACCTCTTGACTTTGGGGGATTCCATAGAGTTAAAAAATGCAGAGTGTTTCTGTAGATTTAAGAAATAGCAGATGTTTCAAGTTTTTTTTTAGTGACTGCTGCATTATGAGGGTTGGTGTTGTTTTAAGGAGAAGATAAATAGAAGGTATTTGCCATTAAGGTCTTTTTGGTTTCAGAATGGACTAAAGGGACCTTCAACCCACACCAGAGTGTAGCTCTGGCCAGAAAACAGTGGTTGCCTCATTACCTTTTCCAAATCCATGCAATGGAGCCAATTGAAATCACAGCAGGAAAAGGGTAGTTTGCTTGTCTTGGGATGGGTTTCTGGGGAGGGGAATGGCTCACTCTTACCTTCAAATCAGATGTCTCATTGAATTCTCATGGATATCAGTTGTGGTACCCCAACTGTTCTTTCCCTACATTAGGGACCCAGTTGTCTTCAAAATGGATGCTATTAGTGGGGACCCAAGGGGCTTCAGCCATGCTAGAGCAACCAAAGAGTTACAATTCTCTAAGGGGAATCCAGAGCAAGGCAGGCCACCAGGTCCCTTCTTTGGCTACAAGGTCCCAAGAGTTGGTAACATGTGGCAAGGAAGAGGGGTCACCCTCTGAGGCTGATGAAGTGCTTCTACAAAGGCAAAAGAAAGTATAAGAAGCTCTTTGGGAAATTTTGGGTCTTATATAGGGAGAGCCATGTATTTTAGAGTCACTTTGAAAGAATTTAAATTTTGGGTTGACTCAGTAGATAGTGTATGGGGAGGAGGGTTCTAATTTCGTTTTATGAGGTTAAATAGTGGTTGGAGAGTTCTTGGGGAAAAGGGGAGCTAGGGGCAAAATCAATTAAGGTTACCCAAAAAGCTCTTGAGGGCAGCAAGAGTTAAATTTTGAAAAAAGGAAAGAGTAGGTTCAGGAGAGCATATTGAAGTGTGGGGCATTCCTGTTCCTAAAAAGGTAATGGGTAGAACAACTTTTATTTTTGAAGGGTTACTTTGCTTCCTAGAGCACGTAGGGAAGGTATTAATTGGCCTTGGAGTTGGAAGGGAATTTGGAAGGATCTACCCATATTATGATATTATCCATGTAATGATATATACTGATTCCTTTTTCTACTAAGATTTTAATGCAGTGACCACAGCCTCCTGGCAAAGGGTTGGGATTTTATTTCTTCCCTGAGGGAGAATGGTCCTTTCATGTTTTGAGACTAGCCCAGAGTTGTTAATAGGCTCTGTGTGCTGATAACACAATGTGTTCACATTCTCAAGGGCACAGAGGCATAGAAAAAGCCTGTTTTCAAAATCTAAGACAAATAGGGGTGCATTGGCAGGGGTGGCTGAGATATGGGGCTTCACACGTTGCAGGAGAACCCCAGACTCATATGGTTTTATTAGTTTCTCTTAAATTCTATATTAGTTTCCATCCCTTTGAGCTCTTAATTTCTAGTGGACACAGTCTCTTTCTGACTGGGAGATAAGCACTACCTCTTATCAGTTTTCTCTCCTTAGAAGATCAGTAGTGACATGAGGTAAAAAGGTGTGTATTTGATATGTAGCTCCATCAAGACCATGCCAACCGCAGGCCTGTTTCATGACAAATGCATGAGAGGAGGCTTCTATGCTTTTTAAAACACAAATTACAGAAAATGATTTGGATGTTAATTATTCTATATATTAACTTAGAGATAATAAGCTTTTAATTATTTATTAGCAATGCTGGTGGATTTTTTTCATATTCATTTAAAATACAGTACCACATTGATTTATTATGACCTATTGAGATCTATTGGTACAAAGTTAAAAACACATAACATTTGCTTTTAACTGAAAAAGAAAAGCCTTTTGGAAAAACTAATACTATCCTTAGTGTTTAGTATCTGGTTTTGTAAATATATCTCACTGATAATTAAACTTTATTTTTCTTTAAATAAACAAATTAAAAAGAAAATTAGATAGAAATAATTGATTGGATTATATTAGTAAAGTAAAGCCAATTAACCAATGCCATGATTTAAAACTAGTTAAAATACCTTTCAGTGAATATTACATTAAGGAACTATTTCAAGATGTGGAAGAGTTCTGTATTTCATCAATGTTTCTTTAAAAAAAAGTCCACCATAAATCTCAACTATAAAATTACTTTAATGTAATATATATAATATAAATTTCCTTTTTATCAAAATACAGAAAAATGTTTTTCATGAGTACATACTTTTAAAACAAATCCATCTTTAATTTTATTTAGAGTAATACCTTTATATCATATGAATAAATATCAAGTATGATAAGTGTATTACTACAATAATTTTCCAATAATCTTACCAAGTCCCCAATTTTTTTTGTGTGAAGTAACACTGTAATGTAAATTTAAAGGGAAACTGGAGGCGCTATTTTTGGCAGAAGTTCAACACTTTAGTTAATACATAAGAAGTTGCAGAGCAATATGTCTAAAGGCACTCTGTAATTGGAAACAGAACATATCTGTGTGCATGTCTTCAAAAATTTTTCTCTTTCCAAATAGAAATTTGAGTCCACATTACATTTTCTAATAGATTAGCAATTGTGTTCATTTGTCACTTTCCAATGCAAAGACTTCTGTGGAAGATGAAGCATGCTTTGTTCCAGAGAAATTTCCAGAAGAAAAGTAGTACATGGAGAGTCAATGCAATCTTTTTTGTTGGTCATATATGCCTCTTATTGGTCCTGAACACCCCTGCAAGGAGATTTGTATCTATACTCACACTGAAGTCTTGCAAGTCTTGAAAGACTTGCATAGTAATAAGTGGTACTGTCCTCAGTTCTCAGGGTGTACATTTGAAGATAGAGTATGTTTTTGGAATTATCTCTAAAGATCGTTAACTGACCCTTCTCAGATTCACTGTTCTCTGTTGTGTAATCATTAGCATTTTTTCTAATAAAACCCAATGACTCTGATCCCTTCCCTGGAGGTTGGCAGATGCAGCTCACATAGAAATCAGTGAAGGTGTATACAGAAGCTGCACAGGAGAGTCTTAGAGAAACCCAAGGCTGTACTGTACCAAACCTCCTCCAGATTCCACAATCTTTACCTCACTCTGAACACCTGCATTAGTAGAGAATCCTGGTCAGTAAATGTCACACAGATCCACATTCCCTCTTAACAAATACACACTAACACATTCAGCATCCCTTGTTAACAATAAAATACCATTTAAAATGTTGTAAGAAAAATCAAGTTCAGCCACAACATTATGGCAGAAGCTGTGTTCAAGGCTGATCACTGAATCTGGGAACTGATGGCTGGGGAAATCAGGACTAGGCCCCTATGCTAGAGGTATAGACTGGACAGGTTTTTATGAGAAGAGGGTAAGTCCCAATTTGCATGTCTTCCTGCTATAGCATGAGCTCATGGTTTAAAGTTGTACAGGGTGCAGTTATTACAGTATCCACTAACGAAATGGATGAGTTTAGTAGCAAGAAAAGTGTTACAATATTGCTTATTATGTGCCTGTAATAAAATTTCAATGTTTTATTTTGGTTTAGCCAGTTCACCTTCCTACCAGCAATATGTAAGAATTCCTTTGCTTTTTATTTACACCAGATATGATGATTATTTTTTGAAGAAAGTCATTATTGCAAAAGTGAGACACCTTTCTCTGAGAGGCATTAGATTGTAGAAATAAAATTGAAATTTTATCTAATAGAAAGATTTAGCAAGTGGAGAAATAACATGATATCTCTACAGTTAGTTTATTCCAGATTAGAAATCAGAGTTGTTGGGAAGATGTTGTCAAACGAGCAAGAATGATAGAATAGATATGAATGCTGTTATCTTTAAAAATCAATTTATTTTATGTATATTATTGTTTTACCTATATTTAGCTCAGTGTGAGAGTATCAGATCCCCTAAAACTAGAGTTACAGTGAGTTGTAATCTGCCCTGTGGGTGCTGTGAACTGTCCTCTGGTCCTCTGGAAGGGAAGCTGGTACTCTTAACCATTGAGCCATCTCTCCAGACCTGAACTCTTAATGAGTCCTTATTGGTAATCACATGCCACTTCACTACTCACAACTTTCTACATATGAACTCTGCAGTTACTAATCAGTTCAGAATCCATGGGTCACTTGCCTAAAGTCTAAGTTTTCAGAGCTGTGCTAGTGGAATCTAGAGCAAACATCTGTATACATTTTGATGGTCATGTAATTATTTCAACAGCCACCCTCATTAACTTCTAAGGTACTAAGTTCAAAATCCTTCTACCTTATGATCAATACTTTGCAACTGGAAAAAGTTAGAAGTGTGTTTCAACAACTCATTGGAAATTTGGGAATTCATCAGCATTTTGACCATCTCCCAGAAACTAGACATTGATTTCATATGGTATCAATATTTTTGTTCTAAGATACAGACATAACTATTGTAGGGATGTGGGGTCACATTATTATCAACTCGGAAATATATGAGTTGACTTTACTCATTTAAAACTTCCTGTTTTCTGAATATTCCATGCAGCTTGAGTGTAAAATGCTCTTATGCAATGAGAATTAATTCTCAGCCATGTTGCTTCTTTCTTCAATAGTTAACCAGAAGCTTTGTGCAATTCTTCTTGTTTCTCTGCTCTATCATCTTCATGTCCCAGCAGCCTCCTGCTCCTTTAGAGATTCTGGCCTGTGCCTTGTGAAGTAATAGAGGAGTCCTCAGATGTCAGGTTACTGACCTACATGTAAGCGGTGTTGGACATTTTGTCTGCATGTAGTGTGACTCTGGCCTGTTAATTCTATCCATATATTGTATGTCCAATGCTTGGGACTATGTTTCCAATTCATCCAAGCCCATTTCCAGGCTTCTATTTCTCTAACTCTTTAGAAAAAGGGAACCCTATCTATCTCAAGTACTTGCAGAACACATATTCTGAAGCTTCAAGTGTCCTCTGTTCAGCTTCAAATTTCTTCAATTGAACATGGGAATGAGCATGCATGGGAAACATGCCAATGTTACTTTAGTTTCTGTATTTTTCTGAAGCCTGTGACTAGGGACTTATTTTAGTTGGGTAACCAGGTAGATGATCTAGCTACAGTGCATAGGGAGAACATTGGTGCTCAGGGATTTTGAACTGGAGGCTGCTCCACATGGTGTTGTGTGGTATGTTGGGATCCCTGTATTTATTACCACACACTGACATTTACACATTCATGAGGCCAGGTATCTGTAATATTAAGAACTAATACAATTTGAACCAGAGCAGGTAAATGTTTTTGGGTCAGGCAGAGAGAATGTGATGCCTGAGTCATAAACCTGTCTGAAGAAATGCTTTTTGTGTTCCCCTCTGATTTCTGTGCATAAGAATTATTTCTTCCCTTTGAGAAGCGAGTCACCACATACAGTTTTGTTAATATGATCAATACTTCAATTGTTCAATGGAGATCAGTGCTTCCTAAGAGTTAACCATGTAGATGATGCTGAGCAAGTACAGTGAGCCCATCTTTCCTCCATCAGGATATTCTATGACAGTATTTCAGACACTAGCATAGAAAATGGTACCCATTCTCCAACCTATAACTGTGATTAGGAGGGATATTTACTCCTATGAATTCAGTTGTGAATTCCTGGAACATTTTTTTTCCATAAAATATTGCCCAGGGTACTAAGGTCCACCTATACTTATCAGGTAGTAATACCTGATTCATGACATTGATTTTTTAATTACTATTATCCAGTGGCAATAGGGATCTAATTTGACTTTCAGTGACATCATAGGTTAATTCTATTTAACAAGAGCCTCTCCAATGTTTTAAATTTGGAAACTCACATGTCAATTACACCAGGGACTCTGAAGAAGATAATAATGTTAAAAATGAAATCACTAAAGGCTTTTAGAATTGCCTCATGCGCAGCTACATTTCCCCTTCAAATGTACTTTGCTTCTTAGAAATTGGTGGAAATATAGTGCCCCTTGGTGGTCATGAGAATCTCCTATGGTTTCAATAACAGTTACTATGTTGTTTGTTCAATAATAAACATCAATGACCACAATTGTAGATAAATTGTGCTCTTCATTGTCAACCTGGAGATACTGAAAGGACCTTTCAATGATCGGTGATAATCTCTGATTTCCCTGTCTACACAAATTTAGGGATTTTCTCTATGTGTTGCTGCATATCTAGCAATATGAGTAACTACTGATGATGAAGTAAGTATCCAGACACAGCACAAGTGGCAGGCACTGTCTTTTTTTTTTTTAATTTTTTTTATTCGGTATATATTTTATTTACATTTCAAATGATTTCCCCTTTCCTAGCTCCCCCACTCCCCAAAAGTCCCGTAAGCCCCCTTCTCTCCCTCTGTCCTCCCACCCACCCCTTACCACTTCCCCATTCTGGTTTTGCTGAATACTGCTTCATTGAGTCTTTCCAGAACAAGGGGCCATTCTTCCTTTCTTCTTGTACCTCATTTGATGTGTAGATTATGTTTTGGGTAATCCAGGTTTCTAGGTTAATATCCACTTATTAGTGAGTGCATACCGTGATTCATCTTTTGAGTCTGGGTTACCTCACTTAGTATGATGTTCTCTAGCTCCATCCATTTGCCTAAGAATTTCAAGAAATCATTGTTTCTAATGGCTGAATAGTACTCCATTGTGTAGATATACCACAATTTTTGCATCCACTCTTCTGTTGAGGGATACCTGGGTTCCTTCCAGCACCTGGCAATTATAAATAGGGCTGCTATGAACATAGTAGAGCATGTATCCTTATTACATGGTGGGGAATCCTCTGGGTATATGCCCAGGAGGGGTATAGCAGGATTTTCTGGAAGTGAGGTGCCCAGTTTTCGGAGGAACCGCCAGACTGCTTTCCAGAGTGGTTGTACCAATTTGCAACCCCACCAGCAGTGGAGGAGTGTTCCTCTTTCTCCGCACCCTCTCCAACACCTGCTATCTCCGGAATTTTTAATCTTAGCCATTCTGACTGGTGTAAGGTGAAATCTCAGGGTTGTTTTGATTTGCATTTCCCTAATGACCAATGAAGCTGAGCATTTTTTAAGATGTTTCTCCACCTTCCGATGTTCTTCAGGTGAGAATTCTTTGTTTAACTCTGTACCCCAATTTTTAATTGGGTTGTTTGGTTTTCTGGAGTCTAACTTCTTGAGTTCTTTATATATATTGGATATTAGCCCTCTATCTGATGTAGGATTGGTGAAGATCTTCTCCCAATTTGTTGGATGCCGATTTGTCCTCTTGATGGTGTCCCTTGCCTTACAGAAACTTTGTAATTTTATGAGGTCCCATGTGTCAATTCTTGCTCTTAGAGCATACGCTATTGGTGTTCTGTTCAGAAACTTTCTCCCTGTACCGATGTCCTCAAGGGTCTTCCCCAGTTTCTTTTCTATTAACTTCAGAGTGTCTGGCTTTATGTGCAGGTCCTTGATCCATTTGGATTTGAGCTTAGTACAAGGAGACAAGGATGGATCAATTTACATTCTTCTGCATGCTGACCTCCAGTTGAACCAGCACCATTTGTTGAAAAGGCTATCTTTTTTCCATTGGATGTTTTCAGGCTCTTTGTCGAAGATCAAGTGGCCATAGGTGTGTGGGTTCATTTCTGGATCTTCAATCCTGTTCCATTGATCCTCCTGCCTGTCACTGTACCAATACCATGCAGTTTTTAACACTATTGCTCTGTAGTATTGCTTGAGGTCAGGGATACTGATTCCCCCAGAATTTCTTTTGTTGCTGAGAATAGTTTTAACTATCCTGGGTTTTTTGTTATTCCAGATGAATTTGATAATTGCTCTTTCTAACTCTGTGAAGAATTGAGTTGGGATTTTGATGGGTATTGCATTGAATCTGTATATTGCTTTTGGCAAAATGGCCATTTTAACTATATTGATTCTACCGATCCATGAGCATGGGAGGTTTTCCCATTTTTTGAGGTCTTCTTCCATTTCCTTCTTCAGAGTCTTGAAGTTCTTGTCATACAGATCTTTCACATGTTTGGTAAGAGTCACCCCAAGATACTTTATACTATTAGTGGCTATTGTGAAGGGGGTCATTTCCCTAATTTCTTTCTCAGCCTGCTTATCCTTTGAGTATAGGAAGGCTACTGATTTGCTTGAGTTGATTTTATAACCTGCCACTTTGCTGAAGTTGTTTATCAGCTGTAGGAGTTCTCTAGTGGAGTTTTTTGGGTCACTTAGGTAGACTATCATGTCATCTGCAAATAATGATAGTTTGACTTCTTCCTTTCCAATTTGTATCCCTTTGACCTCCTTATGTTGTCGAATTGCCTGAGCTAGTACCTCAAGTACAATATTGAAAAGATAAGGAGAAAGGGGGCAGCCTTGTCTAGTCCCTGATTTTAGTGGGATTGATTCAAGTTTCTCTCCATTTAGTTTGATGCTGGCTACCAGTTTGCTGTATATTGCTTTTACTATGTTTAGGTATGGGCCTTGAATTCCTGTTCTTTCCAAGCCTTTAAGCATGAAAGGATGCTGAATTTTGTCAAATGCTTTTTCAGCATCCAATGAAATGACCATGTGGTTTTTTTCTTTGAGTTTGTTTATGTAGTGGATTGCATTGATGGATTTCCGTATATTGAAACAACCCTGCATTCCCGGGATAAAGCCTACTTGATCATGGTGGATGATCGTTTTGATGTGTTCTTGGATTCAGTTGGCAAGAATTTTATTGAGTATTTTTGCATCGATGTTCATAAGGGAAATTGGTCTGAAGTTCTCTTTCTTTGTTGGATCTTTGTGTGGTTTTGGTATCAGCGTAATTGTGGCTTCATAGAAGGAATTGGGTAGTGTTCCTTCTGTTTCTATTTTGTGGAATAATTTGAAGAGTATTGGTGTTAGCTCTTCTTTGAAGGTCTGATAGAATTCTGTACTGAAACCATCTGGTCTTGTGCTTTTTTTGGTTGGAAGACTTTCTATGACTCCTTCAATTTCTTTAGGCATTATGGGACTGTTTAGATGATCTATTTGGTCCTGATTTAATTTTGGTATTTGGTATCTGTCAAGGAAATTGTCCATTTCCTCCAGGTTCTCCAGTTGTGTTGAGTACAGGCTCTTGTAGTAGGATCTGATGATTTTTTGGATTTCCTCCATTTCTGCTGTTATATCTCCCTTTTCATTTCTAAGTTTGTTAATTTGGATACTTTCTCTGTGCCCTTTGGTCAGTCTGGCTAACGGTTTATCTATCTTGTTGATTTTCTCGAAGAACCAGCCCCTGGTTTTGTTGATTCTTTGTATGGTTCTCTTTGTTTCTACTTAATTGATTTCAGCCCTGAGTTTGATGATTTCCTGCCTTCTACTCCTCCTGGGTGAAATACCTTCTTTTTGTTCCAGGGCTTTCAGGTGTGTCATTAAGCTGGTAATGTATGCTCTCTCCATTTTCATTTTGGAGGCACTCAGGGCTATGAGTTTTCCTTTTGCACTGCTTTCATTGTGTCCCATAGATTTGGGTATGTTGTGTCTTCATTTTCATTGTGTTCTAAAAAGTCTTTAATTTCTTTCTTTATTTCTTCCTTGACCAAGTTATCATTGAGTAGCATATTGTTCAATTTCCACATATATGTGGGTTTTCTGTTGTTTTTGTTGCTATTGAAGACCACTTTTACTCCATAGTGATCTGATAGGAGGCATGGGATTAGTTCGATCTTCTTATATTTGTTGAGGTCTGTCTTGTGACCAATTATATGGTCGATTTTGGAGAAGGTACCATGAGGTGCTGAGAAAAAGGTATATTCTTTTGCTTTAGGATAGAATGTTCTATATATATCTGTTAAATCTAATTGGTCCAAAGCTTCAATTAATTTCATTATGTCCCTGTTTAGTTTCTGTTTTCCTGATCAGTCCATTGAGGAAAGTGCAGTGTTGAAGTCACCCACAATTATTGTGTTAGGTGCAATGTGTGCTTTGAGCTTTAATAAAGTTTCTTTTACGAATGAGGGTGCCCTTGCATTTGGAGCATAGATGTTCAGGATTGAGAGTTCTTCTTGTTGTATTTTTCCTTTGACCAGCAAGAAGTGTCCCTCAGGGTCTCTTTTGATGACTTTGGGTTGGAAGTCAATTTTATCTGATATTAAAATGGCTACTCCAGCTTGTTTCCTGAGACCATTTGCTTGTAAAATTGTCTTCCAGCCTTTTACTCTAAGGTAGTGTTTGTCTTTGACCCTTAGGTGTGTTTCCTGTAAGCAGCAAAATGTAGGGTCCTGTTTACGTATCCAGTCAGTTTATGTCTTTTTATTGGGGCATTGAGTCCATTGATGTTAAGAGATATTAAGGAATAGTGATTGTTACTTCCTGTCATTTTTGACATTATTTTTTAAATTTGATTGGTTAACTTCTTTTGGGTTTGATGAAAGGTTACTATCTTGCTTTTTCCAGGGTGAAGTTTCCCTCCCTGTATTGGTGTTTTCCTCCTATTATCCTTTGTAGGGCTGGGTTTGTGGATAGATATTGGGTAAACTTGGTTTTGTCATGGAATATCTTAGTTTCTCCATCTACGGTGATTGAGAGTTTTGCTGGATATAGTAGTTTTGGCTGGCATTTGTGTTCTCTTAGAGTCTGCATGAGATCAGCCCAGGATCTTCTAGCCTTCATAGTCTCAGGTGAAAAGTCTGCTGTGATTCTGATAGGTCTTCCTTTATATGTTACTTGGCCTTTTTCTCTTACTGCCTTTAATATTCTTTGTTTGTTTAGTACATTTGGTGTTTTGATTATTATGTGATGGGAAGTATTTCTGTTCTGCCCAGTCTGTTTGGAGTTCTGTAGGCTTCTTGTATATTCATGGGCATCTCTCTCTTTAGGCTAGGGAAGTTTTCTTCCATAATTTTATTGAAGATATTTGCTGGCCCTTTAAGCTGTAAATCTTCAGTCTCATCTATGCCTATAATCCTTAGGTTTGGTCTTCTCATTGTGTCCTGGATTTCCTGGATATTTTGGGTTACAAGCTTTTTGCTTTTTGCATTTTCTTTAACTGTTGAGTCCATGGTTTCTATGGTATCTTCAGCATCTGAGATTCTTTCTTCTATCTCTTGTATTCTGTTGTTGATATTTGCATCTATGCCCACTGATTTCTTCCCAAGGCTTTCTATCTCCAAAGTTGTCTCCCTTTGAGTTTTCTTAGTTGTTTCTACTTCTGATTTTAGATCCTGGATTGTTTTGCTTAGCTCCTTCACTTGCTTGTTTGTGCGTTCCTGTAATTCTTTAAGAGATTTTTGTGTTTCCTCTTTCATGACCTCAGCCTGTTGACCAAAGTTCTCCTGTATTTCTTTAAGTGATTTTTGTGTTTCCTCATTATTGGCTTTTGTATTCTCCTGGATTTCTTTCAATGATTTTTGTGTTTCCCTTGCAAGGGCTTCTAACTTTTGATCCATTTTCTCCTGAATTTCTTTAAGTATGTCCTTCATGTGTTCCTGTACCAGCATCATGACCAGTGATTTTAAATCCAAATCTTGTTTTACTGGTGTGATGGGGTATCCAGGACATGCTGGTAAAGGAGAATTGGGTTCAGATGTTGCCATATTGCTTTGATTTCTGTTAGTGACGTTCCTGTGTCTGCTTTTTGCCATTTAGTTCTCACTGGTGTTAGTTGGTGTTGTCAATGCTGGACTCACCAGTGCAAGCTGCCCATTCCCAGGTGGCCTCTGGTGCACAGCTTACCTCCTGCACTGCCTTGAGACAGGGTGTTGTTGTCCAGGCTGTTCAGACCCCGAAGCAGACACCTGAAGGCTCCTGCTGGGGCCCGCTGGATTCACTGGAGCACACCGACTTCTCCCTGCTGGCCGCCTGGAAGTCCCACTTGCCTCTTTCAGGACTTGGAGATGTGGTGTTGCTGCTCAGGCTGATCTGGATCTGGAAGCATAGAGGTCCGAGGACTGAAGCCTAAACTCTGTGCCACAGGGAAGGAGCTGTGCTGTGATCTCCCAGACTGCCTCTGGGCGCACACCAGGTCCCCCGCACTTCCTGGAGAAGGAGTGCTGTGGCCCAGGCTGTTCAGATCCTAAAGCAGGCGCCCAAAGGCTCCTGCTGGGGCCCGCTGGATTCACCAGAGCACACTGACCTCTCCCGCTGGCCGCCCGGAAGCCCCACCTGCCTCTTTCAGGACCTGGAGACGTGGCGCTGCTGCTCAGGCCGATCTGGATCCGGAAGCGGAGAGGTCCTAGGGCTACCACCAGAGGCCTCAGGACTGAAGCCTAAGCTGGACCGAGCTGTGCTGTGTGCTCCCAGACTGCCCAGGCAGTGTCTTTAAAACCAGATTTTCCCCAAATTCTGCAGCTTCACATAGAACAGCACACTCACACCAAGTGGAATAGTACAAGTCAAAATATGGTACTTACAAATCAGTTCACACCTCTAAAAATTACTTTCACAGTTGAAAAGGAACCAGAATTTAAGACAAATATGACTATGATTCAATTTATTGGCTAACTGAGAAACTGTATCACGAACAGTTTGTATATTTGCATGGAAAGTCTGTTTTCACTTTTTATTTTTATTTATTTATTTTTCTTTTGCTATCTCCCATTCAGTTCCCCCCACTGACTGTTCCTCATCACATTCCTCCTCCCCGATCTCCAAAAGGATGTCCCCAACCATACTCCTCCACTCCATCAGTTGTCCCCACTCCCTGGGGTCTCAAGTCTTGAGGGATAGGTTTATCTTCTCTCACCGAAAGTCTTAATGTGGATGGTTTTCACTTTGCCATGGATCTTTCTGGATGAAGATGCTGGTTGTGATCTCAGGCAACTCTCTTCTCTATATAAATCTAATGTGTGGCAGTCAGTCTTGTGTATTTGCAGGGCATGCCATGACTGCTTTTCAGCAGCATTAGTGACTTTGTTAAGAGCTTAGTGAGTGACAATTGTTTAGTAGCATAACAGAACTAAAGATCAGAAAGCATATTTTGCCTGTGGTGTTTGACTACCAACAAACTGCAATCAATCTCTCTGAAGAACAATCAACCATACCTCTCATGCCCTAGAATTTATATACCCTCATAAAGTTCTCAGAATTTCAAACACCACACAAACAGAAATTATCTGAATCTGGCAAAAACACAATTTTTTTTTACAGGAGGCAAATTACTTTAAGCGGATAGAGACAGACTGGGCCAGCACTATACCCCTATACCTGTAATTAAAGTGTGTGTAGTTATTATATTTCTATGTTTTTCAAAGAAATCAAAATTGGAGAATTCTTAGAACTATCAAATTTAATTATTTCAAGTGACTCAATATTTGATTTTCCATATCTGTTTTTGAAATTCTTTGTTTACTAAATATCTTCAAGGCTGGATAAAAGAGAGATAGTTGCAGAGGTTGTGCAGATTGTTGCATGTTATATTTTTTAAATTGTGGATGCTTTTGGTTCCATGGTTTATCTTTCCTATCATTGCTGAAACAGGCTCCTGTCATACCTTCTACCTTTAAAAGGCCAAGCTTTTATAAGACCACATATGACACAAGTTTCTCCCATTGATGAATAACATTGAGAAGCATGAATTTTTATATGGGAATTTAAAATGGTGTCTGGTGGGTCTTTATGAAGGGACAAGGTACTATGGGCACTGATTATTGGTGATAACCTCTTATATCAACTCAAAAATTTTATTCATAATCAGTCTATTTTCAATTCATTAAATTACACATACTTCATTTAAAGAACCCTTGTGATTAGCAGCAATCATGTTTCATACTGAATATTTTGCAAAACCTATTCTTTATTGTACTGCATATGTTCATCTTTAAGAAATAATTTCACTCAGATAACTGACCTTATAGCTAACACACTGTGGAAGAGCTATCTAACACATTTTCACAAATTACAATGTGTAAGTATAAGAATTTGAAGAGGAAATGTTTCTGTGTCAACATTTCTCAACTTTCCTATCAAAAATAAAACAAGATAGAGAAGACTGAAAAGTTCAAAAGAACTGATAACATTAGTCAAAATGCCCTACAATTTTAAATTGGAAGAGACCACCTCCAATAGTTAGACATGGCCCCCAAATGAGGCAGGGACCATGTACCCATCTTCAGTATTTTTAACCCAGAAGTGTTCCTGAATAAAGAAATGCTGGGACAATAATGGAGCAGAGACTGAAAGACAGGCCACCCAGTGATCGGTCAATTTGTGATCAATCTCATGATTGCATACCAAATCCTGACATTATTGCTGAAGTCATAATGTTCCTGTGTACAGAATCATGACATGGCTGTTCTCTGAGAGACTCTAGCAGCAACGGACTGAGACAAATGCAGCTACTTATTGCCGGTCATTGGAGTGAGCCTTGGGACTTCTATAAAAGACTTAGAGGAAGGACTGAAGAAGGTGAAAGGTATTGCAAACCCATAAGAAGAACAAGAGAGTCACCTAACTCACATGCTTCAGAATTCCCAGAGATTAAACCAGTAAAACAAGGAACATACATGGAACAGTAAAACAAGGAACGTTCATGGCCCTGGGTACAAGTGTAGAGAGGACAACCATTTATAGACTCAATGGGAGAAGATGAGTTAAACGCTGTGAAAATGTGATGCCTCAGGGAAGAAGGATGCTGATGGAAGTAAGGAGGGTGGGGTGTACCTCTCAGATGGGGAGACAGGGAGAAAAATTTGGGAATGGGGGACTAGAAAGAGGGGTAATTCTTGGAATGTAAATAAATAAAATAATTTAATAAAGTTCCAAAAGAAGTATAGAAAACTTGATATTAGCCCTCTATCTGATGTAGGGTTGGTGAAGATCTTTTCCCAATTTGTTGGTTGCCAATTTGTCCTTTTGATGGTGTCCTTTGCCTTACAGAAACTTAGTAATTTTATGAGATCCCATTTGTCAATTCTTGATCTTAGAGCATAAGCTATTAGTGTTCTGTTCAGGAACTTTGCCCCTGTACCGATGTCCTCAAGGATCTTCCTCAGTTTCTTTTCTATTAGCTTCAGAGTGTCTGGCTTTATATGGAGGTCCTTGATCTATTTGGAGTTGAGCTTAGTATGAGGAGACAAGGATGGATCAATTCGCATTCTTCTACATGCTGACCTCCAGTTGAACCAGCACCATTTGTTGAAAAGGCTATCTTTTTTTCCATTGGATGTTTTCAGCCCCTTTGTCCAGGATCAAGTGGCCATAGGTGTGTGGGTTCATTTCTGGATCTTCAATCATGTTCCATTGATCCTCCTGCCTGTCACTGTACCAAAACCATGCAGTTTTTAACACTATTGCTCGGTAAAATTGCTTGAGGTCAGGGATACAGATTCCCCCAGAATTTCTTTTGTTGTTGAGAATAGTTTTAGCTATCCTGGGTTTTTTGTTATTCCAGATGAATTTGAGAATTGCTCTTTCTAACTCTATGAAGAATTGAGTTGGGATTTTGATGGCTATTGTGTTGAATCTGTATGTTGCTTTTGGCAAAATGGCCATTTTAACTATATTAATCCTGCCGATCCATGAGCATGGGAGGTTTTTCCATTTTTTGAGGTCTTCCTCTATTTCCTTCTTCAGAGTCTTGAAGTTCTTGTCATATAGATCTTCCACTTGTTTGGTAAGTGTCACCCTAAGGTACTTTATACTGTTTGTGGCTATTGTGAAGGGTGTCATTTCCCTAATTTCTTTCTCAGCCTGCTTATCCTTTGAGTATAGGAAGGCTACTGATTTGCTTGAGTTGATTTTATAACCTGCCACTTTGCTGAAGTTGTTTATCAGCTGTAGGAGTTCTCTAGTGGAGTTTTTGGGTCACTTAGGTAGACTATAATATCATCTGCAAATAATGATAGTTTGACTTCTTCCTTTCCAATTTGTATCCCTTCGACCTCCTTATGTTGTCTAATTGCCCGAGCTAGTACCTCAAGTACAATATTGAAAAGATAATGAGAAAGTGGGCAGCCCTGTCTAGTCCCTGATTTTAGTGGGATTGCTTCAAGTTTCTCTCCATTTAGTTTGATGTTGGCTACCGGTTTGCTGTATATTGCTTTTACTATGTTTAGATATGGGCCTTGAATTCCTGTTCTTTCCAAGACTTTAAGCATGAAAGTATGCTGAATTTTGTCAAATGCTTTTTCAGTATCCAATGAAATGACCGTGTTTTTTTTTTTCTTTGAGTTTGTTTATGTAGTGGATTACATTGATGGATTTCCATATATTGAACCAACCCTGCATCCCTGGGATAAAGCCTATTTGGTCATGGTGGATGATCGTTTTTATGTGTTCTTGGATTCGGTTGGCAAGAATTTTATTGAGTATTTTTGCATCGATGTTCATAAGGGAAATTGGTCTGAAGTTCTCTTTCTTTGTTAGATCTTTGTGTGGTTTTGGTATCAGTGTAATTGTGGCTTCATATGAGGAATTGGGTAGTGTTCCTTCTGTTTCTATTTTGTGGAATAGTTTGAAGAGTAGAACTCAAGAAGTTAGAAAACTAAATAACCCTATTAAAAAATGGGGTACAGAGTTAAACAAAGAATTCTCACCTGAAGAACTTTGAATGGTGGAGAAACATCTTAAAAAATGCTCAACTTCACTAGTCATCAGGGAAATGCAAATCAAAACAACCCTGAGATTTCACCTTACACCTGTCAGAATGGCTAATATTAAAAACTCAGGAGACAGCAGATGTTGGTGAGGATGTGGAGAATGAGGAACACTCCTCCACTGCTGGTGGGGTTGCAAATTAGTACAACCACTCTAGAAATCAGTCTGGCAGTCCCTCAGAAAACTGGGCATGTCACTTCCAAAAGATCCTGCTATACCATTCCTGGGCATATACCCAGAGGATTCCCCAGCATGTAATAAGGATACATGTCCCACTATGTTCATAGCAGCCCTATTTATAATAGCCAGAAGCTGGAAAGAACACAGGTATCCCTCAACAGAATAATGGATGAAAAAAATGTGGTATATCTACACAATGGAGTACTATTCAGCCAGTAAAAACAATGAATTCATGAAGTTCTTAGGCAAATGGATGGAGCTTGGGAACATCATACTAAGTGAGGTAACCCAGTCTCAAAAGATCAATCATGGTATGCACTCACTAATAAGTGGATATTAACTTGGAAACCTGGAATATGCAAAACATAATCCACACTTCAAATGAGGTACAAGAAGAACAGAACGGAGGAGTGGCCCCTATTTCTGGAAAAACCCAGTGTAGCAGTATAAGACAAAGCCAGAACAGGGAAGTGGGAAGGGGTGGGTGGGAGAACAGAGGGAGGGAAGGGGGCTTATGTGACTTTCGGGCAGTGGGGAACCAGAAAAGGGGAAATCATTTGAAATGTAAATTAAAAAATATATCGAATAAAATTAAAAAAAAATAAAGAACATGGAATTACAAATACAAAAAAAAGTATATACAAAAAAACTCTTTTCCTTTGATAAAAAAAAAGAAGTATAGAAAAATTTATGAGCCTGG
The DNA here is from genome assembly GCF_947179515.1 of Apodemus sylvaticus. Taxonomy (NCBI): domain Eukaryota; kingdom Metazoa; phylum Chordata; class Mammalia; order Rodentia; family Muridae; genus Apodemus; species Apodemus sylvaticus. The sequence continues at coordinate 8,142,811 of NC_067477.1, read as the reverse complement.
GTTCCTAAATTATTATTTTAAGAGGCGATCACACCAGGAAGAGTTTTGTATGGAGGCAAAAAACAAAACATAATTTGAACATTTGAATGATATTCGGGCAAGACTAAGTCTATTGAGAAAGGATGAAAATACATCACGAAATATAGAAGGATGTTTACATCATGTATACAAGGTCTTGGTTTGCCTATGATTTGACTCTGAGTCCAATAAGAATGCTTTATTGGATAACTGGTGTTTATGGTGATAGTGCTAAGTTATCATTAGGCAGAGAGCATAGTGACTAGTTAATGATCCATGTGATTCTCAGAAAGAATAAATATCTTTTTTGTGGGATCGTGGTGAGATTGTAGTACTGTAGCAAAATTAGAGTTATGAACTTTCATCAAAAATAGACTTACATTTGGGGGGTCACCTATTTATTTGTCATAACTTAAGGAATGTTGGGAATTCCTGCTCTATAGTATTCTCAGGAAAATAAATTCTCAGTTGCAGAAACAGGAAGAACGAGACAGCACTGCATGTTATGAAGTCAAAGTTGGAGAACTAATGCTGCCTTAGTTTTTGATTGTCTTTAGATTTTCTGTATTATGTGAAAAGCCTCTCTTTGCCTCAAGTCTCTCTTTGAATTTATTGGATGTGTCTAATTTTGCCTGCAGCAGTCTAAATCTGTATTCTGTAGGTATTTTATCTTCTAAGTCTCCAAGTTAGTGTCTCTATGCTCAAAGAATGCATGGTATGATCACTGTAATAGTTGGTAGGAGTCCCTGTTTTCATCCCTATTTATCAAAACCCCACAATAATTGGTTTATTTATATTATGTCACAAAGAAGGGTGTTTGTTTGAGAGACTGACACTGAAGACACTTGCTTCGTGGTATGATTCCATTAGGCTACAGGTAATCCAGAACCAGTTCCTGAGTTGAGAAAGTTCTAGAGTTTATTGCATGTTGAAGTTTATCTGAATGACCTCATTTCTTCAGCTTCCATCAGATCATCATCTATGTCACAGTAGAAACTGTTGCTGATGCAGATGTTTTAGGGTCGCTCCCCTGAACTGTCTCCTCATCCTTTTGTTTGTAACAAAGCCTAATATTGTGTTAACTACACATGGGATAATGTGTTTCATTATTTACTCATCACACAAACCCCATCTGAGTTAAATATATGCACCTTCAAGTCTTCCAAGGAACACACGTCACCAGTCTTAAATGTGCATGCTTACAACATTGTTTATTTTACCAAATGCAGCTGAGATCTTGCATCTATTGAAAAAATAAGATCATTTTGAAGATGCCAATGAACTGTTTCCTTATGTCAGTCCATATTTTCTGTCCATAATTTTACTAGCATTCTTAGTGTGACCACATATCCAATATATACAAAGTATCAACTCTTCAACTCTTCACGTTGTTTCACAATAACTTTTCCCGTTTAGGAATTCTTAATGCTGTCTAGTCAAAGACTTTTATTTCCTTCCATTTCTTATTTCACTATTAAAAACTGTTTTGGTCCACCACACATCATCACAGAAATTTCTTTTTCAGTTGCTATAAGAATAAACTCAGGAGATATGGCAATTTATACAGAAAATATTTACTTTGCAAATTTTAGACTTTAAAGATTGATATTCATAATGACCTATATAGGATGGACAAATTCCTCATTATAACCTGTTGATTGACATGCTGTGGCAGAATTCTGAGCCACAGAAGGGTGTAACATATGAGGATATCAAACATAGAGACTCACTTTACTTTGTAAAATCCAACTCTGATGGAAATTATTCCAGAGTCTGAGGACCTAACCTGTCTGAATCTGACATAGCCTCCTATTATTTCTGTAGGTAGATCCATTGGCCTAGTTACTGTTTACCGGGTAAAACCTCATAGGCTTCAATATTTTTACAAAAGAATAATACTTTGGTGAGGCTCTTAGTACATGAAAGAAACAAACCAGAGATGAACAACAATGGTATCCTTTAGATGATCTAAAATAGAGGGAAAAATGATTCTTTGCTCTCAGTTGCTGTTGTACTGGAAGAAAACATAAAATCCCAAAGAAAATTATATCTAGCAACACATAAACAATGGTGTTAGCAGTGTAATAAACTCACCTGGACACCACTGCCAATTAGGAATTACTACTTAGTAAAATTAGAAATAAAAATTTGCTTGAAGATGGACAACTTTGAGTTCTCAGATATTAGGTACTGGCCACCATATCTCATCTGCAAGATTTTTATGTGTAACCTTAAATTCAATGCTCAAATTTAGTCTTTATGAATAAAAGATTGTCTTCTTAGAGTTTACGCTTTTTCTTGAAGTTTTCTTCTTATTTTAAGGAATCTTCAAGTCTTCTTTTTTTGTTGTTTTGTTTGCTTGTTTTGACATTTTTACTGTATCCTACCATTGAGCACCTACAAGTATTCATTTCTTGGCATATGGTATACTATTTATCTACAATTACATTTGTTGTGAGTTCCCAAAACAAACTAACTGCAGGCATGGGTATTTGTAGATATCTTTTGTTTCCAGAGACTTCACTGTACTAAGGACAGGACTTTTGCAATAAAGCAACTAAGGTTTAACAAAATCTCTGAGTCCAGGGGGCAAAAAGTAAAGGACTTCAAAATGAACTCTTACTGATGGATGGTTCCTATAAACTCCAAGAGGAGGTTAAGGAGCAGGAAATACTGTTACTATGAGAAATGAGGGGCACAATTAGAAACACTCTCCAAGGGAGAAATCAAATATCAGAGAGAACTCAAGTACCTAGCAAAACTGCAGAATCTTATTTTGTAGGTAGTAAGGAATCTTCAGGAATGACTGGAGAGAAATGAGAGCAAAGGGGTAAGTATTTTGCTGACAAGAATTTTATTCTTGGACATTTCCAAGAAAACTGAGATTGTCAAATGGAAATGTAACATATCAGAGGGTAGAGACATTCATTTTAATATAATCAAGGTTAAGTAGGGACAGAGGGGCTTTTTTGGCAAAACAGTGTAATGGTAGATGGAGAAGAAAGACATTGGGTGAAACTCAGATGAGGAGAGTAAATAGTTTGAACATATAGAAGAGTCAATTGCTGAAGAAGTGGATGACAGGCTTTTGGGGAAAGGGAGAGTTTCAATAGTGACAGAATATCAAGTGTCTTAGGAGAGAAGTATACAACATTTGTGGCACTCAGAAAGGTATAGAGGACGTGTTAACTAGAGGCTCTAGGAACTAGAGAGGAAACTTATGAAAAAGATGGATGTTAAAAATAGAAGGATGAAGTGCATAAAGAAGCACACTTTAGTATTTGGAGTAAAATAGGAATGGTGGCAGAAGCCAGCAGAAACAGATTATTTGTGCATAGTTTGGGATGGTTAAACCCACAACTTGATTCAGAGAGGGCACATCTTGGAAGTGGGCTCATGTATGCAACTCCAAGGTTCTGAGAACAGATGAATAAAAATCATTTTGTGGTTGTACCTAGTTATGATTGACAAGAGGGTTTTTATTGTAGGTATGAGTCATATATCAGTGAAGTTAAGTGTCTAGACTGTACATGGCTTGCAGAATAGATGTGGTCATGAAAGAATAGATGTGGCCATGAAAAGAGAGAGAAGGGGAGAAAAAGAGAGAAACATAAGAGAGAGGAAAAATGAGATAGGTCTAATGAGTGAAGAAAGGAGCTGGGGATCAAGGTGATATGCAAGACAACCAAATAACATAAAGCCAAAATATCAAACTATTATTGGAATAAGAAGGTGGGTGAGGAGAAGCTAATGCCAGCACTTGGGTTGGGGAGATTCAGGGTAGAGAATAGGGTGAGGAGTGCTAGAATGAACCACAATTATTGAATGAGAATTTTCCAATGTTTCTTTGGAATCTGAAATAGGTTAAAAGAATGATTACCAGGATGCAACCTCATTATTTTCTAGTAGATTCTGTAAGTAAGATTTTAAAAATAGTATGTAGTTAATATGTTTAATGAAAGCCACTTCCAATAACTTTATAGTGATACCCAGCATCCCACCCTCCCAAATGTGGTCTTTTCAATTAAGTAACAACTTATCACAGAATCCAATTAGTGATATGTGTATGTATGTGCAACCATCCCTAGAACAAGGAATACCTAATAGTTAATGCATGTAGAAAGAAGGTTGACTCTCCATCAGCATCAACCATCTATCTCTAGGTCATCTGCCAGGGGGTAATCCATTTCTACTCTTCCATGTTGAACTTTGACTAGCTTGATTTTTGACTAGGTGGTATGCAAGAAACACAATTTCTGTAGGATCAAGTGTACAGTTGTTGCGTTATAGCAACTCACAATTCACATCATTCCTATCCAGCCTTTGGCTCTTAGATTCTTTCTTTTCCCCTGCCCATGTTATTTTCTAAATTTTTGGTTGGAATGATAACCTAGGTGACCTGTATACTATTGTTATAAAATTAATGTGCCTTCATAGTGAGAAATCATTACACATATTTCAAGAATAATTATCAACAACTCTTTAATGAGGGACATGACTTGTTCTGGCTAATAAACAAAAATCCTGCAACTAAAGCAAAAGCATTTACCTGCTCATATAGACATTCCAAATATACTGCCATATTTGAATCTATCTCAGTTTCTAGGGTCAACCCTAATAAATTTACAAGAAGTCAGGTGTAATAATTTGATTTTTACTGCTGTTAAGAGCAACCATGACAAAGGGAACTCTTATAAAGACAAAATTTAGTTGGGGCTGTCTTAAAGGTTCAGAGGTTCAGTACATTATCATCAAGTCAGGAACATAGCAGCACCCAGGCTTACGTGGCATAGGAGGTCCTGAGAGTACAATATCTTGTTCTGAAGGTAAACAGCAAAACTCTGGTTTCTAGGCAGCTAGGATATGGATCTTATAGCCCATGCATATAGTGATATACTTCATCTAACAACACCAAACCCATGCTAATAGTGCCACTTCCTGGACCATCATATTCAATCCACAACATTTCATTCTCTGGCCCATATAGGCTTGTTCATAAAAGTCAGCACATGGGGGGCATACCTAGACATAACATAATGAAAAACACATTAAATAGAATTTCAAATGTTCTCATAATCTATAACATGCTCCACAATGGTGAAAATCCAAGTTTAAAGTATTGTCTAAAATTCATGTAATCTCTTAACTGTAAGCCCATATATTTTCAAAAATACTGGAACAAAGGAAGAGAGAAAACAAGTTGGACAAACTCCATGTCTCTATGTCTTATGCCAAAGCAGTCTTCATATCTCCAACTTCATTCAACCTTTCTCACTCTTGTTGGCAGTTCTGGAATTCAGCAGCAACAAACTTCATTCTCTTATGCCAATCCTGCTCCCTGTTAACAGTTTTCCGTAGCAGTTAGCCCACAGATATGACACCTCTAATATTGAGGGGTATCCAAGTTTTGCTGTTTACCTTCAGAACAAGATGTTGTACTCTCAGGACCTCCTATGCCACATATACCTGGGTGCTGGCTATGTTCCTGACTTGATGTAACTCCAACTTACAGCTTCTTGCTCCAATGTCTTGGATCCATACATGATCTTCTGCGCTCCTCAAGAGAGCTTGGATCACATCTCTATCTCTGCTCTTTGTAGAACTCTAGGCTTTACTTGACTCCACTTTACTGCTGCTCTTGTTCTTAGTGATCACCCCAATGGTATTGGCATCTCTAATACACTGTACTCTTCCTATAAAACTAGACTTTACCAATAGCCTCTAATAGGATTCTTTTATGTTTCCAAATGTCAACTTATTTGCATGAAACTTCCAATCCTTGGCACTTAACCACAGCTGACGGTACATCTTTATCAATGCCTTCCTTGGCCTCTACAATGAGAAGCATCAACCTTTCTCCATGACTCATTCATACTTCTAAAATCAGTGCCAAGTTGGTGATTCTTACACATTACCATGTCCTTCTACAGTAAGATCTACAACTTTGGCTATCTCTGGAACATATTTTTTTTTGTGCTCTCAGAAAACACTTTCCAAATTTCATTCTGTAATTCCTGTCTCTTCCTAACCACCACAAATATCTTCTTTTTATTTTTCAAAACAGAGTTTCTCTGTGTAGCCCTGTCTGTGTAAGAACTTATTCTGTAGACAAGGCTGGCCTTGAACTCAGGAATAGGCCTGCCTCTTCTTCCCAAGTGCTGGAATTAAATGTGTGCTCCATCATTGCCTGGTCATCACTAATTTCTTAGCTCCAGCTAACCAGCATCAGTTTTTTAAGTAGTACCTTGTTTTTGACTCTAAAACTAGAGGCACCTGGCCAAAGGTGCCAAGTTCTGCTGCTTGCTAGATCTGGAACATGATCTCCTTGTTCTATGACATTATCACTAGCATTCTGTTTTCCAGCTCCTTCACTGTCTAAGCTTGTCTGTCCTAAAAACCTTTCTCTGTAGATTGACCATTAACTCAGTTCTTCATGGCTCAGTCCCCTGATTGCTGAGATTAAAGGTTTGTCCCACCACAACTTTTAAAACATTTTTAAGCTTTTCTTCACCTAGAACTATTTCTTCCCATACTGACTTTGAATTCAGAGATTTGCTTGCCTGTCTCTCCTGGGAATAAAGTCATGTACCACCATGCCTGAACTTGATTTAAGGTCACCATTCATTCCCTTGATCTGTTTATGTCCTACAACATAAGCTTCATCTCCATTCTACTTCCTGGTGCCCCATTAACACTTAAACCCTACTACAGTGTTCTAGTTGGTTATGTGGAAAACATTTTTTATTGCATCTTCCTTAGGTATAGTTTTCTGACTTTTAAAAAAATAAATGAATGGTGGTATGTTCCTGAAAGGTGATAAAATATGTACTCCTTATAAATAAGATGTAAACTCAGAAGTCACTCTATCATATTCATTAATATCTTCTGATTTTCCATTTGTCTTAGCAGAATCTGGTAAGCAGCGTTTGCATTTTCAAAAGCAAGGTGTTCAATAATAAAAACTGTAGCTTCCTCTTGAGGAACCATTTTATGCTTGGCTTCCATTAGTTGGGATGATAAAGATTCAAAATGTCTTTTTGTCGTATACTCCTTAATCCTGTTGTTTTACCATCACAAGAATGATCGTTATCCATGGTGCTACAGAGATAGCTGAGCACCAATTAAGAACTTTTTTTACTAAGTTGTACTTGTTCTTTACCTAGAATCCAGTCTCCAGTTCCCATTAAAATATGCATAGTCACCCTAGTTCTTATCCTGCCCACTTTTTATGAGGTTCTTTCTCTTTTTTGATAATTCCTCATATTCAACAGCCCAAAGAAGAATGTTTCACCCGGGTCAAACATGACTTAGCAACCTTAATACAGTCAGAGGGAATCTTCCAACCATTTGTCAAACTTTCCACTGAAATAACTATATGTTCCTTTGCCTTTTCAAGAGGATAAACAAATGTCATTAGAACTCACAGTTCGTTACCAACCTGTTAGGAAAATCATAATGGGTATGCCTTGGAGAGGCAGAGTCCAACGATTTTGTGTCCTGAGGACTTTATGTTGTGGAATTTTGCTCTTCTTGTTACCTTCATGACCCTCTTAATCTAAGAATTGTATGAAAAGTTTAAGGGTGTTTCTAACTCCTCAGTAAGTTGTATCATTTGCAATTATATTAATAATGTGTCATCTTTGTCAAGCAAGGGGCTGGAGTAGATTATCGATTTAATTATCAATGAAAAATAACAAATTTTCAGCAGTAACCACCACTCTTTGAAAGCATTTGGAAAAATAAACTATTGGTAGAGGTAAGTAGTATTTTCCTAGTGACTCTTATGTACAAAATCATAGGAAACTATTTGAATTTGATGAAAGCACACTTTTATTAGTTGATCTGGGAGTTTTTTATTTCAGAGAACAAGAATAGTGACAGCCTAAATAGCATTAGCTGTCAAGACTCTTACTGAGGCCAGATTGGTGATGATTAATTTATTTCACCCATTTTTGCCCTCAGCTTCTTGATATGATTTAGTAACATTTGCTGATAAAATGATGTGCATTCTGAGGATTTAAGTAGAAATGATTGACTATTGGGAGGCTTAGTCTCCAGGAGCTCTCAGGGTTCCAGCTTATGTGACAGTGTTCAGCTTCCTATCAAGTGACTAGACCCTTCAACTCCTTCAATCCTCTCCCTAACTCTTCCATAGGGGTTCCCAATTCTAGCCTTCCACTGTGGTACCTGGTGGTGACCTGGTCAAGGTCCAGGGAGCTGTATGTATACTGAGTAACACCACAGCCATTGCTGAGACTTGGGCTTGTGTAGATCACAAGTTTGGTCTGATGTATGCCAAGTGTGCCTTTGTGTATTGGTATGTGGGTGAGGGCCTGGAGAAGTGGGAATTATTATCTGAGGCCCATGAAGACATGGCTGCTCTAGAGAAGGATTATGATGAGGTTGTTGTGCATTCTGTAGAAGGTGAGGATGAGAGAGAAGGAGAGGAATACTAAGTCCATTCTTCTAGCTACTGTATCATTTCAAACTGCAGTTCCAACATAAGCTTCAGGCATTGATACTTCTGTGCTGTTTCCATTCTGTGATCATGTCTCCTCCATGTGTTCCCGTGTTTTCTATGATGTCTCAAAGTAAAAACATTAGAAGAAAAAAAGTTGATGATATTCTTTTTTCTAATACTTAAATAGTATTCCATTTTCTGAATGAACCACATTTTCTGTAACCTTTCTTCAGTTGAGGGACATCTGGCTTTCATCCAGTTTCTGGCTATTACTAATAAGACTGCATTGAAAATAGTGGAGCACATGAACTTTTGTAGGTTGGAGCATCTTTTGGGTATATGCACATCAGTGGTATAGGTGAGTCCTCATCAGTGATATAGGTGAGTCCTCAGTTAGAACTATTTTGATTTTTCTGACGAACCTCAAGATTGATTTCCAGAGTGGTTATATTAGTTTGCAATCCCAACAGCAATATAGGAGCGCTCCTTTCTCTACTATCTGCTATCTGCTATCAGCATCTGCTATCACTTGAATTTTTGTTCTTAACCATTCTCACTGGTGAAAGGTTGGAACTCAGCATTGCTTTGATTTATATTTCCACGTTGACTAAGGTCATTGAACATTTCTTTAAGTACTTCAAGGCCATTCTGATTTCTCCGTTGAGACTTCTCTGTTTATCTCTGTACCCCATTTTTAATTGGGTTATTTGGGCTGTTGGTGTCTAACTCCTTGTTCTTTGTAAATTTTGGGTCTTAGACCTCTACCATGCAGTGTTTTTTCACATAAAGATATTGAAGGAACATACTGAATTGTTATAGTCATTCACTAAAAGAAAAATAAAATACAGTCATGTTGTAATTTTTATAATACCAAAAAAAATTCTAGGATATATGATCTGTGAGACCAAAAAGTAGATTGTTGGAATTTGCTCCATAAACTAAAATTGTGTGTATTTCTATAGATGTAAAGTGGTCAGAGGTTGGCTTCATCCACTCAATGTTTGTGTGTTTATATGTCTGTCTGTATGCCTGTATGTATGTTTATGTATGATGTTTTTGGAGCTTTTATTTATTCATCAAATGTATATGCATATATGTACATATGTGTGTATGCATGGAATATTCAAAGTGGTTGGAAACTGCTCATTGGGAATTTCTTCATACACCAAGTGTGTGTTAATGTGTGTCTTTTGTATGTTATCACAAAATCTACAATCCTCCTTTGGACTGGTAATAGGCTGCACAAGCTTGTTTAAATATTTATAGGGTAAAGAATCCCACGAATGTTCCTCATATTCTTTATTATCAAAAATAACTGGAAACCCACCAAGCTTTTTTCCTAACTGATGGGCATGTCTAAGAGCCCTTTTATATCCTATTAAATAAATAAAAAAAAAACAACTATTGCATGTTTTTCAGACTCTTTAGACTGGAACTGGTTTTTAGATATCAAATTAGGCCAATTGGAAATGTGGTATTTTGTAGCTTCTTCCTCTAAATTTCTCTCTTTCTTGGAACAGAGTGGATTATTCTCATCTTCATCATCATCTTTATCATTCTTCATATTAAAAGCCTCATGAGAACCAGAAAATATAATGGGGATTTATTTTTAGGCTTATGTTATAATGATGGAGTATCATCTCCATGATTATTCCTTGGTAAGGGCAGATCAAAAAGAACTTTCTGTTGAGGTATGACATTATGTAAAGCTTTCCTAAAAAATGTTCCAATAAATGAAACATCAATAGGCATACTATTAGGTACACTCTTTTGATACCAAACCTGAATATCCTTTCCTACTCTGTTGCATGTTTCTATATCCAAATTCCTGTGGTCTGAAAACCAATGACTACATTGCTGTACAAATGCTAAGAAGCAATCTATTGGGAAGTGCTGGCCATGCTTCCACTTTTTGTTAAAGTAGGCTGTATTATATGTATTAAAACCACTTTTTTCAATAGGATACTTATGACCCATGACTTTTTTTTATAGTTTTTGCCATTTCATGATTCTCTATTTGTTCAATTTCTTACCCAGGGATCTTGCCAAGCAATTCACTGAAATCTTAATCTTACCACACTTAGGCTTACCTCTACGGGTCCCTGTTCAGGAATGAGATGCCAGGGAACTTCCACGATAGAGGGTCAGAGGGTCTTTTCTGACAATGTGCCCCACAGAGCAGATGAGAAAATGAGGAGGGGAGGTAGGAGTGAGTCATGCAGTAGTGCCCTAGGGAATCTGACATTTCTGACTGACTAATAACTAGATTTCTTTTGCAGTTATGACTGACTAGCAACCAAGAGCTCTCTCTATCCATCTACTTATCTACCTACCTACCTACATGCCTACCTACCTACTTACCTACATACATACATACATACATACATACATACATACATACATACATACATACTTATCCATCCATCCATCTCACCATCCACCCGTCCATCAGTCTGTCCATCCCTCTGTCTGTCTGTCCATCAGTCTGCCTGCCTGCCTGCCTGCCTGTCTGTCTGTCTACTACTATCTATCTACTATCCAGCTTTCATAGAACAAAAACAGACTGATGATCATCTAGTATGGTTTACATGTTTGATCTTTTATTATATGTACAGGGCTATAAGTTCAGCCACAATTAGATAATACTAACAGAATAGCCATGTGCCTCCAATTTCAAGAATCTATATAATGTCTCCTCCCAAGAAAACATATTTATTTTATGGCAACTTCTTCTAGGCTAGGAGTCTTTGCAGTTTGAAAGCACTTCAGACAAATAGAAAATATATGAGTTCATCTCTTTATTAATAGCAAATACTAATACTTAACTGTTTCTGCTACACCCAACTTACTTTGTTTGAGATTCCAAAATAATCAACTTGTATAAGCTAAGAAAATGCACAGTTCTAATCAGAAGTTATGTGCTCCTCTATGCTCCTGATTTGAATAATACACTTGTATTTGTGTTATAATCATTTTCTCAATACATAAAATATAGGTTTCCAAAACCCTTATGCAATAAATATGTAAAGTCTCTGATAATGGCACATAGGCATTATTTAGTAAACAATGATGTTTGTAGTGCTTTTTTTTTTTTTTTAACTTGGGACAGTTAGAGTGAGTAACAAGGGATTATAATATCTGTAAAGTATCTCTTATTTTTTTATAAGTGATATTCTTTTTCCCTTTTTATTGGATATTGTCTTTATTTACATTTCAAATGTTATCCCCTTTCCCAGTTTGCCACAGAAACTCCCTATCCCATTCCCTGTCCCCTGCTTCAAGGAGGGTGTTTCCACACCCACCCACCTGCTCCCACCTTCCTGCTCTCACATTCACCTACACTTGGGTATCAAACCTTCAGTTTAGGGCCTTTTCTCCTATTGATGCCCAGCAAGGCTGTCCTATGCTACATATGCAGCTGGAGCCATATGTGCCTCTATGTGTACTCCTTGATTGGTAGTTTAATCCATAGGAACTCTGCGTTGTCTGGTTGATTGATATTTTAATCCTGTGGGGTTGAAAACTAATTCAAGAACTTCAGTACTTTCTCTAACTCCACCACTGGGGACCCCATGCTCAATCCAATGGTTGGCTGTAAGCCTCAGACTCTGTATTTGTCAGGCTCTAGAAGAGCCTGTCAGGAGACAACTATATCAGACTTCTGTCAGTATGCACTTCTTGCAATCCACAATAGTGTCTGGGTTTAGTAACAGGATATGGGATGAATCCTCAGGAGGGACAGTCTCTAGATGGCTTTTCCTTCAGTCCCTGATCCACACTTTGTCTCCATATTTTGTTCCCTCTTCTAAGAAGAACTGAAGAACACACACATTGGACTTTATTCTTTTTGAGCTTCATGTGTTTGTTGAACTGTCTCTTGGGTATTCTGAGAATTTGGGCTAATATCCATTTATCAGTAAGTGTTCTTTTATGATTAGGTTACCTCACTCAGAATGATATTTTCTCATTAACTCCAATGGATAATTTCTGAGCAGTTCAATGCATATAATGTAAATTTTCTTGTTAAGTGACATACATATACACAGAAAGAGTGGAAAGGGGGAGGGAGAGAGAGAAGAGACAAAGACTCAAACTCACACAAGAGACTGATAAGAAAAAAAGACGCAGGGAGAATGAAATAGAGAATAGACAATTCAAATCTGAGCTTGCCCTTTGTTAAATTATTTATGACATCATTTTGTCTCTAAATTGCTCCAACTTTGGGGAATTCCCCTTTTCCTGAAGTTTTTGTACCTTTACAGAGCGAAATAAACTTACATAAATGAATTGGAGCCAAAGTTTATTTAAAATAAACTCATCAATTCTTGACTATTCCCAAGAAACATTCATGGTCCCTGAAGCATGGAACGCATTTAGAATCTTGCACAAAATTTAATAATTGATTGTTCTGGTTTATGAGACCAGTTATACTAGATCATTTAATACTCTGGAATCAGATTGATCTCACTATATAGTCTCAATAAAAGGAAAGGAAATACCAGAAATCTGTCTTTCTATTGAATCTTTTGCATCTATTCTGCATAATTTACTGACCAATGTTAATTGATTATGTGATCCATGCCCATTAAAATACTTACATTTTTTTCAGGCAATACTATTTTCAATCATTTGTGAAATATGAAAAACCCCACCCATGAACCTCTCATTTGCCTTAGATGATGATTTCAAAAAAAGTGTTACAGCGAATGGGATTCTGAGTCATCTCACTACAAGAATAATAGCCATTATGACAACTATGTTTGAAATGAAACCCTTTGACTCCGAAGCAATTATGAAACAGTTCACAACACCCATAAGTTTAGTCTGTGGCTTCAGTAATGAATAGATGAATGCATGCCTGCTGATGCTCATAACTAAAGGCAGGAACACCCCTCTTCCCAACATTAGTTATCATCATTCTTTCAGCTACAAAATCTTCCAAACAGAGTTCAAACAATGGAATATTCAAAACTGGTTAATTTCAAAGCTGTTACCAGTACTCAGAAAAAAGTTTCTCATATTAATAGGAAAAAAGTTTCTCATATTAATACTTCTTTAGGTTTCTTTTCCAGTATCAGTAAAAAATCTGCAGATCTCTTTAGGACTCTGTTGATTATCTGCAAGAAGTTGGACTTAAGGAAATACAAATATTGAGACTGTTTCAATCTTGTCTCTTTCATCAGCTTGTGAAAATGCAAATTTTTAAAAATTTTTCCTTTTTATTGGTTATTTATTTATTTACATTTCAAATGCTATCACCCTTCTTGGTTTCCTTTCACAACCCGTATCCCATCTCCCATCCCCCTGCTTCTATAAAGGTGCTCCCCCCTCCTGCCTCACTGCCCTAGCATTCAACTATGATGAGGCATCATGCCTTTATAGAACCAAGGGCCTCCCTCCTTTGATGTCCAATGAGACAATTCTCTGCTACAAATGTAGCTGGAGCCATGGGTCACCCCATGTGTACATTTTGGTTGGTGGTTTAGTCCATGGTATCTCTGGGGTGTCTGTTTGGTTGATATTGTTGTTCTTCCTATGGGTTGCAAACCCCTTCAGCTCATTCAGTCCTTCCCCTACCTCCTCATTTGGGGTGTCCATTTTTACACTGGTGACTGCCTACAAGTATCCACATCTGTATTGGTCAGGCTCAGGCAGATCCTCTCAGGAGAAAATTATATCAGGATCCTGTCAGCAAGCATTTCTTGGTGTCAGCAATGGTGTCTGGGTTTGGAGTCTGCATATGGGATGGATCTACAAGTGGGGCAGTTTCTGGATGGTCTTTCCTTCAATCTCTGCTCCACTCTTTGTCCCTGTTTTTCCTTTAGAAAGTAGTAATTCTGGGTCAATATTTTGAGATCAATGGGTGGTCCCATACCTCAACTGTGGGCCATGCCTAACTTCTAGATATGGTCTTTAGAGGTTCTCTCTCCCCTTTGTTGAGTATTTCAGCTAATGTCATCCCCTTTGGGCCCTGGGAGCCTCTTGTTTTTCTGGTACCCGGGAGTTTCTGGTGGCTACCCCCAGTTCCCCATACCTCACTGCTATACATCTCTGTTCAATTTCTTTACCCTCTGTATTTCTCCTGTACTTCTCCCACACTTGGTCCTGACCTCCTTCTTCCCTACTCCTCTCTCTGTCTCCTTCCCTCTACCTCCTGTGATTATTTTCCCCATTCTAAGTAGGACTGAAGCATTTACACTTTGGTCATCCTTCTCTTCAACTTCATATCATCTGTGAGTTGTACTATGGATATTCCAAGGTTTTTGCCTAATACCCATATTTTCCTGAATATAGAAAAATACAAGTTTTAACTGTTAAAAATATCTGTAGTTGCTAACTCTTCTCATATTTTTGATGATTTGATAAAACCATGAAAATTGTGAAACATAGGGCTCAGTTATGCCAATATTCCTTTTTTTTTTTTTTTTTGGTTTTTTTGGATTTGGTTTTTTCGAGACAGGGTTTCTTTGTATAGCCCTGACTGTCCTGGAGTTCACTCTTTAGCCTAGGATGGCCTCAAACTCAGAAATCTGCCTGCATCTGCCTCCCAGAGTGCTGGGATTACAGGCATGCGCCACCACCGCCCCACTCTTTTTTATTGTTTTTGGTTTTGTTTTTGTTTGAAACAGGATTTCTCTGTGTAGCCCTGGCTGTCCTGGAACTCACTCTGTAGTCCATGTTGGCCTCGAACTCAGAAATCTGCCTGCTTCTGCCTCCCGAGTGCTGGGATGAAAGGTGTGCGCCATCACTGCCCTGCTATTTTTTTTTATTAAAGGAGAAAGGCTTTATTTTAGTTTACAGTTCAAAGTATAGTTTGTTGTGTCATGGAAGGAAGTACCTGGACATATTACATCCACGCTGACAGAGAGCAGTGAATGTATACTACCACCCAGTTCCCTTCTCTCTCACATAATCCAGAATCCTACAAAGGGAATAGGACCACTACTCAGAGTGGGCATGTCTTCATACTTCAAGTAAGCAATAAGGAAAAAACCCCAATTGGTATTCTGAGAGGCCTATCTCCTGGGTGATCTTAATTCTCTCAAACTGACAGTAACTTTCTCAGTACCATAGTTTCCTCTAAATCAATGATTTTCAACCAGTATGTTTCAAACCTTTTGCATGGATTTCATACAATCCTTTCACAGGAGTTGTATATCAGATATCCTGCACATCAGATATTATGTCATGGTTTATAACAGTAGCAAAATTATAGTTATGAAGTAGCAACAAAATAATTTTATGGTTTGGGAGTTACAATATGAGGAATTGAATTAAAGGGTATGGGCATTAAGAAGGTTGAGAACCACTACTTTAGATTAATCTGAAATGTTATATCACCTTACCTCTGCATGATAGCTCAGTACACAGTCCTGTTCGCCCTACCCATCTCACAATGGATTCATGGCTTGTTTGAATTCATCATGAGAAACAAACTCCTGACCTCCTCTCAGCATTGTTAGAACTTGAAAATATAAGCTTTACCCCATGTTATGGTATGCATATGCCTGGCACAGGGAGTGGCACTATTAGAAGGTGCGGCCCTGGTGGAGTGGGTATGTCACCATGGGTGTGGGCTTTAAGAACCTCATCCTAGCTGCATGGATTTTGCTAGCAGCCTTTAGATGAAGACGTAGAACTTCTAGCTCATCCTGCACCATGCCTTCCTGTATGCTGCCATTCTCCCTCTTTGATGATAATGGGCTCTGAACCATTGAATCTGTAAGCCAGACCCAATTAAATTTTGTCCTCATGAGAGTTGCCTTGGTTATGGTGCCTCTTCACATCAGTAAAACACTAATTAAGACATGTGTGTGTTTGTGCATGTGTATGTGCTTTTGTTTTGATACATCTTAACTCTATAATAAGTGTAACTCCTATGCTATAATCCTCTTTATGTAGCCAACCCATCTCTGTGTTGTTTATGCCCCTCCCATCTCTGTGTTGTTCTTCATTTCTTGTAGCATTTCCGCCTTCATTTGGTGTCATGTTTGTATACCCAAAAAATTGCCTGTAGCATTTTAGTAAAAGTCTACAAATGGCCTTAAATTCTCTTTATTTCAATTAATTTTCCTGAAGAGCATGTTCTTTTCTGACTGTAGAATTCTAGGCAGGTGGTGGTGGTGATGGTGCTGCTGCTGCTGTTGCTTCCAGCTTCTTTCCCTCCTCCTCTTCATCCTCCTCCTCCTTCTTCAACAGGCTAAGTATGGATCCCATAACTTTCATCACTTCTTGATAGTCACCACAAGTATTGTTGAAGAGTCCCTGAAAATAATGCTGCATTTTTCCTCCTGGGGGCTTTTTGAATGTTTCTCATTATCTCTCACATTCAGACTACAGATGGTTGTATTTTGCTTGGAATTTTGGTGGCATTTTTTTCTCTATGTTTTGACATTTTATTTTCACAATTTTTTGTGAGTTCTCAGCCAACCCCTCTTCACATACTGACTTTTGTTACATTTTCTTCCTCTTTTCCTAGTTCCTTGGTTAAATATATGTGTGACCTTTTAGTATACTTTATTTATCACATGTTTTTTTTTTTTCCTGAAAGAATTTTAAGATTGTTCTCCAATCTGACAATCTTATAATGAACCCTCTCTGCTCCTGGCAATATTTGTTTAGCTTGTCTTTATAATTATCCATTCCATTCACATATAAAATTTACTCATCCAATTATATTTGCCCATTGTACTAGTTTTAATTTAATTCGCTGAAATAGTCTTTTCATTTCATCATGTTCTCTACACTATTTTTTCTATTTCTTTCATTTTTGTTTCTTTCTTTCTTATATATTTGCTTTATTGATATTTCAAACAGTATCCCCTTTCCACATTATCCCTCCAAAAATCCCTTATCCTATACCCCGCCCACCTGCTCACCCCCCCCCATTTCCTGAGTTTCAGTCCCCTATTCTGGGGAATCAAGTCTTCACAGGACCAATGGCCTCTCCTCTCATTGATGTCTGAAATGGTCATCTTCCACTATATATGTAGCTGGCCACACGGGACCCTCCATGTATACTCTTTGGTTAGTGGTTTAGTCCCTGGATGCTTTGGAGGTACTGGATGGTATATATTATTATTCCTCTCGAAGGACTGAAAACCTCTTCAGCTCCTTGGGTCCTTTCTCTAGCTGCTCCATTGCAGACCTTATGCTCATTCTATTGTTTGTCTGTGAGCCAAATTTGGTCCACTTTCCAATAAGGATCAAAGTATCCACACTTTGGTCTTCCTTCTACTTCAGTCTTATGTTGTCTGTGAATTGTATCTTGTGTATTACAAGTTTTTGAACTAATATCCATTATCTGTGAGTATATACTATGTGTGTTCTTTTGTCACTGGGTTACCTCTCTCTGGATAATATTTTCTAACTCTAAACCTTTGCCTAAGAATTTCATGAATTCATTGTTTTTAATAGGTGAGCATTGCTCCAGTGGGTAAATGTACCACATTTTCTGTATCCATTCTTCTGTTAAGGGACATTTGGGTTCTTTCTAGCTTCTGGCTATTGTAAATAAGGATGCTATGAATATAGTTAAGCATATATCCTTATAACATGCTGGAGCATGTTTTGGAAATATTCCCAGGAGTGGACTAGCTAGGTCCTCATGTAGTGTTATGTCCAATTTTCTGAGGAACCAACAAACTGATTACCAAAGTGATTTTACCAGTTGAAAATTCTTTTTTTTATGTGTGTGTGTATGTAATTGCTTTATTTATTTACATTCCAGTATTGCCCCACTCCCAGTCCCCCATCACACAGTTCCTCATACCATTCTTCCTCCTCCTTGCCTCCCCACAAGATCCCCCCTTCCTCAGGCCTCAAGTCTCTCCAGGATTAGGAACATCTTCTATCATTGAGACCAGACCAGGCAGTCTTCTGCTGTATATGTGACAGAGGGTTGGGGAGAGAGCTCCCACCCACCTGTGCATGCTGCCTGGATGGTGGCTCAGCCCTGGGAACTCCCATGGGTCTGGGTTAGTTGAGACTGCTGGTCTTCCTATGAGGTCTCCCTCCCCTTCAACTTCTTCAATCATTTCTCCAGTTAACCAACTTAACCCAGTGTTTGGGTGTAAATATTTGCCTTTCTCTCAGTCAGCACTGGTAGGGCGTCTCAGAGGACAGCCATGTTAGGCTCCTGTCTGTAAGCATATCATAGCATCAGCAGTGCTGCCCTCTTCCCTGCCCTACCCCCATTAGATGGGTCCCAAGTTGGGCCTATCACTGGACTGCCTTTTTTTTTTTCTTCAGTCTCTTCTCCGTTTTTGTCCCTGCAGTTCGTTTAGATAGGAACAATTCTGGATCAGAGTTTTTGACTGTGGGTTGGCAACTCTATACCTCCATTTGAGGCGCTGACTATCTACTGGAGGTGAATTCATCAAGTTCCTTCTCCCCATTGTTGGGCATTTTGGTGAAGGTCACCCCCATTGAATCCTAATAGTCTTTTACTTCCCAGGTCTCTGATACTTTCTAGAGGATCCCCCATCTCCCATCCTCTGAGGTTGCAAATTTCCATTCGTTCTTGAATGGCTACTATGAACATAGTCAAACATGTGTCCTTGTGGTATGGTAGAACATCTTCTGGGTATATTCCCCGGAGTAGCACAGTTAGGTCTTCAGGTAGAACGATTTCCAATTTCCTGAGGAACCACCAGATTGATTTCCAAAGTGATTGTAATAGTTTTCATTTCCACCAGCAGTGAAGGAGTGTTCCTCTTTCTCCACATTCTTGCCAGATTCTGCTGCCACTTGAGTTTTTGATCTTAGCCATTCTGATTTTGATTTGCATTGTACTGATGACTAAGGACTTTGAACATTTCTTAAGTGCTACTCAGCCATTTGAGAGTCTTCTGTTGTGAATTCTCTCTTTAGATTTATACCCCACTTTTTGATTGAGTTATTTGGTTTGTTGGAGGTTAACTTCTTGAGTTCTCTATATATTTTAGAAATTAGTCCCCTATCAGATGTAAGGTTACTGAAGATTTTTTTCCCAATCTGTAAGTTGACAATTTGTGCTATTGACTATATCTTTTACCTTACAGAAGCTTTTTTAGTTTCATGAGGTCCCATTTATCAATTTTTGATCTTTGAGTATCAGCCATTGGTGTTCTGTCCCATAAACTTTTCCAAGTGGCGATTCATTCAAAGCTATTTCTAAATTTCTTTTCTAATTGATTCAGTGTATGTGGTTTTATGTCAATGTCCTTGATCCACTTGGACTTGAGATTTTTGCAAAGTGATAGATATGGATCCATGCACATTTTTCTATTAGCAGTTAGACTAGCACCATTTGTTGAAGATGCGCATCTTGAAAATTCTACCAGCAACGGAGGAGTATTCTTTCTCCACATCCTCACCAGTATTTGCTGCCCCCTGAGTTTTTGATCTTGGCCATTTTGACTGGTGTGAGGTGCAATCTCAGGGTTGTTTTGCTCTACATTACCCTGATGATGGATGTTGAACATTTCTTTAGATGTCAGCCATTCAATATTCCTCAATTGAAAAATCTTTGTTTAGCTCTGTACACAATTTTTAATACATTCATTGGGTTCTCTGGAGTCTAACTTCTTGAGTTCTTTGTATATATTGGATATTAGCCCTCTATCAGATGTAGGATTGGTAAAGATATTTTCCCAATCTGTTGGTTGCAGTTCTGTCCTATTGACATTGACCTTAGCCTTACAGAATCTTTGCAATTTTATGAGATCCCATTTTTCAACTCTTGATCTTACAGCATAGTTATTGGTGTTTTGTTCAGGAAAAATTGCCCTGTGTCCATGTGCTCAAGGTTCTTCTCCATTTTCTCTTCTATAAGATTCAGTGTATCTGGTTTTATGTGGAGTTCTTTGATCCAGTTGGACTTGAGCTTTGTACAGGGAGAAAAGAATGGATAAATTTTCATCCTTCTTCATGTGAATTGTCAGTTGACACAGCACCATTTCTTGAAAATGCTGTCTTTTTATCCACTGGATGGTTTTAGCAACTTTGTCAAAGATCAAGTGGCCATAGGTGTGAGGGTTCATTTCTGCATCTTCAATTCTATTCCAATGATCTAACTGCCTGTCATTGTACCAATACCATGCAGTTTTTAATCACTTTTGCTCAGTAGTATAGCTTGAGGTCAGGGATGGTGATTCCATCAGAATTTCTTTTATTGTTGAGAATAGTTTTCCCTGTCCTGGTTTTTTAGTATTCCAGATAAATTTGGAAATCGTTCTTTCTAACTCTATGCAAAATTGTGATGGAATTTTGATGGGGATTGCAATGAATCTGTAGATTACTCTAGGAAAGATGGCCATTTTTACTATATTAAACCTGACAATGCATGAGCATAGGAGATCTTTCCATCTTCTCAGATCTTTAATTTCTCTCTTCAGAGACTTGAAGTTCTTGTCTATAGATCATTCCCTTGCTTCGCTAGAGTCACACCAAGGTATTTTTTATTATTTGTGACTATTGTGAAGGATGTAATTTCCATAATTTCTTTCTAAGTCTCTTTAACCTTTAATTCGAGGAAGCCTACTGATTTGTTTGAGTTAATATTATATCCAATCACTTTACTGAAGTTGTTTATCAGGTTTAGGAATTCTCTGGTGGAATTTTTTGAGTCACTTAAGTATACTATTATATCATCTGCAAATAGGGATACTTTGAAATCTTCCTTTCCAATTTGAATCCCTTTGATCTGGTTTTGTTGTCTAATTGCTGTGACTAGAATTACAAGTACTATATTGATCAGGTAGGGAAAGAGTGGACAGCCTTGTCTATTCCCTGATTTCAGTGGGATTGCTTGAAGTTTTTCTCCATTTGGTTTGATGTTGACTACTGATTTGCTGTATGTTGCTTTTATTATGTTTAGGTCTGGGCCTGAATTCCTCATCTTTCCAAGACCTATATTTTGAAGATGTGTTGGACATTTTCAAATGCTTTCTCAGCATCTAATCAAACGATCATCTGTCTTTTATTCTTTCAATTTGTTTATATAATGGATTACACTGATTGATTTCCATATATTGACCCATCCCTGAATCCCTGAGATGAAGCCTACTTGATCATGGTGGACGATTGTTTTGATGTGTCCTTGGATTTGGTTGGCAAGAATTTTATTGAGTATTTTTACATTGATAGTCATAAGGGAAATTGGTCTACATTACTCTTTCTTTGTTGGGTCTTTGTGTGGTTTAGGTATCAGAGTAATTATAGCTTTTTAAAACGAATTGGCTAGTGTTCCAGGGCTTTGTTGTGGTTTGGAGATTATTAATGACTGCTTCTATTTCTTTAGGGGTTATGGGATTGTTTTGACAATTTATCTAATTCTGATTTAATTTTGGTACCTGGTATATGTCTAGATAATTGTCCATTGCATCTATATTTTCTACTTTTTTTTGAGAATAGGCTGTTGTAGTAGGAGATGATGATTTTTTTGGATTACCCCAGTATCTGTTGTTATGTATCCCTTTTCATTTCTGATTTTGATGATTTGGATATTGAGTCTGTGCCTTCTGACTTTTTTTTTGGCAAGGAGTTTATCTATCTTGTTTGTTTTTCCAAGAACCAGTTCCTGGTTTGGTTGATTCTTTGTATACTTCTTTTTGTTTCTTCTTGGTTGACTTCAGTTCTGAGTTTGATTATTTTCTTGATTGTATTTAATTCATTTTTTCTAGAGCCTTCAGCTGTTTTGTTACACTGTTAGTGTATACTCTTTCCAGTTTCTTTTTGGGGGCACTCAGAACTGTGATTTTTCCTCTTAGCACTGCTTTTATTGTGTCCCATAAGTTTGGGTATGTTGTGCTTTATTTGCATTTGTTAAAATGCAATTGTCTTGAATTTCTTTTTTATTTTTTTCCTTGACCAAGTTATTGTTGAATGGAATGTTGTTAAGTTTCCATGTGTATGTGGGTGTTCTATTGTTTTTGTTGTTATTGAAGACCAGCCTTATTCCGTGGTGATCTGAAGAAGTGCATGGAATTATTTCAATCTCCTTATATGTGTGGATATCTGTTATATGACTGAGTGTATGGCCAATTTTGCAGAATCTACTGTTAGGTACTGTGAAGAAGGTATATTCTTTTGTTTTAGTGTAAAATGTTCTATAGATATCTGTTAAATCCATTTGTTTCATAACTTCTGTTAGTTTCACTGGTTATCTGTTTAGTTTGCTATTCCCAGATCTGTCCATTGATGGGAGTGGGGTGTTGAAGCCTCCCACTATTATTTTGTGGTGTGTAATGTGTGCTTTGAGCTTTAGTAAAGTTCTTTTATGAATGTAGGTGCCCTTGGATTTGGAGCATTTATGTTCAGAATTGAGAGTTAATCTTGGTAGATTTTTCCTTTGATGATTATAAATGTCACTCACTATCTTTTATGGTTACTTTGTGTTCAAAGTCAATTATATTCAATATTAGAATGGCTATACCAGCTTCCTTCTTAGGACCAGCTTGGAAATTTTGCCATGGATTTCCTGGATGTTTTGGGTTAGGAGCTTTTTGCATTTTACATTTTCTTTCACTGTTTGTCAATGCTTTCTTTTTTTCAATATATTTTTTATTTACATTTCAAATGATTTCCCCTTTTCTAGACCCCCCACTCACTGAAAGTCCCATAAGCCTCTTTCCCTCCCCCTGTTCTCCCACCCACCCCTTCCCACTTCCATGTTCTGGTTTTGCCTTATACTGCTTCACTGAGTCTTTCCAGAACAAGGGGCCACTCCTCCATTCTTCTTGTACCTCATTTGATATGTGGATTATGTTTTGGGTATTCCAGTTTTCTAGGTTAATATCCACTTATTAGTGAGTGCATACCATGATTGATCTTTTGAGATTGGGTTACCTCATTTAGTATGATGTTCTCCAGCTCCATCCATTTGCCTAAAAATTTCATGAATTCATTGTTTGTAATGGCTGAATAGTACTCCATTTTGTATATATACCACATTTTTTGCATCCACTCTTCTGTTGAGGGATACCTGGGTTCTTTCCAGCTTCTGGCTATTATAAATAGGGCTGCTATGAACATAGTGGAGCATGTATCCTTATTACATGCTGGGGAATCTTCTGGGTATATGCCCAGGAGTGGTATAGCAGGGTCCTCCAGAAGTGATGTGCTCAGTTTTCTGAGGAACTGACAGACTGATTTCCAGAGTGGTTTTACCAGCTTTCTATGGTATCTTCTGCTTCTGGGAATCTCTTTTCTATTTCTCATATTCTCTTGTTCATGCTTGCATCCATGACTCCTGATTTCTTTCCTAGGTTTTCTATGTCCAGAATGGTTTCCCTTTGTGATTTCTTTATTGTTTATATCTCCGTTTTTAGATCCTGGATGGTTTTGTTCAACTTATTCACCTGTTTTGTTGTGCTTTTATTGTGTAATTCTTTAAGGGATTCTAGATATTTACCTGTGTTCTCTGGTATTTTTAAAGAGAGATATTTATGTCCTTCTTGCAGCCCCCTATCACCCTCATGAGCTGTGATTTTAAATCCACATATTGCTTTTCCAATGTGTTGGGGCATCTAGGACTTGCTGTTGTGGGAAAATTGAGTTTTGATAGTGCCATGTTGCCTTGATTAATATTCTTACATTTGTGTTTCAGTATCTGGTTATCACTTGTGTTAGTTGGTTCTTCAGTCTCTGGCTGGCACTTGTTCCTCCTGTGGGCCTACAAGCTTGTCCCAGCACCCCTGGTTGACCAGATCTATCCTGTCATGGAGTTCTTGGCACTGCCCAGCTAGCTCCTGGGTGCAGGTGGAGCCTGAATGGAACCTGGCACAGCTGCTCTGCCACTCCTGTGTACCTTGCACTCCTAGCTCTACCCGCCTGCTCAATTGCCATAGAGAAGCTATGCCAATATTCTTGTATCGTTCTTTATGTTTACAGTGTGGAGAAAAAAGGCCATATCTGCAAACAATATAAATTATAACTTGCTAATCATCCTCAGCACAGTTGACTTTCCTCTAATATACCTGTAAAATATGAAAAGAATATTTTCTCTTCCATTCAAAGTTGACCTAGTGTTGGTAAAAGAAAGATAATTCAGTTCCAAGAAAGAGGAGATATAGCACCCAGGGCTGCTGATGACAAGATCAGATGTCTTTCATTTCCTAAGCTAAGAATCCCATTGCTTTGGCCCCAGTGTTATCTAATCTCCAGGTTAGTTATACCCAGAGGAGCAGACTCCATATACTCAAGACTCTACCGCATGACATGGAACTTCATCTTTAATCCAGAAATAACAAGATATTTGACTACTACTATGAAAAGCAATTATATTTAGATTTATTAATACCTTTAGTTAAAGGTATAAGATTCTATTAAATTAATGTAGCTATCCCCAAATCTATTCCAAAACTGCTTTTTCTTGTTTCAGACACATCAAGGGACTCTGGAAGAGGTTTCTGTTTGCCCACATGTTGTTGATTTGGATTTTATGTGCCATATTCACAATATAGTTTACTGTATCTACTTTAGCAACAGTTAACTGTCTCTTAGATTTAAAGCCTAATTTTAACATAAATACTGCAACAATGTATTCTTTGTATTTTATTAAACAATAAACATACCAATGAAGATGTTCACTAGAAAAGAACTGGTCAAAACAACTGATCTCTAAGTGGATCCCAAATCAACATCATTTTATTCTGAGATACTCTTTTGCAAAGTTGACAGTTACCATATAGAACTGTGAGGAGGCAGGCATAGGGACACTCAGAATGCCTGTTTCTGAATAAATCTCCAGAATAATATTGTCTGTCATCTCAGTCCCAGGGCAGCTTCATGCTCTTCTATGTTTCCTGACACTCTCAGGATGTGGTTACAACACTATATCTAGCATAGTAATAGATGGCAGTGTCCTCACATGTCAAGTTGCTCAGCTGCATGTAGGCTTTATTGGAGGGTGTGTGTGTGCAGTCAGAATGACCTTACTCTGGAACTTCTGAGTATATACAGTATTACCAGACTTAGGATCTATCATTCCAGTCCATTCCAGGCCCTGTTCAGCCCTCTGTTTCAACCAATGCATATAGTATTCTATAAAGTTCTAGCCAGAAACCTTGTAGGACAACTTCACTGAGGCCCCTGGCCTCATGAGCTGAGCCCCAGACTGCTGCAGCTGGATCTCTGAGTGGACTTCTGTAGAAAGAATGGCAAAGTGAATGCCACTGTCACCAGAGTGTATAGCCTCCAAGTTTGGGACTTGGAAACCCCTTACCTGTAACTACTGCAATCAGGAACAAGATGATTCTGTTGTATTTCATGGTAAGGAACTTGTAATTCAGAGACTGTAAAGAAAACTGTGCTCATATGTTGTTGCGTGGTGTGGATATCCCTGTATTTATTATCATAAACACACATTCTTTGCATATTCATGAGGCAGGCTATTTCTTACATAAGGACAGTCCAGCTAGAAAAGAAGGAAGTCGTGTGCACCTGGGTCTGTCAAAAGGATACTGGGGTCAAATCCTAATGCCCTCTGAGGAATTTCCCTGAGACATATGTAGACTACTTAGATAAAATATGAAATTCTAATTTCTCATTTTTAAAATAGAACCCTAACCTGAGATTTACTTGTCTTAGTGACAAAGTTGATTGGTGGTAGTAGCAATGAGGATAATGGTTATCAGAAACTTAAAGAACTTGTTTATGAGAGTTTTAAATCTTTTCTAAATGCCTGAAATTAATAGTGGCCTTTACAGAACATTGCATACTAAAATATTATGCAAGTGACAGGAAGTGAGCATGCCTCAGAAATATATGCATGCAAATGATTATTTATTCAGAATTTTCTATAAGAAATAAATTACTGAATCAAACATGTCTCTCAACAAATGATTAAATAAACTAAATATTCTATACATACAACACAGCAAAATGTGTACTTCTGTGATGAATAAGAAAATCAGTTTTCTAAAGTAAATTATTGTATGAGTTGCTCATTTGTGAACTTCAGGTATTATGTATTTAGAAAAATTCATGTATGCAAATATGAAATTAAATGGTAATCAATATGTTTACTTGAAATAAATGACCAAATGGGAGTGATAGGAAAAAGGAAGAATATGTTGATGTCATGGAGGAAATTCCCCTCTCCACAATACCCTTTTGAAAAAATTTTCTAAACATATAATGTTGTTAGTTTAATTTTTAAAAATAATTGTGTTTTTCTCTTGCAATTTTCATTCATGACTAAAATTTCTTTCTCTAAAACTTCTGATCTGCTTTCTTATTTATGATTATTACAGTATGACTATGCATACACACACACACACACACACACACACACACACACACATATATATATATATATATATATATGTTATTTGGTTCAGTATTGAATGTACTTGGCTATAGGGCTGATCACTTGATATTAAATATTTGAAAATGTTCCTAGCATAATGTGATTATGAGTCTACATACAACTATACAGGCAACACAACTCAGACACCAGAAAAGAAAAACAAAACAAATAGACAAATTTTTAAACAGCATTTCTATATTTTCAAAGATATGTAAAAAAATTCCAATTTTTAAATTATCTGAAATGTAAATTGAATACCCAAAGGTATGTTCATCACAAATCTTAGGCTAAGTTGTCAGAAAAAGGAGCTGTTTAGACAGAGATGGTGACGTTGCAAAGATAAGGACATTTTATTACTTGAGTTTAAATAAGAATTATCACATTGTTATATGCATTTTTCAACAAACAAAATTAAGATCATCATATCATCTCCTAAACAACTAGTGGGTTAGGTTTAAGATCCAGTAACATGTGTCAGTGAGATGCCTATACCACTAGGTACAACCAATTGAATGTTTAGTCAAAGGAGCAAAGACAAGAAATTTACCTCATTATGAAGTTTGGTTGTGGGAATCCAGGAGTTAGTGAGATTAAAATAACCTCACTGTGTATACATATACAATAATCAAAGATGCAATAAAAAGTTGAGAAGATAATCACAGCATTTACAGAAGAAAGAATGGATAAAGAAAATGAAACTTTATTAACATACTACTACATGGTCTTGCAGTGAAGAAAATGCTGTCTTCTGTGAGAACATGAATGGCCCTGAGTGTGCTACCCGAAGTGAGAAAATCCAGTTACTTGAAGAAAAATGCTACCTGACCCTTGCTCATTACATGGAGTATGAAAAGATGGAAATCCAGAAATGAATATTATGATAAGATTCTCAGAGGCTGAGTTGAAAAGGGTAGGTGATAGTGAAAGAACATCCCCGATTTATGGTACAGACTATATAGGTGGCTTAATATTACAAAATTATTTAATTAAATATTCAAAAATATTTAATGAATGCATGTTAAATATTTGAACCAGAAAATAATTATATCAGTCAGCATGCTAATTACTTGATCATATTTTTCCATATTATATTCATAAATTAAGCATTAGATTATAACTCTGATATGCAAAATTGTTATTTGCAAATTTTTGATGTTTGAAATCAAATGTCAAACCCACATGATAGATATATTGCTTATTTCTACTGTATACACTCATGATTATACTTCAGTATACATGAATATATGAATGTTTGAATGTTTGAATGTATGAATGTGTGAACATGTGAACATATGGATATATGGATACATGAAGACAGGAATATGTTAATACATGAATACATGAATATGTGAAGACATGAATACATGAATATATGAATACGTGAATATGTGAAGATGTGAATGTGGGAATATGTGAATATGTGAATATATAAGTATATGAATATATGAATACATGAATTCATGAATACATGAATACACGAATACATGAATATGTGAATACGTGAACATGTGAAGATGTGAATTGGGAATATGTGAATATGTGAATATATAAGTATATGAATATATGAATACATGAATTCATGAATATAATTACTGAGTATATTGTATTGGTGTGCTGTATGCATAAACTTTTTTATTTTTTAAGTGAATTTAATACTTTTTTACTTATTCTTCCCATGTTTTATCATCTACCTACACACCCACTTTTACTTTTACATTCTTTCCCCCATGTTGAACAAAAAACTGAAACAGAAACAAAACAATTACAAAAAAAATGCCACAAAGTCAATATTTTGTGTTCAATCTACACCTAATCATGGGGCTTCTGTGAAGTGTAGTTGATATACTCAGTGTCACTCCGATGTAGAAATCTGACGTTCCCTAAGCAGCTATCAAGCATGATTGTGTTAATTTTTAAGATTGCTAAGTTGTCCCCAACTTCCCTCATCCACACTTGGATTTTGTTTGTCCTTGGTGTCTGTATGTATTGTTCATTAAGTCACAGTATCTGTGCGTTCATATGTGAGTCTTCCATGTTATGTCTGAAAACACTGTTTCCTTGAGGGCGTCCACATTGTCTGATTCTTACAATCATTCTGCTCTCTCTTCTGCATTGACACTGAGCATCCAGGGCAGGGATGTGACAAAGTCATCCCACTTAGGACTGAAAATGTCAAGGACTTTCTCACTCTGTCTTAGTCATCCATTTGTGGGTTTCATGTTGCTATTTTTAAACATATTACGAATAATGAAACAGAAATCTTGGGAAGCTGGCTAACCTCTACTGTCATCTTCAGAACCTTTTACATTCCTATGACATATCCACATTGTAAAGAAGCACTTTGTGTTTTTATAAGAAGGGTCTTCTGGATCTTTAATAAGCAGTGTGAAACATCCTCTTATACAAACTAATCTTCTTCTTCTTCTTCTTCTTCTTCTTCTTCTTCTTCTTCTTCTTCTTCTTCTTCTTCTTCTTCTTCTTCTATTATTATTATCATTATTATTATTAATTGTTATTATTATTATTATTATTATTATTATTTCTTTTTACAATTCAGTTGTTCTCCCCCTCCTGGGTCTGCCTTCCCACAGTTCCTCATACCATTCCTCCTCCTTCTGTCTCCAAAAGGATGTCCAACAATCCCTTTAGGCCTCCCCACTCCCTTGTTCAAGTCTCTTAAAAAAATGCAAAAAATGTGGTATATCTACACAATGGAGTACTATTCAGCCATTAGAAACAATGAATTCATGAAATTCTTAGGCAAATGGATGGAGCTAGAGAACATCATACTAAGTGAGGTAACCCAGACTCAAAAGGTGAATCATGGTATGCACTCACTAATAAGTGGATATTAACCTAGAAAACTGGAATACCCAAAACATAATCCACATATCAAATGAGGTACAAGAAGAAAGGAGGAGTGGCCCCTGGTTCTGGAAAGACTCAGTGAAGCAGTATTCGGCAAAACCAGAACGGGGAAGTGGGAAGGGGTGGGTGGGAGGACAGGGGAAGAGAAGGGGGCTTACGGGATTTTCAGGGAGTGGGGGGCTAGAAAAGGGGAAATCATTTGAAATGTAAATAAATTATATCGAATAAAAAAAATTAAAAAAAAAAAGAACCAGTCAGGCAGAAATCACTCAAAAGACCACTAATTAGAATATTGTAATAAACATTAATGTTTTCCTGTCTGCAGAACGCTAATATTTTTCAATAGAATATTGGGGAAGTAAGCTCACTGTATAGAGAGATGTGCTGGGTCTTGACCAGGAGATGGAAAATGGAAGGGACCTACAAAATTTCAGTTAAGTCTGGAGTGTATTGATGACAGTCACAGTGATATATATTTCTATATATTCCATGTTCCATGTGCATTTATTTCTTGAGATGGGAAGATGGAAACACAAGAGGAAACTTGGAGATTTGTGGGATAGGATGGTTTTAATATTTCTGCAAAAATTAAATATTTTGTAGAAGAGATCAACAATGTAGCCAGAACATTTCATGAAACCAATTCTTACAAAAGATTTTGGAAGCAAAATTAAGAATACTAACACTTTCAGAGGTTGTAAAATGACCATTTGTTCTTAAAACTAATCCAATAAAAAGGAAATAATGCCTGGTATACTGGAAACCTAGCAAATACCAAGGGTTTATCAAGTCATAAATACTGGGAAAAATTATGCCTGCCACTTTACCAAATAATGTAATCTCTATCCTTTAAGTACTTATCCTTATGCCCACAGACATATGTTGTTACCTCCAATCATAGAGAAGACATCTAACTACTATCTATACCTTGACACCATTATTGTAAGCCATAAACTATCAAAATGCCAAGTTGTGAATTCTAAACCCTAGTCAAAGAATTGCAGGCAACATAAGAGCTGCAAGTACCATAACTGAATTTATAAAATTTATTTTAGAATATATTCATATAAATATTATATATAAGTAGTATATGATAGATATATACATATTAATATATAATTTGTTTAAAGAATAGTCTTCTAGGTAGAAGAGTATATCAATATGTTTTCCAATACCAAAAAGCCCAGGCAACATAATCACAAGTAATTTACATGACTGTGCAGTTTGTGTAAAAATATGTGGCATAGGGAATGAGGAACTGGAATAGCCACTGGAGGGTCCCAGATGCCAGGGAAAGACAGGCTCCCAGGACCCAACAGGGTTAACTTTAGGCAAAATATGCAGAGAAGGAGTGATAGAATCTGAAAAGCCTACCTGAAGTAGATAGGCATGGCCACCATTTAAGCGTTGGGGCCAGCCACCTATCTCAAAATTTTCAACCCAGAAATGTTCCTGTACAAAGGAAAAACAGGGAAAAAAGTGGAGAAGAAATGGAAGGAAGGGCCATCTCAGGACTGCCCCACCTGGAGATCCATCCTGACTGCAGACTCCAAACCCCTACACTGTTGCTCTTGCCAAGAAGTGCTTGCTAACAGTAACCTGATGTGGCTGTTCCTTGGGAGGTTCAGCCAGCATCTGGAGTGTCCCAGATGCCAGGGAAAGACAGGCTCCCAGGACCCAACAGGGTTAACTAATCTGACCAAAGCATGTGCATGCTTGGACCCAGAGGGTGGCCTAGTCACATATTAATTGGAGGGTGAGGCCCTTTGATCTGTGGAGATTTGATGTCCCAGCATAGGGGAATGTTGGAGCAATGAGGTGGGAGAAGGAGGTTGGTTTGGTGAGGACACTCATAGAGGAAACTGAAGGAAGGAGGGGGCAGATATGGGATGGGAGTTTGTGAAGGGGTAACCAGGAAGTGGGATATCATTTGAGATGTAAACAAAAGGAATCATTAATAAAAAATAAAAAAATATATATTAACCATGAATGCTCTGATATTTTGAGATTCTGGCTCCATAATAATACTAACCTTGAGGAATGTAGGAGGCATACTTTTCTTTTGCAACAGAATCACAAAAATTACAAAGCTGTGGCCTGATAGAGCTATCAATGGACTTACATCGGTTTTCCTCCATGATTTGATGTTTATTGCTTTGTTGGCTCAGGGAGTGGAAGGAGAGCTATTTCAGATTTGGAGGAGGGGTATGGATTAGGGGAAGGGGCGAGTGGAAACCCATTTGATTTTCTAATGAAGCCCTGTCCTTTGGTGAGAGAAGGAGAGGTGCATGGGACCAAGTGCTTGTTTAATTCTTCCTTTAAGGGCTTATAAAGGGGTAGAGATGGGTAGATGGATTTTATTTTGATATTATTTGCATATGATCTATGTGTATGAAATAGGGTGGTTTTGAAGATTTTGATCTTTGAGTTCAACCAACTGAGGAGGCACAGAGGCCTTGGTGTCATCTGCCTGTCCTGTTTTAGAGGATCCTTTGCATTGCCGAATTACATCTGAGATCAGCAAAATTCATGGAAGGGGGCTTTCTGTCTTGTGTGTCCTACTTTGGATAAGAAATGTTATGGGGGAACATGAGTCAAGACTGCAGATATTTCCATTGGCCATGCATGGTGCTATCTGAAGAACTTCATCCCAAAACAAGGAAGTTTATCTTTTTTGACAATCTTTATTCTGTGGGGTTTTAATAAGGCACTTAGTATTGCTTGAAGTCAGGGATACTGATTCCCCCAGAATTTCTTTTGTTGATGAGAATAGTTTTAGCTATCCTGGGTTTTTTGTTATTCCAGATGAATTTGAGAATTGCTTTTTCTAACTCTGTCAAGAACTGAGTTGGGGCCTTCCTATACTCAAAGGATAAGCAGGCTGAGAAAGAAATTAGGGAAATGACCCCCTTCACAATAGCCACAAACAGTATAAAGTATCTTGGGGTGACTCTTACCAAACATGCGAAAGATCTGTATGGCAAGAACTTCAAGACTCTGAAGAAGGAAATGGAAGAAGACCTCAAAAAATGGGAAAACCTCCCATGCTCGTGGATCGGT
Source organism: Apodemus sylvaticus (assembly GCF_947179515.1). NCBI lineage: Eukaryota > Metazoa > Chordata > Mammalia > Rodentia > Muridae > Apodemus > Apodemus sylvaticus. Next base: position 8,110,112 of record NC_067477.1, on the reverse strand, counting down.
AGAATCAATATAGTTAAAATGGCCATTTTGCCTAAAGCACTATACAGATTCAATGCAATACCCATCAAAATCCCAACTCAATTCTTCACAGAGTTAGAAAGAGCAATTATCAAATTCATCTGGAACAACAAAAAACCCAGGATAGCTAAAACTATTCTCAGCAACAAAAGAAAATCTGGGGGAATCAGTATCCCTGACCTCAAGCAATACTACAGAGCAATAGTGTTAAAAAACTGCATGGTATTGGTACAGTGACAGGCAGGAGGATCAATGGAACAGGATTGAAGATCCAGAAATGAACCCACACACCTATGGCCACTTGATCCTCGACAAAGAGGCTGAAAACATCCAATGGAAAAAAGATAGCCTTTTCAACAAATGGTGCTGGTTCAACTGGAGGTCAGCATGCAGAAGAATGCGAATTGATCCATCCTTGTCTCCTTGTACTAAGCTCAAATCCAAATGGATCAAGGACCTCCACATAAAGCCAGACACTCTGAAGCTAATAGAAAAGAAACTGGGGAAGACCCTTGAGGACATCGGTACAGGGAGAAAGTTTCTGAACAGAACACCAATAGCGTATGCTCTAAGAGCAAGAATTGACAAATGGGACCTCATAAGGTTACAGAGTTTCTGTAAGGCAAAGGACACCATCAAGAGGACAGATCGGCAACCAACAAATTGGGAAAAGATCTTCACCAATCCTACATCAGATAGAGGGCTAATATCCAATATATATAAAGAACTCAAGAAGTTAGACTCCAGAAAACCGAACAACCCTATTAAAAAATGGGGTACAGAGTTAAACAAAGAATTCTCACCTGAAGAACTTCGGATGGCGGAGAAGCATCTTAAAAAATGCTCCACTTCATTAGTCATTAGGGAAATGCAAATCAAAACAACCCTAAGATTTCATCTTACACCAGTCAGAATGGCTAAGATTAAAAATTCAGGAGACAGCAGGTGTTGGAGAGGGTGTGGAGAAAGAGGAACACTCCTCCACTGCTGGTGGGGTTGCAAATTGGTACAACCACTCTGGAAAGCAGTCTGGCGGTTCCTCCGAAAACTGGGCACCTCACTTCCAGAAGATCCTGCTATACCACTCCTGGGCATATACCCAGAGGATTCCCCACCATGTAATAAGGATACATGCTCTACTATGTTCATAGCAGCCCTATTTATAATTGCCAGATGCTGGAAAGAACCCAGGTATCCCTCAACAGAAGAGTGGATACAAAAAATGTGGTATATCTACACAATGGAGTACTATTCAGCCATTAGAAACAATGAATTCATGAAATTCTTAGGCAAATGGATGGAGCTAGAGAACATCATACTAAGTGAGGTAACCCAGACTCAAAAGGTGAATCATGGTATGCACTCACTAATAAGTGGTTATTAACCTAGAAAACTGGAATACCCAAAACATAATCCACACATCAAATGAGATACAAGAAGAAAGCAGGAGTGGTCCCTGGTTCTGGAAAGACTCAGTGAAACAGTATTTGGCAAAACCAGAACGGGGAACTGGGAAGGGGTGGGAGGGAGGACAGGGGAAGAGAAGGGGGCTTACGGGACTTTCGGGGAGTGGGGGGGGGCTAGAAAAGGGGAAATCATTTGAAATGTAAATAAATTATATCAAATAAAAAAAAAAGACAAAAAAAAAAAAAAGAACTGAGTTGGGATTTTGATGGGGATTGCGTTGAATCTGTAGATCACTTTTGGCAAGATGGCCATTTTTACTATATTAATCCTGCCAATCCACGAGCATGGCAGATTTTTCCATTTTCTGAGGTCTTCTTCGATTTTCTTCTTCAGAGACCTGAAGTTCTTGTCATATAGATCTTTCACTTGTTTGGTTAGAGTCGCACCAAGATACTTTATATTGTTTGTGGCTATTGTGAAGGGTGTCATTTCCCTAACTTCTTTCTCAGCCTGCTTATCCTTTGAGTATAGGAAGGCAACTGATTTGCTTGAGTTGATTTTAAGCAGCCGCTTTGGTGAAGTTGTTTATCAGCTGTAGGAGTTCTCTGGTGGAGGTTTTCAGGTCACTTAAGTATACTATCATATCATCTGCAAATAGTGATAATTTGACTTCTTCCTTTCCAATTTGTATTACCTTGACCTCCTTGTCTAATTGCTCTTGCTAGAACTTCGAGTACTATATTGAAAAGATAGGAGAGAGAGGACAGCCTTGTCTAGTCCCTGATTTTAGTGGGATTGCTTCAAGTTTCTCTCCGTTTAGTTTGATGTTGGCTACAGGTTTGCTGTATATTGCTTTAACGATGTTTAGGTATGGGCCTTGAATTTCTGTTCTTTCCAAGACTTTTAGCATGAAAGGATGCTGAATTTGGTCAAATACATTTTTTGCATCTAATGAGATGATCATATGTTTTTTTTTTCTGGGGGAATCAGTATCCCTGACTTCAAGCAATACTACAGAGCAATAGTGTTAAAAACTGCATGGTATTGGCACAGTGACAGACAAGTGGACCAATGGAATAGAATTGAAGATCCAGAAATGAATCCACACACCTATGGTCACTTGATCGTTGACAAAGGAGCCGAAAACATCCAGTGGAAAAAAGATAGCCTTTTCAAAAAATGGTGCTGGTTCAATTGGAGGTCAACATGCAGAAAAATGCAAATTGATCCATTCTTATCTCCATGTACTAAACTTCACTCCAAGTGGATCAAGGACCTCTATGTAAAACCAGACACACTGGAATTAATAAAAAAGAAACTTGGAAAGATCCTTGAGGACATTGGCACAGGGGAAATGTTCCTGAACAGATCACCAATAGCTTATGCTCTAAGATCTATAATTGACAAATGGGACCTCATAAAATTACAAAGTTTCTGTAAGGCAAAGGACACTCTTAAAAGGAGAAAACGGCAACCATCAAATTGGGAAAGGACATTCACCAACCCTACATCTGATAGAGGGCTAATATCCAATATATACAACGAACTCAAGAAGTTAGACCCCAGGGAACCAAATAACCCTATTAAAAATGGGGTACAGATCTAAACAAAGAATTTTCACCTGAAGAAATTCGGATGGCTGAGAGGTACCTTAAGAAATATTCAACATCATTAGTCATTAGGGAAATGCAAATCAAAACAACCCTGAGATTTCACCTTACACCTGTCAGAATGTCTAAGGTCAAAAACTCAGGAGACAGCAGGTGTTGGCGAGGATGTGGAGAAAGAGGAACATTCCTCCACTGCTGGTGGGGCTTTAAGATGGTACAACTACTTTGGAAATCAGTCTTGGGGCTCCTCAGAATACTGGACATGATACTTCTGGAGGACCCTGCTATACCTCTCCTAGGCATATACCCAAAGGATTCCCTAGCATGCAATAAAGACACATGCTCCATTATGTTCATAGCAGCCTTATTTATAATATCCAGAAGATGGAAAGAACCCAAATATCCCTCAAAGGAGGAATGGATTCAAAAAATGTGCTATATTTACACAATGGAATACTACTCAGCAATTAGAAACAATGAATTCACAAAATTTTTAGGCAAATGATTTGATCTGGAAAATATCATCCTAAGTGAGGTAACCCAATCACAAAAGAATACACATGGAATGCAATCTCTGATAAGTGGATATTAATTAGCCCAGAAGCTCTGAATACCCAAGGCACAAATCGCATAACAAATGACTCCTATGAAGAAGTATGGAGAGAGTCCTGATCCTGGACAGGATTGATCTAGCATTGGAGGGGAATATAAGGACAGAGAAAAAGGAGGGAGGTGATTGGAGAATGGATGGAGACAAGAAGGTTTATGGGACATATGCGGAGGGGGATGTGGGAAAGGGGAAATCATTTGGAATGTAAACAAAGAATATAGAAAATAAAAATATTTTTCAAAAGGCACTTATCTCCCTGACCTGGGGATTTTTTCTTTCTTGTGAAGATGACAGAAATGAATATTTCAGGAGAGAAATCGCTTCCCTGGAGTGTTACAGCTCAATAAAATAGACACCTTCAGTTGATCTTTGGTGAAGTAACTTGTGCCCTTTCTCCCTTGTGGATAAGGCCTTATGAGTATTTGGGGTTGGGTTGAGATCTAGAGGCAGATGCATTCTATTGAGTTGGTCTGCCATATTAGGGATGGCTAATCTGCATGTAGAAAGACTTCAGATGTTCTTCTTAGGGGACTGATTGTCACAATATTCTCAATGGAGTGTCATGGTTATGGGCTCCTTGTCAGGAACAGGTCTGAAGTAGATTTAAATGGCTAGCATGCTCAGTTATGAGAATTGATGGGGTTCATGAATCTGCTTGACTTACTATGTTTTCTCTTCAGTGTCACAGTCCCCTGCTCCACAGAGTGGCACTAAATTACTGCTGACACTCTCTGCTTTCCCCAATTTGAAAATGTTGTGAGATTTCCTGTTATGGATTTTTTTTTTCTAAAAGTTCCCTGGGGGACCGCAAAGGCAACAGAATAAGGGCAGGCATTTATTTATTTTTCATTAGGGTACTGGTTATTGATTTGTCCAGGTATCCTATTAAGCTAATAACAGAGCAGGAGTGATTTATGACTAGCAAATGGATATTGAAGATGGAAAAAGGGGAGATGAGAATATCAGGTTCTTTTTCTTAAGTTGGTAGAACTCTGTTACTGCCATTTTAACTCATATTAGTGAGTGCATCCATTTCATTTAGAATTTTGGTTGCACCAACAATTGGTGTGTGGAGCCATTCCAAAATCTGTCTGGACCTGATAAAGGGTTTTGACATGTATAGTGGAGGAATAAAATATAAATACCTGTATGGGCATTGTTGGATCATATGTAGGGAAAGTCATGTCTATTAGGGCCACATTGACACAATTTAGAATTGGGTTGACTCAGCAGAGAGTTTTCCAGGAGGAGGGTTTTTAATTTCTTTTTCAGAGGTTAAATGGAGGTTGGAGATAGCTTCTGGGAAAGGGTAACCAAGGACAAAATCAGTTAAGATTACCCAAAAATGTCTGGAGGGAGGCAGGAGTTAAGTTTTGAAGACAAGAAAGGAAATATACTTGAGAGAGTTTTTTGAGGTATAGGACACTTCTGTCCCTTGAAATGCAATGAGTAGAATGTGTTGTATATTGTGAGGGGCTACTTTGATTTCTAAAGAGGGTTTGTAAGGTACAAATTGGTCTTACAGTTGTGAGGGGAGGTGGAAGAATTCATGGATATTAAGATGCGATCCCTATAGCAATATATATTGAGTCCTTTTACTAATAAGGTTTTAATGCAGAGGCCACAGCTTCTTGGCAAAAGGTTGGAGTGTTCGAAGTTCCCTGAGGGAGAATGGTCTATTCATATTGTGTGGCTGGCCCAGAGTTGTTAATGGGGGGGAGGTACTGAGAACAAAATGTGCTCACAGTATCAAGGATGGAAAGGAATAGAAAGAAAGAAGTTTATGTTATTTATTACCAATAGGAGGATATTGATAGGGGTGGCTGAGATATGGGTAGTACCCACTTGTGGAGAAACTCAGACCCATATGGTTTTATTAATTGTTCATGAATTCTTTCTTCATCTCTATCCCTTTGAGCTCTTATGTTATAGTGAACACAGGGATGTCCCATATACTGTAAGAGGAAATGATGTGTTGTGGTAGAAGATGATCTTTTAACAGTTGTGTTAAACTGTTTGTGTTAAACTGAAGGGTCTTCAAATTTGTCCCTTGATAGAGGTTACTGTTCAACCCAAATGACTTCATTGGAATGGCGATGAAGTTAGGGAGTATTAAGCTTAATACTGGTCCCGAGAATTAGAGAAGATTGGTGAGGGGATTAGAATCTTCTTTGGTATAATTTTATTTATAGGTATTTTCATCTATCCTAATGTGATTGCTTTGTGCTTGAGTGGTAAGCACTACCTCTAGCCAGTTATCTCTCCTTAGAAGATTGATGGTGACATGATGTAAAAGGGAGTGTATTTGGCAGCAGCTCCATCAAGGTCATCCTACTTGTAGGCCTGTTTGGTGACAAATGCATGAGAGGAGACTCCTATCCTTTTTTAAACACAAATTAGAGAAAAATGATTTAGATGTTAATTATTCTATACATTACCTTCAAGATTCTAAGATTTTAATTATTTATCAGCAATGCAAGGAAATATTTTTGGCATATTCATTTAAAATTCAGTACCACCTTGATTTATTATGATCTATTAAGATCTATCTGTTGAAAAGTGAAAAATAGCCAATCAGTTCTTTAAAGTACAAATATAGCATTATCTTCTAACTGGAAAAGAAAAGCTCTTTGGAAAACCTAATCTATCCTTGTTGTTAACCTTATCTGGTTTTACAAAGATATATCACTGATCATTAAACTCTGTTCTTCTTTAAAACAAACAAATTAAGAAGGGAATTAGATAGGGAGAATTGATTGAATTATGTTAGTAAAGTAAGAACATTTAGCTAATGCCATGGTTTAAACCTAATAAGAATATGTTTTAATAAATATTACCTTAATGAAGTATGTCAAGATGTGGCAGAGTTCTATATTTGGTCAGTGTTTTTGAAAAAAGTCCATAATAAAAGTGAACTATAAATTACTTTAATGTAATATGTATAATATAAATTGGCTTTTTATCAAAATATAGAAAAAACTTTCTCATGAAGGCATACTTTATAAACAAATCCCATCTTTCATTTTATTTCTAGTAATACCTTCATGTATCATATGAATAAATATCAAGTATGGCAGGTGCATTACTGCAATAACTTTTCCAATAATTTTACCAAGCCCCACAATTTTGGTGTAGAGTATGACTGTTATGTATTTTTAAAGGGAACTTGGAGGTGCCCATTTATTGTAGAAGTTCAACACATGGAATTGATACGCAAGGAGTTGCAGAGCATTATGTCTAAAGGCAACCTATAATTAGAAACAGAATATATCTGTGTTGGTGTCTTCAAAGTTTTCCTCTTTCCAATAAAAATTTATACTCACATACAGTTTCTCATATATTAGCAATTCTGCTCAGTCGTCACTTTCCAATGAAAATAACTCCGAGGAAGATGGAGAATGATAAGTTCCAGAGAAAATTTCAGATGAAATTAGGACACAGAGAGGCAATGCACTGTTTCTCTTGTCATCTGCGCCCCCTGTTGGTACTGAGGACCCCTGTCAGGAGGTTTGTGTCTAGGTTCACACTGAAGTCCCCTCACTGTGTACATCTCTTGCACAGTAATAAGTGGCACTGTCTTCAGATCTCAGGGTGTTCATCTGAAGGTAGAGGATGTTTAGGGAATTATCTCTGGAGATGGTGAACCGACCCTTCACAGATGCACTGTACTCTGTTGTGTAACCATTGGCTTTGTTTCTAATAAAACCCAACCACTCAGGTGCTTTCCCTGGAGGCTGGCGGATCCAGCTCATGTAGAAATCAGTGAAGGTGAATCCTGAAGCTGAACATGAGAGTCTCAAAGAACTCCCAGGCTGTACTAAGCCTCCTCCAGATTCCACCAGCTTTACCTCACACTGGATACCTGCAATAGTAGAGAATCTTAGTCAGAAAAATGTCACATGAACCCACTGTCCCTATTTCTCACACATACACAGTAAGTATCCCCTTTTCACTGTAAAATACCATTTAAAAGTGTTAAAAGGAAAATCCAGTTCAGCCACAACTCCATAGTGAAGGTCTGTGTTCAAGGCTGATCAGTGAATCGGGGAACAGAAGGCTTGGGATATCCACATTAGGCTCCTGTGCCAGAGCTAGAGACTGGACAGGTTTTATGAGAAGAGAGTGGGTCCTAATTTGCATGTCTTCCTGATATAGCATCAACTCATGTGTTGAAGCTGCTGGCTGTGCAGAATACAAAATCAAAATGGATCCATTAGGTAGCAGGAGCAGTGTTACAATATTATTTATTGTATATCTGTGATAACACTTCAGTGTTTTATTTTCATTTAGCCAGTTAACTTTCCTACCAGCAATATGCAAAAAAAATTGTATGTGTCTAAATAAGATATGATGATTGTTTTCTTGATGAAAACCATTCTTACTGACATGAGATAGCGTAATGTCACATTTAATTTTCTTCTCTGTGAAGTCTAAGAATATTGAACACTGGTTCATATATGTGTTGTACATTCATGTTTTCTTTTTAGAGAACCATCTGTGGTTGATTATTCTGTATGTTGGTATTATTATTTGGGTTAATGTTTTAGCTGACTGCAGATTCTATCTAATAATATTTTTCAAAAATATGCTGGAGAAAGATTCTCTCCAGGTTTAAAATAGATACTAAATATAATTAATTTCACTGTTCATCGAGTAAACCCAAACTAATTCTAATTTTACATTTCATCTGGACCATTAAAACAGAATAATATACAATTAGAATGAAATTTATATGCTGCAAATTTGTGTAAAGGACAATCTTTAATTACTGTTGGTGAGAGGATTAGTTAGTACAAGTACTATAGAAATCAGTGTGATAACTCTAAATGTACTCAAGTTTAATGGGCAAAGTTTAATAATTACTCAAAATAGTTGTGGAGGAGAATAATCTTACATGTCATTATCTACAACTAGCAGGACATTTGTTGGAACTGGGAAACATTACTTTTGAATACAGTAACTCAGTCTAAGAAAGACATATTTTACATCTTCTTGTTAGTATGTGGATATTTGCCTGAAATATTTTTAATTCCTTGGTTAAAAATTATCATATATATATCATATATATATATATATATATATATATATATATATATATATATATATATATATATACTTAAGCATTTGACAATAACTCAAACAAATATTCTCATTATAGATTTCAAATACTTTTGCTAAATAATATTTTGGAAAATTTCTTACCTATATGTATATATTTTAAAGATAGCCATCTTTCTTAGCCTCCCCAGCCATTTTCCAGAACCATGAATCCCTTCTGACTTCATGTCCTCTTCTCAATTAGAAAATAATATAACACACAGTTTGATTAATTCCATACACAGGATTGTGTGTAGGTCCATGGAATAGAGTATGTACAATATGTCAGATTCCATACATACACAAATAAATGCTTCTTCCTTAGGAAGAACCATCTATCCCTGTGTCATTAGCCAGGGATATGGCCTCAGGAATGTTTCTCCCATCCACACTGTAATTATGATATGACTAGTTTCATTCTTTGTAGTTTGTAAGCAAGAAACCAGAGTTCCTGTGCAATTCAGTGTCCAAAGTTTGTTTCATGTCTAAAAGTCAAATATTTTATACCACCCAATTCCATCCTATTGTTGTTTTGTTATTTCCCTTCCATTTCCCACTGTATTACCCAAGCCTTTGGTTGTAATATTAATATAGATGACTTATGTCCTGTTGTTATAAAATTAATAGTGTTACCAATATCTAAGTGGAGTCCTTTGTCATGGTGCCACATATTCTTGGAGAGAGACCTTCAGAGGTGGAGTGTAACTGCTAAGATCTGAGTGTCTCTGTCACGTTAAGTTTAAGCATCTTACATGCCATATTCAGTTGATCTTTGACAGGTTTGAAAGATGGACTCTACCAAGCATATTTGAGTTAAATAATCTTGTGCTTTTAGTATTTAGCATGACTATAAATAAAGTTCTGAACATGTTAAAGAATTAGATTGTATATAAGGTGACTAATAACTTGTGATTTTTAATTGTCCTTTTCAGTTTACAGTAATTTAGTGTTGTTCATAAAATTAAGACATAGTTTTTATCCCTGTTATATTTATACATAAAATAACAAATTTAAAATGGTATTCTCTTAGTATCAAAAAAAACCATTTAAATTAATAAACATAGTCGATACAGAGGCAGGTAACTCTGCTGACTTTTATATAGTATATCCTTATAGAATGTAACAGTTTCTTGGATGACTTAAAGCTGTTAAAAAAAAGCTGCACTGTTCTAATGCTAGCAAAAGGAAAGTTGAGATGTATATGCTAAAGTCAATTTCTGTTAACCTGAATAGACTGTAAGGGGAGATATATTTTTATACCAGTAATTTTTAACCCTTTTAAATGTTGTAAACCTCTAAACTAGTTAAACACCATAATCTCTCAATTGTGTTTTTCTAATATCAAAATAAAGTACATTTTAAAGAGCCTAAACATATTTTTCTAAAGATAAAACCAAATTCTAATAGTATAAACAAATAATGTCTCTATAATTAATACCAAGTGGGTTATTTTTCTGTCTCATGTTTGGCTCTCATCAAGGTACATTCTTTACATGAACAAATTAAGGTGTAGTTTTTACATCTTAAAAAACAACATTGCTTTAAACCCTATCTTTTATGAAAATAGTTTTACAAGACAGGACAGCAGTTATAGAAGTCATATGGCAGACTTTAGTTGAGATAGTGGTGAAGATTTTTTTGCTTGTTTTTTTGTTTGTTTATTAGCTTTATCAAGAAATTCAAATGTGGTGATAAATCTCAGGTTAAGAGATGATTATAACTCAGTCTACCTAAATACCAAACATGATTAAATTCTTTTATGATAGACTCCTGTCTTCAAGTATAACAAAGAATCATTAATATTGTTTGGTCAGGTAGACCATAGTTGTGGATACCAGCTTGAAAGAATGTAATATCTCAACTCTCTCATGACTTAAACTCCCAGTTAACATTAAATACATATAGAGTGAAAGAATAAAGATTATTTAAATAACAAAATGCAAACTCATATTTTAGGTCAAAAGATATTACAACTGACTCTAATGAAATACTGAACATGATTAAAAAATTTTATGATAGGCTCCTCTCTGCAAGTATAACAGAATATCATTGTCAGAGATTTTTGCTTACCCATTGGATGGTTTTCAAGTTTTGCCAGTTATTGGTTGTCCTTTCTTTCACTCTGTGCTCCATGCCTGCAATTCTTTTAGGGAGGATAAATTTCGGGTTAAAAGTTTACTCTCATTGAAGCAGGGGGAACGGATAGGGGATATGGAGGATAACATTTGCAATGTAAATAAATAAAATATCCATTAAGAAATGAAAAAAAAATACCTGGGTTACCTCTTTTAAGGTGAGATCTTCTAGTTCCTCTATTTGACTGCAAAATTCATGATTGTTACTCGTTTGTTTTTGATAGCTGTATAGTATTCCATTGTGTATATGAACCACATATTCTGTATCTATTCTTCAGTTGAATTTTACTGTTTCTAGTTATTACAAATAAATCTGCAATGAACACAGTGGAACATGTGTCCTTGTGGCATGATGGAGCATTATTTGTGTATGTACCAGTGGCCTAGCATAGCTGTTCTCTGAAAGACTCTGCCCAATAGTGGATAGCAACAGATGCAGATTATCACAGTCACATATTGGAGCTTGGAGTCACTTATGAAAAAGTTAAAAGAAAGGGTGAAAGCCCTGGAAGTGATGGAATTGAATGTATCAACTAACCTGGACCTATGGGAGCTCTCAGAGATTGAACCAGGAACATTCATGAACTGGAAGGTGCCCCCTAACACATATGTAGCAGATGGGCAGCTCAGTCTGCATGGATGCCTTGTGTGGTCTCAGTGGGAGACAGTGTTCATAATCTGGAAAATCTTATTGTGTCATGGTTGGCGAATGTCCAGGGGAGATACGCTCTCTGAGAGGAGAAATGGAGAGGGGATAATGGATAATGGAGGGACTGGAAGAGTGAGAAACATTTGGATGTAAATAAATAAAAATAATTAAGCTGGGTGAGTAGCCTTACCCTTCAAATGGGGACTATACCTATCTACTGGAAGTGGTCACTACAGGTTCTATCCTCTCTTTGTTGGGTGTTTTGTCTAATGCCATCCCTGAGAACCTCTTGCTTTCCTGGAGGCTAGGACTCTAGTGGCTTCCTCCAGTTTCCCCATCCCCCACTGCTACAAATTTCTATTCATTTTCCTGACCCACGGAACTTCTCTCCTGTCTCTTCCCATACCTATTTCAGCCACCACTTTTCCCTCCTCTTCCTCTTTCCCTCCTAGGTTTCTCTCTCTTTCTATTTCCTGTGATTGTTTTGTACCCCTTAAGGAGGATTGAATCATCCAAATTTTTCTCTTCTTTCTTCTTAATCTTAAAATGGTCTGTGAGTTATATCATCAGTATTCTGAGCTTTTCGCCTAATATTCACTTATCAGTAAGTACACTCCATTTGAGTCATTTTTTTTGTATGGGTTACCTCACATAGGATGATATTTTCTAGTATCATCCATTTGCTTGAGAATTTCATGAGTTCATTGTTTTTACTACAACAACTACTACTACTACTACTATTATCATTATCATTATTATTATTATTATTATTATTATCATCTAAATTCTCTGTTTACATTCCCAATGCTTTCCACATTCCTGGTTCCCCCTTCACCATGTGTCCCATAAGCCTTCTCTCCACCCATTCTCCAATCTCCTCCCTCCTTTTTCTCGGTCCTGGTACTTCCCTACAATGCTGGATCAGGCCTTTCCAGGATCAGGGCCCTCTCCTTACTTCTTCATTGGACTCATTTGATATACTACTTATGTCTTGGGTATTCAGAGCTTCTGGGCTAATTAATATCCACTTATCAGTGATTACATTCCATGTGTATTCTTTTGTGATTGGGTGACCTCACTTAGGATGATATTTTCCAGTTCCAACAATTTGCCTAAAATTTTCATGAATTCATTGTTTTTAATTGCTGAGTAGTATTCCATTGTGTAAATATACCATATTTTCTGTATCCATTCCTCCACTGAGGGACATCTGGGTTCTTTCCAGCTTCTGGCTATTATAAGTAAGGCTGCTATGAACATAGTGGAGAATGTGCCCTTATTGCATGCCAAGGAATCCTCTGGGTATATGCCCAGGAGTGGTATAGCAGGGTCTTCCAGAAGTGTCATGTTCAGTTTTCTGAGGAGCCCCAAGACTGATTTCCAAAGTGATTGAACCATCTTGTAATCCCACCAGCAGTGGAGGAATGCTCCTCTTTCTCCACATCCTCACCAACACCTGCTGCCTCCTGAGTTTTTGACCTTAGCCATTCTGACTGGTGTGAGGTGAAATCTCAGGGTTGTTTTGATTTGGATTTCCCTAATGACTAATGATGCTGAGCATTTCATAAGGTGCCTCTCAGCCATCTGAATTTCTTCAGGTGAAAATTCTTTGTTTAGATCTCTACCCATTTTTAATAGGGTTATATGCTTCCATAGGGTCTAACTTCTTGAGTTCTTTGTATACACTGGATATTAGCCCTCTATCGGATGTGGGGTTGGTGAAGATCTTTTCCCAATTTGTTGGTGGCCATTTTGTCCTTTTGACAGTGTCTGTTGCCTTACAGAAACTTTGTAATTTTATGAGGTCCCATTTGTCAATTCTTGTTCTTAGAGCATAAGCTATTGGTGTTCTGTTCAGGAACTTTTCCCCTGTTCCCGTGCCCTCAAGGGTTTTCCCCAGTTTCCTTTCTATTAGTTTCAGTGTCTCTGATCTTACGTGGAGGTCCTTGATCCACTTGGAGTTGAGCTTAGTACAAGGAGATAAGGGTGGATTAATTCACAATCTTCTGCATGCTGACTTCCAGTTGAAACAGCACCAATTGTTGAAAAGGCTATTTTTTTTCCACTGGATGTTTTCAGCTCCTTTGTTGAAGATTAAGTAACCATAGGGATGTGGATTCATTTCTGGGTCTTTAATTCTATTACATTGATCCATTCATTTGCCTGTTGCTGTGCAAATACCATGCAGTTTTTAACACTATTGCTCTGTAGTATTGCTTGAGATCAAGGATACTGATTCCCCCAGAAGATCTTTTACTGTTGAGAATAGTTTTAGCTATCCTGGGTTTTTTGTTATTCCAGATGAATTTGAGAATTTCTTTTTGTAACTCTATGAAGACATGATTTGGGATTTTGATGGGGACTGCGTTGAATTTGTATATTGCGTTTGGCAAGATGGCCATTTTAACTATATTGATCCTGCCAATCCACTAGCATGGAAGATATTTCTATTTTCTGAGGTCTTCTTCGATTTCCTTCTTCAGAGACCTGAAGTTCTAGTCATATAAATCTTTCACCTGTTTGGTTAGAGTCACACCAAGAACTTTATATTGTTTGTGGCTATTGTGAAGGATGTCATTTCCCTAATTTCTTTCTCAGCCTGCTTATCCTTTCAGTATAGGAAGGCAACAGATTTGCTTGAGTTGATTTTATAGCCAGCCACTTTACTGAAGTTGTTTATCAGCTATAGAAGTTCTCTGGTGGAGTTTTTTTGGGTCGCGTAGGTATACTATCATATCATCTGCAAATAGTGATAATTTGATTTGTTCCTTTCCAATTTGTATCCCTTTGACCTCCTTATGTTGTCTAATTGCTCAATCTAGAATTTCAAGTACTATATAGAAAAGGTATGGAGAGAGAGGGCAGCCTTGTCTAGTACCTGATTTTAGTGGGATTGCTTCAAGTTTCTCTCCATTAAGTTTGATGTTGGCTACCAGTTTGTTGTATATTGCTTTAACTATGTTTAGGTATGGGCCTTGAATTCCTGTTCTTTCCAAGACTTTTAGCATGAAAGGATAATGAATTTTGTCAAATGTTTTTCAGCATCTAATGAAATGGTCTTGTTTTTTTTTTTTCTTTGAGTTTGTTTATGTAGTGGATTTCATTGATGGATTTCCTTATATTGAACCATCCCTGCATCGCTGGGATGGAGCCTATTTGATCTTGGTGGATGATTGTTTTGATATGTTCTTGGATTCAGTTAGCAAGAATTTTAGTTAGTATTTTTTGCATCGATATTCATATGGGAAATTGGCCTGAAGTTCTCTTTCTTTGTTGGATCTTTGTGTAATTTTGGTATCAGGGTAATTGTGGCTTCATAGAACGAGTTGGGTAGTGTTCCTTCTGTTTCTATTTTTTGGAATAATTTGAAGAGTATTATTGTTAGGTCTTCTTTGAAGGTCTGATATAATTCTGCACTAAAACCATCTGGTCCTGTGCTTTTTGTGGTTGGGAGACTTTCTATGGCCCCTTTTATTTCTTTAGAGGTTATGGGACTGTTTAGATGACCTATTTGATCCTGATTTAATTTTGGTGTTTGGTATCTGTCTAGAGAACTGTCCATTTCCTCCAGATTCTCCAGTTGTGTTGAGTATAGGCTTTTGTAGTAGGATCTGATGATGGTTTGAGTATCCTCAGTTTCTGTTGTTATATCTCCCTTTTCATTTCTAATTTTGTTAATCTGGATACTGTCTCTGTGCCCTTTGGTTAGTCTGGCTAATGGTTTATCTATCTTGTTGATTTTCTCAAAGAACCAGCTCCTGGTTTTGTTGATTATTTGTATGGTTCTCTTTGTTTCTACTTGATTGATTTCAGCCCTGAGTTTGATGATTTCCTCTCTTCTACTCCTCCTGGGTGAATTAGCTTCTTTTTTTTTTCCAGGCGTTTCAGGTGTGTTGTTAAGCTGCTAGTGTATGCTCTCTCCATTTTCTTTTTGGAGGCACTCATAGCTATGAGTTTTCTTCTTAGCACTGCTTTCATTGTGTCCAATAGATTTGGGTATGTTGTGTCTTCATTTTCATTAAATTCTAAAGTCTTTGATTTCTTTCTTTATTTCTTCCTAGACAGAGGTATCATTGAATATACAGTTTCCATGTGTATGTGGGCTTTCTGTTGTTTTGGTACTATTGAAGGCCACTTTTACTCCTTAGTGATCTGACAGGAAGCGTGGGATTATTTTGATCTTCTTATATTTGTTGAGGTCTGTCATGTATGATCGATTTTGGAGAAGGTACCATGAGGTGCTGAGAAAAAGGTATATTCTTTTGCTTTAGGTTGAAATGTTATATTTATAATGTTAACTCTAATTTGTTTCACTGTGTCCCTGTTAATTTCTGTTTTAGTGATCGGTCCATTGAGGAGAGTGGAGTGTTGAAGTCACCCACAATTATTGTGTTAGGTTTAATGTGTGGTTTGAGCTTTAGTAAAGTTTCTTTTATGAATGAGGGTTCCCTTGCACTTGGAGCATAGATTTTCAGGATTGGGAGTTCTTCTTGGTGTATTTTTCCTTTGACAAGCAAGAAGTGTCCCTCAGTGTCTCTTTTGATGACTTTGGGTTGAAAGTCAATTTTATCTGATATTAGAGTGGCTACTCCGGCTTTTTTCCTAAGACCATTTGCTTTTAAAATTGTCTTCAAGACTTTTACTCTAAGGTAGTGGTTGTCTTTGACACTGTTGTGTGTTTCCTGTATGCAACAAAATGTAGGGTTCTGTTTACATATCCAGTCTGTTAGTCTGTCTTTTTATTGGGGAATTGAGTCCATTGATGTTAAGAGATATTACGGAATAGTGATTGTTACTTCCTGTCATTTTTGATGTTATTTTTTTATATTTGATTGGTTATCTTCTTTTGGGTTTGATGAAAGAAGGTTACTATTTTGCTTTTTCCAGGGTGAATTTTCCCTCCCTATATTGGTGTTTTCCTCCTATTATCTTCAATAGTAACAAAAACAACAGAAAGCCCACATACACATTGAAACTGAACAATACTCAGTGATACCTTGGTCAAGGAAGAAATAAAGAAAGTAATCAAAGACTTTAGAATTTAATGAAAATGAAGACACAGCATAACCATTATTTATAGGGCTGGGTTTGTGGATAGATATTGGGTAAACTTGGTTTTGTCATCGAATACCTTGATTTCTCCATCTATAGTGATTGAGAGTTTTGCTGGGTATAGTAGTTTGGGCTGGCATTTGTGTTCTCTTAGATTCTGCATGAGATCTTCCCAGGATCTTCTTGCTTTCATGGTCTCTGGTAAGAAGTCTGGTGTGATTCTGATAGGTCTTCCTTTATATGTTACTTGGCCTCTTTCTCTTACTGCCTTTAATATTCTTTCTTTGTTTAGTACATTTGGGGTTTTGATTATTATGTGACAGGAGGTATATCTGTTATGGTCCAGTCTGTTTGGAGTTCTGTAGGCTTCTTGTATATTCATGGGCATCTCTCTCTTTAGGTTAGGGAAGTTTTCTTCCATCATTTTATTGAAAATAGTTGCTGGCCCTTTAAGTTGTAAATCTTTATGTACAGAGCCATATTGGGCAGTCATGCACATGGTTTGAGTTTAACTTTGGTCAAGGACAATCCCTGTCTTCGGGCAGGAATCTGCCTTTAGGACATAATAGGGAAGTAGGTTAAAGCAGGAATTTTTATCCTTGTGTGGAGTGCTAAGAGTGTGCTTGACTATGGTCAAGGTTAACTTCTCCCAGATAGCCAGGATCCTGCTCCACCTAGGGTGGAGTGCTGGAAGTAAAGGTTAAGTTCTTTGTTCCTCCAGGTCCTGGAATTCCTGAATTAAGCAGGTGACCCATCCAGCTGCCAGAGCAGTCAAGACAAGGACCTCCAAGAGAAACTAGACAACTTCCACCAGAACTCAGCCTGGAGTCTGGGGGGAAGGGTTTGCCCAAAATGTTAAAAGGTCTGGCGCCATTAAAGTTTCTGGCTTTGATCAGTAAATATTGTCTTGGCCCTTCTTTTCGCCCCTTCCTCATCCATCCCTCAGCTTCTGTTCCAGCAACCCACTTCATAATAGCTGCAGGCAGCTAAGGAATACAACATCTTTACTCTCATCTATGCCAATAATCCTTAGGTTTGGTCTTTTCATTGTGTCCTGAAATTCCTGGATGTTTTGGGTTACAAGCTTTTTGCATTTTGCATTTTCTTTGACAGTTGAATCCATGGTTCTATGGTATCTTCGGGATCTGAGATTCTTCCTTCTATCTCTTGTATTCTGTTGTTGATATTTGCATCTATGGCCCCCTGATTACTTCCCAAGGTTTTCTATCTCTAAAGTTGTCTTCCTTTGTCATTTCTTAGTTTTTTCTACTTCTGTTTTTAGATCCTGTATGGTTTTGCTCAGCTCCTTCACTTGCTTGTTTGTGTTTTCCTGTAATCCTTTAAGAGATTTTTGTGTTTCCTCTTTCATAACCTCAGCCTGTGGACCAAAGTTCTCTTGTATTACTTTAAGTGATTTTTGTGTTTCCTCCTTATTGGCATCTATCTTTTGACCCATATTCTCCTGAATTTCTTTTAATTATTTTTGTGTTTCCCTTGTAATGGCTTCTAACTTTTGATCCATTTTCTCATGATTTTCTCTAAGAGATTTATTTATGTCCTTCATGTGTTCCTGTAACAGCATAATGACCAGTGATTTTAAATCCAAATCTTGTTTTTCTGGTGTGTTGGGGTATCCAGGACTTGCTGTTAATGGAGAATTGTCTTCAGATGCTACAATATTGCCTTGATTTCTGTTAGTAACATTCCTACATTTGCCTTTTGCCATCTATTTCTCACTGGTGTTAGTTGATCTTGTTGTCACTTGCTGGCGCTTTTAACTTCCTTTGAGCCTGTAAGGCTATTTGTGCAACACTGGATGACTGGGTTTCCCCTGGCAGAGATTGCTGATGTGCTGCCCTCCCCTTGGGTGCTGTTGGAGCCCTGGTGTGTCCTACCCCAAGCAATGTAATACTTGGATTGTCTCTGTGGACTGAACCTCATGCTGCCCATCTGCTCTGTCAGGGAGTGAAGATGGCAGTGGGGATCCTGCAGGGCACTGGCCCCATGCCTGACTGGCACACAGATGAACCGCTGCTCTCCCAGGTCCTGGGCACAGGCGGAAGCCTGCAGCTCGGTGATCTGTGTTCCCAGAGGTCTTAGACTTGGGATAACACAGAACCTGGGGTCGCCTGTCCTGTCCGGCTAGGGGCAAAGGTGGCAGCTGCTGACCTCTTCACAGCAGAGTACCCGTGCCTGGCTGGCACACAGAGGAACCTCTGCTCTCCCAGGTCCTGGGCACAGGCAGCAGCCTGCAGCTGGGTGCCCTGCATCCCCAGTGGTCTTAGACTCGGGATAACTCAGTATCTGGGGTCGCCTATTCCATCCAGCTGGGGACAAAGGTGGTGGCTGCCGACCTCTCCACAGCAGAGTACCTGCACCTCGAATTCATTGCTTTTAATAGTTGAGTAGTACTACACTGCTTGAATGTTCCACATTTTCTGTATCCATTCTTCCCTTGTGGGAAATCTTGGTTCTTTCCAGCTTCTGACTATTATAAATAAGTCTGCTATGAACATCGGGGAGCATGTGTCCTTGTTATATGGTGAAGCATTTTTTGGGTATATGCCCAGGAGTGGTATAGCTAGGTTAGCATGTAAAACTATTTTCAGTTTTCTGAGGAATTGCCAGATTTTTTTCCAAAGTGCTTTTACCATCTTGCAATCCCACCAGCAGTGAAGTGTTCCTCTTTCTCCACATCATTAACAGTATCTGCTGTCAACTGAGTTGTTGATCTTAACCATTCTGATTGGCATAAGGTGGAATATTAGGGTCATTCTGAATTTCATTTCTGTGATGACAAAGGATAGTGATAATTTCTTTAGGTACTTCTCTGCTGTTTTAGATTCCTCTGTCAAGGATTCTTTGTTTGGCTCTGTACCCCATTTTATTAGGGTTATTTGTTTCTCTCGAGTCTAACTTCTTGAGTTCTTTGTATATTTGGAAAATTAGCTCTCTATTGGATGTAGAGTTGATAAAGATCTATTCCGAATCTGTAAGTTGATAATTTATCCTATTAACTGTGTCCTTTTCCTTACAGAATCTTTTCAGTTTTATGAGGTCTCATTTGTAAATTCTTTCACAGATTGATATATTATAAATATTGATACTTCATGACTTTCTCCGTGATCAGATATCTTAGATGTAGGAAAAAATTGGATATGCCTCTGGAAATTTCTGAAATTTCCTCTGTGCAAGTTACTGATGGTGGATATTAAAGACAATCCTTGAAGCACATTCTCTGGAAAAATGCCATGCATCAGCATCTGGAATTACTATTCATAAAAGCCAGACTGGACAATTCAAGGATAATGTCTATTATGGTTTATTAGATTTAATCCAATACAGTTTATCTGAAGTGACTATGAATGCTAGTGCCTTAACCAATGTTCTAAAACTGCAAAGAGACACCATGACAATGGTCCATCTTACAGAGGAAAATGTTTAATTGGAGCTGACTTATATTTCAGACATTTAGTTCATCAACTTCATGGCAGGTACCATGATAACATGCAGGCAGATTTGGCACTGGAGAGTTAGTAGACCTCTATATCTGGGTCAACAGTCATCAGGAGCAAAGAGTCACAGTAATCTTAACTTGAATATCTGACACCTTAAATCCCACACTCAGTGACATACTTACTACAATTAGGCCACACTTTCTCCACTATGGCAAATCTAATAATAGTGGCTCTCCCTATGAGCCTATAAGGGCCATTTTCATTCAAACTACTGTACCTGGTGACAAAGTTATATCAATGACAATCCTCCAGAAGTAAGTAGAAATCACCAACTTTTAACTTAAATGAAAAACTTTATATGAAAGTGATGCTTCTATGATGAGAAATGATTAAAATTAAATGAATTTTTATGATTTTTTGCAGCAAATAGTAGAATACTGTGTATAATGACACTCTATTTTCCAGAACTTAACTTAAGAAGACATTCTTTATCTCTAAAAAGCATTAGATTGTAAAAATAAAATTGAAATTTCATCTAACAGAAAGATTCAACAGGGGAAGAAATAATTTAATATCTCTAAAGTTAGTTTATCCCTGATTAGAAATAGTTTTTGGCAAGGCCATGTTGTCAAATGGACAAGAATAATGGAGTAGATATGAACTCTATTATGTTTAAAAAAACAATTTATTTTTATTTTATATACATTAGTGTTTTTCCTATATTTATGTCTTTGTGAGATTATCAGATATCCTGAAACTAGAATTATAGACTGGTGTGATTTGCCTCATTGATGTGAATTGAACCCCAGTGCTCTGGAAGGGTAGCTGGTGTTCTTAACCATTGGGCTATCTCTTCAACCCTAAGCTGTGTTACTTTGATAAGTCCATATTGGTAATTAATTACATACCTCTTTGCTACTCACAACATTCTTCCTATGAAGTCTAGAGATAACAATCAACTCAGAAGTCTGTTATTTTGCCTAGAGATTAAGATGTCAGAGTTCTGCTGGTGGAATCTACAACAAACATCTGAATACCTTTCAAGGTATTGTCGTGAAGCTATGTCAACAGCTGCCCTCATTAACTTCAAAATTCTTCTACCTGATGATCAATACTCTGCAATTGGAGGAACATAGAAGTGTGTTTCCACAACTCATTGGAATTTTGTGAATTCATCAGCAATTTTGATCACCTCCAAGGAACTAGACATTGATTTCACACTGCATCAACTTTTCTACTCCAAGACACTGACAAAACTATTGAAGACATATGTGCTCACATTTGCTCACATTATTATCAAAATGAACCTATGTGGCTTAACTTTACTCATTTAAAACTTCCTATACTCTGAATATTCCATGCAACAATTCGTCTTGCTTCTCTTCTCCGTCATCCCATTCCCCCAGCAACTTCCTGCTCCATTGGAGAATCTGACCCTGTCCCTTGTGCAGTAATAGAAGAGTCTTCAGCTGTCAGGTTACTGAGCTCCATGTAGGTGGTGCTGGACATTTTGTCTCCATCCATTGTAGCTCTTCTCTGCTAATTATGTTCACAGATTATACTTCGGATACTGGGGTATATATTTTCCAATCCACTTAAGCCCATTTACAGGCTTTTATGTCATCCAGGTCCCATATAAAAAGGAAAAGCCATCTCACAGTACTTGCAGGATACCTACTATGAAGTTCCACAAATCCTCAGTTCAGCTTCAAACTATTGCAGTTTAACATGGGAGTGAGCATGTGCATTGGAATATATGTCAATGTTACTGTAGGTTCTGTATTCTTCTTAAGCCCGGGACTAGGGACCTACTTATTTTAGCTATGCCACCATGTATGTGGTCTATCTACAGTGCATGGTAAGAGCATTGGTGCTCAGGGGCTGTGCATATGAGGATGGTCTACGTGGTCTATTGTGTGGTATGTTGGGATCACTGAATTTACTACCACACACTCTCATTTACATATTCATGACAAAGGGTATGTCTAATATAAGATCTAATACAGTTTGAATAAGAGCAGCTAGAGATCTTTTGGGTCAGGTTGAGAGATTATAAGGTCTGAGTCATAAACCTGTCTGAAGAAATGCTTTATATGTTCTAATTTGGTACCTGTGTATAAAGAACTATTCATTCCCACTGAGAATTGAGTCACCACATCCTCCTTTGTTAATGTGAGCCATAATTCAATTGTTCACAGGAGATATGAACTTCCCAAAAGTCAACCATATAGGTTATGCTGAGCAGGTACAGTAAGTCCATTTTGCCTGTCATCAGGATGTATGACAGTGTATCAAACACTAGCATAGAACATGATACACAATGTTCAACCTATTTCAGTGATTATTATGGGTATTTTCTTCTATGATACCCATGGGAACTCCTGGTACATTATTTTTTCTTAAATTGTTGCCCAGAGTACTGCGGCCCAACTATACTTATCATATAGTAATAACTGATTCGTGACTTTTTTTATTATTACCCATTGACTATATGGATCTAATTTGACTTTCAGTTACATCATATAGATTCTATTAAAAAAAAAAACTCCCCAATGTTTTAACATTGGAATGCTAATTCCATGTCACTCACATGACTCACATGTTAATTAGATGAGGGACACTGAATATAATGATGTTAAACATGAAATGCATAAAGACTTTTTGAATTGCCATATACACACCTACTTTTGTACTTTTGATGTTCTTTACTTCTTGGAAATAGGTGAATCTATAGTGACTCCTGCTGGTCATGAAAATCTCATTATGTAAGTATGTCTATGGTTTCACATGAATTCCCTACCTATGTTGTTTGTCCAGTAATAAACTTGAATAATCTCAATTGTAGATAAACTATGCTCTTCATTGTCAACCTAGTGATACTGAAAGGACCTTTTAATTATGGGTTATAACCTGTTTTCCCTGTCTACATATATCTGTGTATTTTCTCTAGGTGTTGCTGCATCAAGCATTATGAGTAACCACTGATGGTGGAGTAAGTATCCAGACACAGCACAAATGGCAGACAGTGACTACAAAACCAGATTATTTACCAAATCCTGAAGCTACACTTAGAACATTCACAAAAACAGGAATAGTACGAATAAAAATATATTTGCAAATCAGTTCACACCTCTATAACTTACTTTCACAATTGAGAAGGAACCAGAATTTAAAACAAATTGGACAATGATTCAATGTATTTGTTAACTGAGCAATTCTATCATGAACAGATTGTATATTTGAAGGGAAAGTCTTAGTGTGGATGGTTGTTCATTCTGCCATGGGTTTTTCTGCTTGGAAGTTTCTAGTTGTGACTTCAGCCAGTTGTCTTCTCTGTATAAATCTAATTTGTGGCAATCAGTCTCCTCTATTTTCAGGGCATGTCATAGTTGCTGAAAATTTTCAGTCTTCAGTGAATTTGTTATAAGCTTAGGGTTTTAGTAACAGAATAGAACAGGAAGCAGAAAAGGGTGTAACTTTTAGAATGTAAATCAATAAAATAGTACTTTTTCAAAAGAAAAAAATAGAAAAGAATTTTTGAGCTGGGCTTCATAAATTATCATCTTGAAAGGCAATAACACTAAGAATAGGAGGCAAAACAAACTTGTAATTTGAACATATGAATGATACTCAGGCAAGACTACGGCTATTGAGAAGGTATGAAAATACTCACATCCTGAAATAGAGGTGGATCTTTACATCAGATGTACCAGGCCTTTGTTTGTCTATTCATTTACTCTAGTAAAATAAGAATGCTTTCTTTGAAGATTGGTCCTCACATGGATAGTGCTAGTGTATATAATGAGTCATAGAAGACAGTGGTAAGTTAATGATCCATGTGGTGCTCAGAAAGAATTGATATCTTCCTTATGGGATCTTTGTGAGCTTGTAGTATTAATAAATTTAACAATGCAAATTATTTTTAACCCCCTTCACTTTCACTGTATATCATTTCTCCTCACAATACTTCTGGCACGTGTTGCTTCAACCAAGCTAATATTGATATGGACACTGAAACCTCAAAAAATTCAGCTATACATAAGCTTGATTCGTTAATGAAATACACTATATCAGACACTTGTATACAATAGAAAACAGATAGTATATAAAATTTACATATCTATATTTATATATAGGTGTTACAAAAAGACATAGTAGTGTAAGGCTTGATGTGAGAGTTATGCAGAGTTAGAGACAAACATGATTCAAGCTCATGTCAAGAATTTGATGTTTAGAGACATGAAAAATTGAAGGAAGAACTGCCCATAGGTAACAAGACAGAGATGCAGACTGATGGGGATACTTCTGGTTCTCACATAAAGCTGGGCTTCCTCTTGGTGGCCTTCACCAGCATGGAGAGGAGAGTCTGAGTATCTTTGTGGACAAAGCATCCCACAGAGGAGGAGTTGACAAGGTGACAGAGACATCCAGGGACAATGTTCAGGACAAACTAATAGCTGGCATGCTAGCAACCAGGCTACTTCTGTGTCTCTTACTTGCCAGCATTC
Organism: Apodemus sylvaticus; assembly: GCF_947179515.1. Taxonomy (NCBI): domain Eukaryota; kingdom Metazoa; phylum Chordata; class Mammalia; order Rodentia; family Muridae; genus Apodemus; species Apodemus sylvaticus. Next base: position 8,085,568 of record NC_067477.1, on the reverse strand, counting down.
TGGCCACTTCTTGCTTGCCTGTAACACCCAGGTGCTCCTTTATTTATACAAGATTAACATCACAAAGACAATCTAATGATTATGCATGTGTCAATGAATATATGCTTGACTTTGCATTATATGTCCAGGGTTACAAATTCAGTCAACATAAGAAAATACAAGCATAACAGATCCTTCTTATTTATTAGGCTCTTACCTCAATTTAAAGAATCTAAAGACTGACACTTCCAAAGCAAACACATTTAATTCATTACAGCCAGCTTTTTTTTTGTGTGTGTGTTTGGGTGTTTTTACACACTTGGACATCTGATAGGCAGGACACATTTTTGGTCAAAGGCTTTGTAGGAGGGTTGTTATCCTTATCCTTGCAATGGGAATGCTGCCTGGCTAAAGGAAGTGGACACTTTGGATCCAGGATCCATTTCTCTCCCTGTTAGGAGTCTCAGCTAGATTCGCCCATAGACCCTCTGGGCCTCCCCTGATCCCAGGTCTCTGGAACATCCTCGAGATTGCCTCCCCACTCCCACTGATCTTTCTTCTCTATCCCCTCTTCTCCCTACATAAGATCTTCCCTGGCCCGCTCACCTCCCCATTCCTTTTTCCAGCCAGTTCCCTTCTTCCATCAACCTCCAATATCTATTTTGTTTTCCCATCTAAGAAAGATTTATCCATCCTTTCTTTTGCCCTCCTTGTTTTTTGGTTTCTTCAGGTCTGTTGATTATAGCATAGTTATCTTGTACTTTATGTACAGCCAGCTTTTAGTCTGGTAATGTTTGCCGTTTTAATGTATTTGAGACAAACAAAAAATATCTCAACAGGTCTTTTTTTATGAATGGCAAATACTTATACCTAACTTCTTGAGTTACATGATCCATCATCTTTGCTGTAAAGTATAAGAGTTTATTTCTCTTATTTACTGAAGTATAAACCTCCAGTGCTGTAGTCTGTATGAAACTCCTCTTTTAAACTACATTTTCAGAAAGCTGTAACATGGTCTTCTGGTTTCTTCCTCCAGATCAGGAATATCTCCAGCCACAACATGCCATCTCCAAGTGGCACAAGAAAACAGATACCTACCTAGCAGCCTGGGCTGAGGAGGCAGCCTGCACAGGTGAAACTGGCCCTGAAGATCTGAGGATACTGGCACCAGGCTCCTGGCAAGAGCCTTCTGGTTTCCACCTCTGGATTGGAAACATTCCTAGCCACAGTGCACAATCTCCAAGCAGTACAGCAAACCAGCTATACACCCAGCAGCCAGGAGAGGAGACAGCCAGCACAGCCGGCATCCATAGCTGATCAGGGCCACAATGCTACATATCCAAATACAACTACAAGAGAGTCGGTCTTGGCCACGATCTTTCCTCCTGTGACTGTGTAATGGCTCAGTAGGCAGGGATCACTAGAGTAGAGTATCACTTGGGACCATCCCTTCAGGACTCCACCTGCACCCAGGAACTTGTTAGCACCATAGTAATTTGTGCCAGGGAAAAACAGGTCACGCAGTGTTGCTGAGATAGGCCTGAAGACACACAAAAGGGGCAAGCAGCAGCCAGTGACAGCAGGGCCAACTAACACCAGAGATAACGAGATGGCAAAAGGCAAATGTAGGAAAATTGCTAACAGAAATCAAGGCAATATGGCACCATTGGAACCCAATTATCTCCAAAGTGCAAGTCCTGGATACCCCAACACACCTGGAAAGCAAGATTTGGATATAAAATCACAGGTCATGATGCTGATGGAGGGCTTCATGGAGGGCTTCAAGAAGGACATAAAAAACTCCCAAAAAGAAATACAGGAGAACACAAGTAAACATAGAGAAGCTTTTGAATAACTAAGGGAAAACTCAACAAAGCAGGTGAAGGAATTAAACAAAGCCATCCAGGATCTAAAGAAGGAGGTAGAAACAATAATGGAATCACCAAGGGAGACAACTTAGTACATAGAAAACCTAGGAAAGAAGTCAGGAGTCATGGATCTGAGCATCAGCACCAGAATACAAGAGACAAAAGGAAGAATCTCAGATGCAGCAGATACCATAGAAAACATTGATACAACAGTCAAAGAAAATGAAAAATGCAAAAAGCTCCTGACCCAAACCTCCAGGAAATTCAGAACAGCATGAAAAGACCAAACCTAAGGATTATAGGTCTAGAAGAGGGTGAAGATTTCCAACTTAAAGGGCCAGTAAATGTCTTCACCAAAATTATAGAAGAAAACTTCCCTAACCTAAAGAAAGAGATGCCCTTGAACATAAAAGAAGCCTACAGAACTACAAATAGATTTGTCCAGAAAGAAATTCCTCCCATCACATAATAATTAAAACACCAAATGTACTAAACAAGGAAAGAATATTAGAAGCAGTAAGGGAAAATGATTAAGTAACATATAGAGTTACACCAATCAGAATTACACTGGACTTCTCACTAGAGACTATGAAAGCCAGAAGAGCCTGGGCAGATGTCATGCAGACCCTAAGGAAGCACAAATGCCAACCAAGACTGCTATATCCAGCAAATCTTTCAATGACCATAGATGGAGAAACCGAGTTATTTCATGACAAAAACAAATTCGCACAGTATCTTTCCACAAATCCAACCCTTCAAAGCATAATGAATGGAAAACACCAATAAAGGAAGGAAATTACACATAAGAAAAAGCAAGGAAGTAATCTTCCTTCAACAATCCCAAAAGAAGATAACCACACAAACATAAGAATTACATCAAAAATAACAGGAAGCAAAAAATCACTATTCTTTAATATCTTTTAACATCAATGGATTCAATTCCCCAGTAAAAAGACATAGACTAACAGGCTGGATTCATAAACAAGACCCAACATTTTGCTGCATACAGGAAATGCATCTCAGTGTCAAAGAGAAACACTACCTCAGAGTAAAAGGCTGGAAAACAGTTTTTCAAGCAAATGGTCCCATGAAACAAGCTGGAGTAGCCATTCTTTTTTGTTGTTGTTGTTGTTTAAATTTTTTTTTATTCGATATATTTTTTATTTACATTTCAAATGATTTCCCCTTTTCTAGTCCCCCCACTCCCCGAAAGTCCCGTAAGCCCCCTTCTTTCCCCCTGTCCTCCCATCCACCCCTTCCCACTTCCCCGTTCTGGTTTTGCTGAATACTGCTTCACTGAGGCTTTCCAGAACAAGGGGCCACTCTTCCTTTCTTCTTGTACCTCATTTGATGTGTAGATTATGTTTTGGGTATTCCAGTTTTCTAGGTTAATATCCACTTATTAATGAGTGCAAACCATGATTCACCTTTTGGGTCTGGGTTACCTCACTTAATATGATGTTCTCTAGCTCCATCCATTTGCCTAAGAATTTCATGAATTCATTGTTTCTAATGGCTGAATAATACTCCATTGTGTATATATACCACATTTTTTGCATCCACTCTTCTGTTGAGGGATACTTGGGTTCCTTCCAGCATCTGGCAATAATAAATAGGGCTGCTATGAACATAATAGAGCATGTATCCTTATTACATGGTGGGGAATCCTCATAAAATTACAAAGTTTCTGTAAGGCAAAGGACACCATCAAGAGGACAAATCGGCAACCAACAAATTGGGAAAAGATCTTCACCAGTCCTACATCAGATAGAGGGCTAATATCCAATATATATAAAGAACTCAAGAAGTTAGACTCCAGAAAACCGAACAACCCTATTAAAAAATGGGGTACAGAGTTAAACAAAGAATTCTAACCTGAAGAACTTCGGATGGCGGAGAAGCATCTTAAAAAATGCTCAACTTCATTGGTCATTAGGGAAATGCAAATCAAAACAACCCTGAGATTTCACCTTACACCAGTCAGAATGGCTAAGATTTAAAATTCAGGAGACAGCAGGTGTTGGAGAGGGTGTGGAGAAAGAGGAACACTCCTCCACTGCTGGTGGGGTTGCAAATTGGTACAACCACTCTGGAAATCAGTCTGGCGGTTCCTCTGAAAACTGGGCACCTCACTTCTAGAAGATCCTTCTATACCACTCCTGGAGTAGCCATTCTAATAACCAATAAAATAGACTTTCAAAGAAAATTCATAAAAATAGACACAGAGGAACACTTTATACTCATCAATGGAAAAAATCTTCCAGGAAGAACTCCCAATTAGGAACATCTATGGCCCAATTCCAAGGGAATCCACATTCGTAAAGAAAACCTTACTATAGGTTAAAGCACACATCACACCACACACAATAACTGTGGGTGACATAAACACCCCACTCTCTTAAATGGAAAGATCAGGGAAACAAAACCTAACAGAGACAAAGTGAAACTATCAGAAGTATTGGACCCAATGGATTTAATAGATTGCTATAGAACATTTTATCCTAAATCAAAAGAATATACCTTCTTTTCAGCACCTCACTGTACCTTCTCCAAAACTAACCATATAATTGGTCCCAAAACAGAACTCAACAGATACAAAAAGATCAAACTAATTCCATGCCACCTATCAGATCACTATGGAATAAAGGTGGTCTTTAATAGCAACAAAAACAACAGAAAGCCCACATAAACATGGAAACTGAACAACACTCTACTCAATGATACCTTGGTCAAGGAGGGATTAAGGAAATAAATCAAAACCTTTTTCGAACTTATTGACAATGAAGGCACAACATACACAAATTTATGGGACACAATGAAATCAGTGCTAAGAGAAAAACATAGCTCTGAGTACCTCCAAATAGAAGCTGGAGAGAGCATACACTAGCAGCTTAACAGCACACCTGAAAGCTTTAGAACAAAAAGAAGCTAATCCACTGAAGAGGAGTAGAAACCTAATCCACTGAAGAGGAGTAGAAGACAGGAAATCACCAAACTCAGGGCTGAAATCAACCAAGTTGAAACAAAAAGAACTATACAAAGAATCAACAAAACCAGGATCTGGTTCTTTAAGAAAATCAACAAGACAGATATACCTTTAACCAGACTAGCCAGAGGGCACAGAGACAGTATTCAAATAGACAACATCAGAAATCAAAAGGGAGAAATAACAACAGAAACTGAGGAAATTCAAAAAATTATCAGATACTACTACAAAAGCCTTTATTCATCAACACTGAAAAACTTGGAGGAAATGGACAATATCCTAGACAGATACCCACTACCAAAATTTAATTAGGATCAGATAGACCATCTAAATGGTCACATAACCATTAAAGAAATAGAACTGGTCCTTGACAGTCTCCCAAACAAACAAACAAACAAACAAACAAAAAAAAAGGAAAAAGCACAGGACCAGATGGTTTTAGTGCAGAATTCTATCAGACCTTCAAAGGAGACCTAATACCAATACTTTTCAAACTATTCTACAAAATAAAAATGGAAGGAAAATTACCCAACTTGTTCTATGAAGCCACAATTTTGCTGATACCAAAACCACACAAAGATCCTACAAAAAAGAGAACTTTAGACCAATTTCCCTTATGATTATCTATGCAAAAGTACTCAATGAAATGCTTGCTAACAGAATCCAAGAACACATAAAAATAATCATTCACCATGATCAAGTGGGCTTCATTCCAGGGATGCAGGAATGATTCAATATATGGAAATCCATCAATGTAATACACTACCTAAACAAACTCAAAGAAAAAAAATGGCCATTTCATTAGATGCTAAAAAAGCATTTGACAAAATTCAGCATCCTTTCATGCTAAATGTCTTGGAAAGAACAGGAATTCAAGGCTCATACCTAAACATAGTAAAGGCAATATACAGCAAACCAGTAGCCAACATAAACTAAATGGAAAGAAACTTGAAGCAATCCCACTAAAATCAGGTACTAGACAAGGCTGCCTTCTGTCCCCATATTTATTAAATATAGTACTCCAAGTTCTAGCTAGAGCAATTAGACAACAAAAGGAGGTCAAATGTATAGAAATTTCAGAGGAAGAGGTCCAATTATCACTATTTGCAGGTGATATGATAGTATATTTAAGCTACCCAAAAAACTCCACCAGAGAACTCCTGCAGCTGATAAACAACTTCAGCAAAATGGCAGGATATAAAATTAACTCAAGGAAATCAGTAACCTTCCTGTACTCAAAGGATAAACAGGCTGAGAAAGAAATGTGGGAAATGACACCCTTCACAATAGCCACAAACAATATAAAGTACCTTGGTGTGACTCTAACCAAACAAGTGAAAGATCTGTATGACAGAAACTTTAAGTCTTTGAATAAAGAAATCAAAGAAGACTTCAGAAGATGTGAAAATCTTCCATGTTCTTGGTTTGGCAGGATTAATATAGTAAAAATGGCCATCTCACCAAAAGCAATATACAGATTTAATGCAATCCCCATCAAAATCCCAAATCAATTCTTCATAGATTTAGAAAGAACAATTTTCCAATTCATATGGAATGACAAAACACCCAGGATAGCTAAAACTATCCTCTACCGTAAAAGAACGTCTGGGCAAATAATTATGCCCAACCACAAACAGTACTACAGAGCAATAGTGTTAAAAAATGCATGGCATTTTTTGCAGTGACAGGCAAATAGATCAATGGAATAGAATTGAAGACCCAGAAATGAACTCACACGCGTATGGTCACTTGATTTTTGACAAGGGTGCTACAACCATCCAGGGGAAAATGATAGCCTTTTCAACAATTGGTGCTGGTTCAACTGGAGCTTAGCATGTAAAAGAATGAAAATTGATTTATTCTCATCTCCTTGTACTAAGCTCAATTCCAAGTGGATCAAGGACCTCCACATAAAACCAGACACACTCAAACTAATATGAAAGAAACTGGGGAAGAGCCTTGAGTAAATAGGCACAGGGAAAATTTCCTGAACAGAGCATCAATAACTTATGCTATAAGATCAAGAATTGACAAATGGAACCTCATAAAATTACTAAATTGCTGTAAGCAAAGGACATTGTCAAAGGACAAAATGGCAACCAACAAATTGGGAAAAGATCTTTATCAAAACTACATCTGACACAGGGCATATTTCCAAGATATACAAAGAACTCAAGAAGGTAAACTTCAGAGAGCCAAATAACCCCATAAAAAAATGGGGTACAGAGCTAAAGAAAGAATTTTTACCTGAGGAATATCGAATGGCTGAAAAACACCTGAAGAAATGTTCAATGTTCAAATGTTCAAATGTTCCCTAGTCATCAGGGAAATGCAAATCAAGACAACACTGAGATTTCACACCATACCAGTCAGAATGACTAAGCTCAAAAACTCAGGAGAAAACAGGTGCTGGCGAAGATGTGGAGAAAGAGAAACACTCCTCCACTGCTGGTGGGTTTGCAAGCTGGTACAACCACTCTGGAAATCAGTCTGGCAGTTCCTCAGAAAACTAGGAATGATAATTCCAGAGGACTCCGCTATACCACTCCTGGTCATATACCCAGAGGATTCCCCAGCATGTAATAAGGATACATGCTCCACTATATTCATAGCAGCTTTATTTATAATAGCCAGAAGCTGGAAAGAACCTAGATGTTCCTCAACGGAAGAATGGACATAGAAAATGCGGTATATATACACAACGGAATACTACTCAGCCATTAAAAACAAAGAATTTATGAAATTCTTAGACAAATGGATGAAACTGGAGAATATCATCCTAAGTGAGGTAACCCAGCTCAAATGAAAACTCATGGTATGTACTCACTGATGAGTGGATATTAGCCTAGAAGCTTGGAATACCCAAGACACAATTCACATCTGGTCTTGGAAAGGCTCGGTGCAGCAGTATAGGGGAATTCCAGGACAGGGAAGTATGAAGGGTTGGATTGGGGAACAGGAGGGAAGAGGACTTATGGGACTTTCGGGGAAAGGGGATTCAGGAAAGGGGAAATCATTTAAAATGTAAATAAAGAATATATTGAATAAAAATAAAAGAAAGTTGTAACCCTATTTAAAAAAACAAATAAAATGAAAGAAAAGCAAAACAAAACAAAACAAAACCATAACCAAAAACAGACCTTTAATATGTTTCCCATTCTCCTGGCTGGTCAGAGGTTACATTTTTTTTCTCTTTACCCCTCACCTATACTATTTGAGTTTTTTCAGGGTCAGATAACTCAAGTAGATTTCTTTTGTAATGGCCTTATCTGGCTATCTGCTTATCTGTGTTTAGTGACCTTCAGGGCAAAGGAAGACTTCCAAATAGTGGCCATATAAAAAAAGACACAGACATATTTTCCCTCATGAAAACACATAAAATGAACTTTAACATAGAAACTCACCATGTTGGTATGCTGTCTAAGCTCCACCCCACACCTACCTGGCAATAGCCAGGTATGCCCTGCCCCATAGATCTGGCCCCACTATGGGCTCTCTGCCCCTTGGGCTCTCCTCCCCTCCCCCCTCTCTCCACGTGGCCATGGCCGGCCTCCACTCCACTTCTCTCTTCTCTTCTCTTCTCTTCTCTCTCTTCTCTTCTCTTCTCTTCTCTTCTCTTCTCTTCTCTTCTCTTCTCTTCTCTTCTCTTCTCTTCCCTTCCCTTCCCTTCCCTTCCCTTCCCTTCCCTTCCCTCCCCTCCTCCCCTCCCTCCCTCCCCTCCCCTCCCCCTCCCCTCCCCTCCCCTCCCCTCCCCTCCCCTCCCCTCCCCCCTCCCCCTCCCCTCCCCTCCCCCTCCCCTTCTCTCTCTCTCTCTCTCTCTCTCTCTCTCTCTCTCTCTCTCTCTGCCTCTGTAACTCCCATCCTCTACCCTTAATAAACTCTACTCTATAACATGCCTATGTGCCTATGGTCCCTCAGGGGGAAGAGGTGCCTAGACAAGGGACTGCAAGCACAACAAAAGCATTAGTAATACTGGCATGGTTTGGTACCTGCCCATGGGCTGGATCCAAAGCGAGGCCTATCACTGAATCATCTTTCCTTTAGTCTCTGCTCTATTTTTGTCTTTACTTTTCTTTTAGACAGGAAAGATTTGGGGTCAAAAATTTGAAGGTGGGTTGGTGATCCCAATCCCTCCATTGTGGTCCCTATCTGTCTACTGGAAAGTGGCCTCTTGAGGTTTCACCTCCCCACTGTTGGTCATTTAAGGTAAGGCCACACCCATTGAGTCCTTTGAACCTCTCCCATCCTAGGTCTCTGCTACTTTCTAGAGGTTCCATACAGCCACTCACACTAAGAAGCTTCCTATGTCCATTCATTTTCTTGACCCTCTGGGTTTCTCTCCTATCGCCCTATATACCCCCATCCTGCCACCCTTTTCTCCTTCTCCACTCTCTCCTGCCAAGGTTCCTTCTTCTCTCTGCCCCCCGAAGATTACTTGTTTCCCCTTCTAAGTGGGATTGAAACATCGACACTTTGGCCTTCTTTCTAGTTAAACTTCTTGTAATATCTGAGTTGTAATTCTGTAATTCTTGTCTAATAACCACTAATCTATAAGCACATATGCATGTAATTTTGGATCTAGTTTACCTCACTCAGGATGATGCTTTGTAGTTCCATCCATCTGCCTGTAAAATTAATGATGCTCTTTAATAGTTAAATAATATTTCATTTTTTTAAGTGAACCACATTTCCTGTACCCTTTTTTTTTCAGTTGAGGGATATCTGGGTGGCTTCCAGTTTCTGGTTATTTGGAACAAGGCTCTGTTGAACATAGTGGAGCACATGTCTTTTATGTAGATTGGAGTGTCTTTTGGTTTTATGCCTCGGAGCAATATAGCTGAGTATTCAGTTAGAACCATTTACAAGTTTTTGAGGTACCTAAAGATTGATTTTCAGAATGGCTATACTAGTTTGGAATAGTACCAGTAATGGAGGAGCGTTCCACTTTCTCCACATCCTCAGCAGTATCTGTTGTCACTTGAAATTTTGATCTTAGCAATTTCTCATTGGTGTGAGGTGGAATCTCAGCATTGTTTTGATTTACATTTCCGTGATGACTAAGGGACATTGAACATTTCTTTAAGTGCTTCAAGCCCCATTTGAGATTCCTCTGTTGAGAATTATCTGTTTAACTCTGTATCCCATTATTAATTGGGGTTATTTAGGCTGATGGTGTCTAACTTCTTGAGTTTTTTGTAAATTTTGGATATTAATCCTCTACCATGCAATGTTTATTCACATAAAGATATTCAGAAAACATATTATTTTGTTACAGCCATTCACTAAATGAAAAATAATGTACAGTCATGTTGCAATTTCTATAAATCTAAAAAGATTTTTCATGTAAGCTGTGAGACCAAAAATTAGAATTGTTGGAATTGCTCCATAAACCAAAATTGTGTATTTTTGTATATATATAAATTGATCAGAGCTTGTCTTCACTACTCAACGTTCGAGTGTATATATGTCTATCTGAATATCTGTCTGTATGTGTATATATGACTGGAGATTTTAATTATTCATCAAATGTATATGCATATATGCGCATTATGTGTTTATGCATGTATTATGCAAAGTGGTTGGAAATTGTTCATTGGGCTTTCCTTCATCCACTAAGTATGTGTGAGTGTGTGTCTTTTGTATATCATTACAAAATCTACATTATTCCTTTGGATTTCTAGTAGGCTGCATGAGCTCTTTTAAGTGTTTATAGGGTAAAGGATCCCATGAATATTTCTCATCTTCTTTATTATCAAAAATAACTGGAAAACCATCAAGCTGTTCTCCTAAATTATGAGCATGCTTAAGAGACCTTTTAAATCCCATGTGAATAAAAAGTGATTGTATGTTTTTTTTTTAGATTCATTAGGCTGGAACTAGGTTTTATATATCAAGGTATGCCAATTGCAATTATGGTATTTTATAAGCTCTTCCTCTAATTTCCTCTCTGTCTTGGAACAGAGTGGATTATTCTCATCTTCATCATCATCTTTATCATTCTCAGTGTTAAAAGCCTCCTGATAAACAGCAAATATAATGAGGGATTTATTTTTAGGCTTATGATATAGTGGTGGAATATCATCTCCATGATCATTCCTTGATAAGGGCAGGGAAAATGTCTTTGTTTTGATGTTTGGCAGTATGTAAAGCTAAAAATGTTCCAATAAAAGAAACCTCAATAGGCATATTCTTAGGTTCACTCCTCTGATACCAAACCTGAATATCCTTTCCTGTCTGTTGTAGGTTTCTAAATCCAAACTGTTGTGGTCTGTAAACCGAAGATACATTGCTGCACAAATTCTAAGAAGCAAAATTGGAAAGTGAAGACTTTGATTCCCATTTTTGTTAAAGTAGACTGTATTATTCATTTTAAAGCCTTTTTTCTATAGATTCCTTATGGAGTTTATTTATAGTTCTTGCTCTTTCATTCTTCTTTTTCTGTTTAAGTTCTTACCCAGGGAGCTTGCAAAGCACTTCAATTAAGTCTTAATTTTACCACACTTAGACTTAAGTATATGGGTCTCTGTTCAGAAATGATAGGCCAGAGTCCTTCCATGGTGGAGGGTCATAGGGTCATTGCTGATACCATGATTCACAGAGCAGATGAGGAATTGGAGAGGAGAGATAAGAGTGAGTCATACAGTAGTGTCCTAGGGAATCTTAAAGTTCTGACTGACTAACAATTATATTCCTTCTGCAGTTCTGACTAACTAGCAGCCAGGAGTAGTTCTCTCTCTCTCTCCTCTCTCTCTCTCTCTCTCTCTCTCTCTCTCTCTCTCTCTCTCTCTCTGTCTGTCTCTCTCTCCTTCCCTCCCTAACTACATACCTTTATTTATTTATTTATTTATTTATTTATTTATTTATTTATTTATTTATACAGTTTTCATAGAACAAAAACAGATTGATTATCCTCGAAGTCTAAATTATATGTTTGATCTTTTACTGTATGTCCAGTGTTATAAGCTCATTTGCAATTAGAAAATACAAACATAACATCCCTATGTCTCCAATTTAAAGTTTCCAAAGAATGTCTCCTCCCAAGCAAACACATTTTTTTCATGAAACTTTCTTCTAGGCTAGAAGTGTTTGCAGTTTGAAAGCACTCCCGACAAAGAGAAAATATATGAATTCATCTCTTTATGAATAGCAAATACTAATACTTAACATTTTTAACTACACCTAACCTCATTTTGTCTGAGATTCTAAAGTAATCAACTTGTATAAGCTAAGAAAATACTCAGTTGCAATTAGAAGTTATGTGCTCATCCATGTTCCTGATACAACTAATATACATGTGTTTGTATAATGATAATCATTTGCTAAAAACACAAAATATACCTTTTAAAGAACCTTATGAAATGAATTTCAAAAATTGATAAAAATAGCATATAGGTATTGTTTGGAAAATGTTGATGTTTTTAGTTTTTTTTTTTGTTGTTGTTGTTTTTGTTTTTTGGTTCTTTTGTTAGTTCCAGTGAGTAAAAAGTGATCACCCAAGTTGCTTAAATATATGTAAATTATCTCATAATTTTTCCAGGAGAAAATTTCTTTTTCTTCCTTTTTATGGATTTTTCTTTATTTACATTTGAACTATGATCCCCTTTCCCAGTTTTCCCCCAAGGCCACTGTTGCCTCCTTCCTCCTCTTGCTTATAGGAAGGTCTTCCCCCACCAACTCAACCACTCCTACACTTGCATTCCAATACACTGGGAAGTTGAACATTCACTGGACCAAGGGCCTCTTCTCCCATTGATGCCCAGCAAGCCCATCTATTGCTTCATATTTGGCTGAAGCTATGGTTCCCTCCATGTGTTCTCCTTGGTTGGTGGTTTAATTCCTAGGAGCTCTGGGGAGTCTGGATGGATGATATTGTTGTTTTTCCTATGTGGTCGTAAACTCCTCCTGCTCCTTCAGTCCTTTATCTAACTCCTCCATTTGGGAACCTGGACTCAGTCCAATGGTTGGTTGAAAGTATCCAACTCTGTATTTCTCAGGTACTGACAGAGACTCCCAAGAGGAGTAGAAGGCAAGAAAACATCAAACTCAGGGCTGATATCAACCAAGTTGAAACAAAAAGAAGTATGCAAACAATCAACAAAAGCAGGAGCAGGTTCTTTGAAAATCTCAATAAGATAAATCTTATTGACAATAAGACAAAAAGAACCCAGATGTCTCTCAGAGGAGAAATGAATGCAGACATTGTGGTATATTTACACTATGGAATACTATTCAGCTATTAAAAATAATGAATTCTTGAAATTCTTAGGCAAGTAGTTGGAACTGGAGAATGTCATCCTGATTGAGGTGACCCAGTCAGAAAAGAACACACATGGTATGCACTTGCTGATAAACAGATATTAGTCCAGAAGCTCCAAGAACCTTTAGCCAGAGTAACCAGAGGGCACAGAAACAGTATCCAAATTAACAAAATCAAAGAAAATGAATCAACAACAGAAACTGAGGAAATTAAAAGAATTGTCATATCCTACTACAAAACCTATAGTCAACACAACTGGAAAACCTGAATGAAATGAACAATTTCCTAGACAGATACCAACTACCAAAGTTTAATCAGGATCAGGTAGACCATTTAAATTGTCCCATAAAGCCTAAAGAAATAGAAATGTTCATTGACAGTCTCCCCCCATAAAAACAAAAACAAAAACAAAAACACAGGACCAGATGGTTTTAGTGCAGAATTCTATCAGAAAGAAGACCTAACACCAATACTCTTCAAACTATTCCACAAAGTAGAAACAGAAGGAATCCTACCAAATTCATTCTATGAAGTCAAAATTTCTCTGATACCAAAACCACACAAAGATCCATCAAGGAAAGAGAACTTTAGACCAATTTCCCTTATGAATGTCCATGCAAAAATACTCAAAAAATTATTGTCAACCGAATCCCAGAACACATCAAAATGATCATTCACCATGATCAAGCAGGCTTCATCCCAGAGATGCAGGGATGGTTCAATATATGGAAATCCATCAATGTAATCCACTACAAAAACAAACTCAAAGGAAAAAAAAAACACATGATCATGGTGAATGATCATTTTGATGTGTTCTGGGATTCGGTTGACAATAATTTTTTGAGTATTTTTGCATGGACATTCATAAGGGAAATTGGTCTAAAGTTCTCTTTCCTTGATGCATCTTTGTGTGGTTTTGGTATCAGAGAAATTTCAGCATTAGAAGCTGAAAAATCATTTGATAAAATTCAGCATCATTTAATGTTAAAGGTCTTAGAAAGAACAGGAATTCAAGACCCATACCTAAATATTATAAAAGCAATATACAGCAAACCAGTAGCCAACATCAAACTAAATGTAGGGAAACTTGAAGCAATCCTATTAAAATCACAGACCAGAGAAGGCTGTCCTTTCTCTCCATACTTATTCAGTATAGTACTTGAAGTTCTAGCTAGAGCAATTAGAAAACAAAAGGAGGTTAAAGGGATACAAATTGGAGAGGGAGAATTCAAATTATCACTATTTGTAGATGATATGATAGTATAATTAAGGGACCCAAAAAACTCCACCAGAGAACTCCTATAGATGATAAACAACTTCAGCAAAGTGCCTGGATATAAAATTAACTCAAGCAAATCAGTAGCCTTCCTATACACAAAGGATAAACAAGCTGAGAATAAATGAGGGAAATGACATGCTTCACAATAGCTACAAACAACATAAAGGATCCTGGTGTGACTCTAACCAAACAAGTGAATGATCTGTATGGCAGGAACTTCAAGTCTTTGAAGAAAGAAACCCATACACCTATGGCCACTTGAACTTGACAAAGGAACTACAAGCATACAGTGGAAAAAGATTGTCTTTTCAACAAATGGTTCTGGTTTAACTGGAGGTCAACATGCAAAATAATGCAAATTGATCCATTATTATCTCCTTGTACTAAGCTCAAGTCCAAGTGGATCAAGGACCTCAACATAAAACCAGACACACTGAAACTAATAGAAAAGAAAGTGAGGAAGAGCCTTGAATACATGGTACCATGGGAAAATTTCCTGAACAGAAAACCAATAGCTTATGCTCTTAGATCAAGAATTGACAAATGGGACCTCACAAAGTTACAAAGTTTCTGTAAGGCAAAGGACACTGTCAATGGACAAAACAGCAACAAACAAATTGGGAAAATATTTTTTCCAACCCTACATCTGTCAGAGGGTTTATATCCAATATATACAAAGATCTCAAGAAGTCAGACTCCAGAGAGACAAATAATCCTATTAAAAATGGGGTACAGAGCTAAACAAAGAATTTTAACCTGAGGAATATCAAATGGCTGAGAAACATCTAAAGAAATGTTCAACATCCTTAGTCACCAGGAAAATGCAAATCAAAACAATCCTGAGGTTTCACCTCATACCAGTCAGAATGGCTAAGATCAAAAACCCAGGAGACAACAGTTGCTGGCTAGGATGTGGAGAAAGAGAAGCATTCCTCCACTGCTGGTGGGACTGCAAGCTGGTACAACCACTCTGGAAATCAGTCTGGTGGTTCCTCAGCAAACTGGGCATAATAACAGTCGTGGACCCCGCAATATCACTCCTGGGCTTATACCCAGATGATTCCCCAGCATACAGTAATGATACATGCTCCACTATGTTCATAGCAGCCCTATTTATAATAGCTAAAAGCTGCAAAGAACCCATATGTCCCTCAGCAGAGAAATGGATACAGAAATTTTGGTATATTTACAATATGGAATACTACTCAGCTATTAGAAAACCATGGAATCTTGAAATTCTTAGGCAAGTGGTTGAAACTGGAGAATGTCATCCCGATTGAGGTGACCGAGTCACAAAAGAACACACATGGTATGCACTTGCTGATGAGCAGATATTAGCCCAGAAGCTTGGAATCCCCAGGAAACAATTCACATACCAAATGATGTCCAAGAAGGAAGGAGAGGCCCCTGGTCCTGGAATGGCTCGATGCAGCAGTGTGGGGGAATACCAGGACAGGGAAACAGGAAGGGGTTGATTGGGGAACTGGGGCAGGGAAGAGGGCTTATGGAACTTTGCGGGAAGGGGGATCCTGGAAAAGGAAATTATTTGAAATGTAAATAAAGTATATATCAAATAAAAACAATAATTCAAAAAAGAGCATATTTTAACAAAACCAAATTGATATGTTAGATTCCTAGTTTGAAGGCAGGCATTCTGGCCCTTTATGATTATTACTATTAATGCCCTTGGGAAGTCAGGGAGAAACGGTCCCTTTGCAACTTCAGTCTTCCCAAAAAACAAGCATGGCTTGAGACAAGGGTTGGACTGTATACTGGTTTTGTGTGCAAGATCACGAGTTTCATAGCATGGGCTGGGATATATCTGTACCCTCTGAGCCAATGCATGCCAGGCATCTGAGTGCATGGGTTACAAAAGGCATGCTTGAATGTCAGCACTGAGACTGAACTGTAGCTCTAGTGGCTCTAGATACACAGCAGCCTAGTCACGTGTGCTTCATGCCCCTTCTGAACAGTAGGGCCAGACAAATTCTGCTGTTTGGTGAATAGGTTGATTGGCTCCTTCAGACAAGAGTTATAGAAAGCTAACAAAGCCTACAGAGGAAGACTAATGACAACTCATGCCAAATAACATGAAATAGAATGTCACACTACTCTGAGCATCCAGTCTCTTTAGTGTGGGCTCTGAAAGGAAACCTGGTTATGACTGACCCACTGTAGCACATGACACATAACTTTGGGCAAAAGTGTCTCAACAAATGCAATGTATCTTGGGAATATGCTTATACACTAAATGGAAGAAAAATTGAGAGAAGTTGAATACTCAAAATGATATTAAGTTAAGAGAAGAAAGGGTATGATTAACGAATCCACATAGATAATAATGTCAAAATAAGAATGAAAATTAATATAAGTATTTTAAGGTTACATAAATACTAAATAATTAATCATATGCCTTTTATCTTAATACTTGGGAGACAAAGACAGACATAGATAGGTTCCTTGTGAGTTTGAGGCTAGCTTAGTCTACTGAGCAAACCCAAATCAGCCTAATCTACAAAGAGAAACCCTATCTCAGTAAACTGCAACAATAATTGTTATAAATTGATGTAATTGTTTCAAATTTTCAAAATAAAAATATTTATAAGACCAATGATTTTGACAGAGAAGTAGAGTCAGGCTCTAGTGATTAAGGTTTATTATAAATAGAAATGATTTGTCTCTTTTATTTGGCAACTAAAATATGTAAGATGGCTTATAAACTCCCAAATACATTAGGGAACTGTATCCATATGGCCCACTGCTAGGGGTTTCAGCTAATCTCACCCCCACAGCCACCTGTGGCCTTATTCCATAGCAGGTCTCTGTTGCTAATATCCCTACATCTGATACTTTACAACTCTTCTAGGTCTTTTCCCACCCAGGTCCCTCCCTCCATTAACTTCTGTTATCTGTTTATTTTCCATTCTGAGAAAAATACAAGTCTATTTTGGGCCCTCCTTATTATTTGATTCTTTGTGTATGTGGATGATATCATGGTTATCTTGTACTTTATGGCTAATATCCATTTATAAAGTAGTATATACCAAGCATGTCCTGTTGGGTTTTGTTTATCTCACTCAAGAAAATATTGTCTAGTTCCTTCTATTTGCTGGCAAAATGCATGTTTTCCATGGTTTTAGTAGCTGAGTAGTGTTTCATTGTATAATTGAACTACATTTTCATCATCCACTCTTACTGAGGAATAGCTAGGTGGTTTCAAGTTTCTGGATATTATGAATAAAACTGTTATGGATATATTTTTAGCAACTTCCCTTGAGGATGGTGGACCATATTCTGAGTAAATGCTCAAAAGTGGTACAGATGGGTCTTGAGATACAACTATTCCCAGTTTTCTTTGAAGCGACCAGATCGATTGCTAAATAGCACTAACTGAAGACCCAGCTCTACCTCAAGACCAAGCTATGCTACAAAAATATCTAAGACTTAAATTTTGATGATCTCAACTGTGTCACTTCTACAATGAGAATATATTTTCAGCACTTATTTCGTATAGACTGTGTGGTATACATAATTATTTTTAAATTTGAAGAAACATGACATTTGTATTTACAGAGCTTACATACGTAACACATGTCTATGTCAGCACTATTTCTTCACTGACATTGTTTTATGTGTGAACTCTGCTCCACTGCTGGTACTTAATGCTCCTGTTGTGAGATTTGTGCTTGAGTTCATGCTGAAGACATTCACTATGACATATGCAATAACCCCTGGTGATATCATTTCATATGTTTATCTGTATGTAGATACTGCTTTTGCAGACATGCATTGAGGTGGTGAATTTGTCTTTCCAAGAATATGCAGAGTGTGTTTCATAAATATTATTTTTGTCTTTAATTTAAACAATGAATTCCAAGTCTATTCCTGGTGACTTGTGTACTAAGTGCATCAGGTCATTACTTAGTGTGAGATTTAAGATAACATAGGAGAGTTTTAGGGACCTTCCAGGTTATAGGAAGTCTTGCCTAAACTCTAACAGCTTCATCTCATACTATAGTCCTGCAAACACAGGGAATCCTGACAGTAAACTGTCACAAATATTCACTGTCTCTAACAATCACACACATTCATTCACTCAGTATATTTTCTTATAAATTGACTTTTAAAATACCAACAAGAAAAGATTCAGTCACAACTCCATGTTAGATGTTTTGTGTTCAGGGTTTTGTGTTATTAAGTGGGAAGACCTGGATATTGTCTCTTAATGTAAATATAAGTCCTGCTTACCAGTGGAACAAAAGAAAGTAATGACTCAACACACTCATGAGTTTCTCCCCTCTGAACATTGCATTGTTTATAACCAACCTGAAAATAAGCATAATTAGAAAAAAGGAGAGTCTCAACAAAGCATTTCTAATATAGAAGTATCAACTCAAAAGGGAGTTATTACAGCTGTAATCTAAAAAATACTGCAAAAGTACATATATTTTGTAAATTTGGATAACCCAGAAGAAAATGAAGAACATTAGAATTCACATCATCCACCAAAATAAGGTTCAGGGATACAAATTAATAGAAATATTGACAATGAAATTGATGCTATCTTAAGAGCATCACCTTAAAATAAATGTTCAGGACCAGTGAAAGCTTTTCTTTAATATATTTATTCTATGGAGCCAGAATCATGTTGGTACCCAATCAACTTAATCTAATAGAAAAATAACCAATTTATTTGATAAATATAAATGCAAAACTTCTTGGCAGAATGCTTATAAATCAAATTCAATAATTCATTACAGAGTTTGTATCTTATAACAAAATAGCCTTCTATCTTAAAAGTCAAGATTGATTCAAGATACACATATCAATCAATAGCAAACAGCACATAAATAAGTGACAATCTGAGATAATATAATTATTTGAAATGTTGTGAAAGATCTCTTGGCAAAGTAGAACATGGCTTCCTAAAATAAATTTTAAAGTCTTTTGGAATGCATGAAATGTATATTGCAAAATAATAAAAGTTATACACAGGCAAGATTGAATCTAATGGTGAGTATTGCTTCCTAAAATTAATAACAAGTCACATATATACACTCTTACTACCATTTTTCTGGTGCTTATAGTCTTAGGTATAATATTTAGACAAGAAAATCTGTAAAATTTATCAGAAGCTGAAGGCAATAAGTCAATGAATCCATGTTTGCAGAGAACAAGATGCTTTCCTTAAAATACCCTACTGTGTCTAATAGAAAACTCTTGGACTTAATAAACACAGTTATGTTTGATAATGTAAGTCCTAGTGAAAATATATCATATAAAAAGTTATGACAATATGTCTTCTTTATTCCTCTGTTAATAATTTGATACTAATGACCTCCATAGATAATTTCATTCATAATATGTCAGACAAAGTATTCAAAAGAATGATGTATATCATAAATAAGGCTACTATGAACATAATGGAGCATGTGTCTTTATTGCATGCTTGGGAATCCTTTGGGCCAGATGCCCCTCAAAGGAGGAATGGATACAGAAAATGTGGTATATTTACACAATGGAATACTACTCAGCAATTAGAAACAATGAATTCACAAAATTTTTAGGCAAATTGTTTGATCTGGAAAATATCATCCTAAGTGAGGTAACCCAATCACAAAAGAATACACAGGGAATGCAATCTCTGATAAGTGGATATTAATTAGCCCAGAAGCCCTGAATACCCAAGGCACACATTGCATAACAAATGACTCCCATGTAGAAGTATGGAGAGGGTCCTGATCCTGGAAAGGATTGATCTAGCATGGGAAGGGAATATAAGGACAGAGAAAAAGGAGGGAGGTGATTGGAGAAGGGATGGAGAGAAGAAGGTTTATGGGACATATGGGGAGGGGGAATCTGGGAAAGGGGAAATCATTTGGAATGTAAACAAAGAATATAGAAAATAAAAATATTTAAAAAAGAACAAAGTGAAAAAAAAGAATGATGTATATCAAGATACCAGCATAATCACATAAAAGGACATCAAAAGGAGCTGAATAAAATGACAAAGAAATCAAAGCCCTGAAAACAAATAAAAAGGCAAGAAATTTCTAATGCAAAAAAAAAAAACAAATTGTGGCTGAACAGAAAAAATATAATCAGTCAAAACATAAAATAAACTCAAATGGAAGTAATCACCAGTAGATTAAATTATGCCATAAAGCAAGTAACTAGGTTGAAAAGTATTGGAAAGGTGTAAAGGTAAGAAACTTAAAATGTGTTGGAAGAGAAGAACCTAATCTTTCAATAATGGACAAAGGCATGGAGAAGAATACCAGAGGAAAGGAATTGAGAATATTTTCAATAGAAACATAAAAGAAAAAATTCCAAATGTTCAGAAAAATATCCCCATATAGGTATCTGCAGAGGATTATAGAACAAAAATGGAGTACAAACATGATCTTTTTTCCATCTTATATATTATAGTAAAATAATAAAAGCATAGAATAAAGAAATAATTTTGAAAATTGTATTGCTTATTAAGTCACCTATAAAGTCAGATTCATCAGACTAGCACTTGAATATTCAACATAAATGTTTGAAGGTGGTGATGCCTTACAAAATACATTCCAATTTTAAAGAACCAACTACCAAGCTACACAATTATACACCAGAAATCTTATGTCAAAATAAATTGAAATACAAATTTTTCTACAATAAAAATGGCTACAGGAACTCATGTCCTCTAATCCACCTGAATAGAGAATGATGAATGGTGGAATGTTCAACCTGAAGAGAAAATCTACACTAATGGTCACAGTGAATGAATAAACAATTCAAGAATAGATAAATCAAACTTCCAAAGGAAACCCAACACAAACAACAAAATAACAGAAATTATTTTATTCTTTTCAAAATTAACTGTTTAATTGCAAAAAAAATGCATTAAAACTTTCAAACTAGCATAATGGATTAGAAAAAGGATTCATTTTTACCGTTGCCTTGGGAATTAGACTTTACAGTTATAGCACTAACACCTCAGTTTAAATGTTGTAAAAAAGATACAAGGAAATCAAACTAAGAAACAACAGCCATTGTTATTATAATATATGAGTGAATTGATATTCCTATTAAATGATTAGAAGATATAAACAGAGATTGCTTCATACTTAAGTCAAGAGTCGATGAAAAGAATATATAAAGCCAATGTTGGAGCAATTTTTATAAAAGCCTTATCACTGATAAAATTAGTGCATTGCCTGTGGTAAATTCAATGGTCTTTTCTCACTGATGAACATTTATCTGGACAAAAACTAAAGAGAAAGACATTGAGAATTCATTTCATGCAAATGAACCTCAAAGATGACTTTTGTACATTACACCCCCCCACACACACACTCACACATATACCAAAAAACATGAACTTTTACTTGTTGTCAAAAGTCTCAGAATGATGAGACTTGGAATTTTTTCTTCATAAGAAAAGATCCTAATTTTTCAGCTGAGTAATTTATTCTTCTATGAAATAATGTATCCTCATGCTGACTGAGAAAGACTATGAATTGTGTCATTTCTATTTCTGTACCTTTCAGGAATGGTGATATAAATTTTACAAACTAATTGCAGTGATGTCTGTCAGATCTTGAGTTATTCATAGCAATGTTTAGAACTGACAAAGAACATGGTCTCCTGGGGACTGAATGTGGTTAACTGAACGGAAAAATTCTGAGTCTGGAAACACCCCCACCAGTTTGGTCCTCTCTGAACATGCTCTTTAGGCTTTGCTTTCAACTAACTTATTTGATTTTCCCCTTTGCTTTCTCATGGCAAGCAACACATATTTAGTAATTCTATTAATCATCTGAAATTGGTGTTATTTGAAAATCATAATACAGAGTAACAGAATTTTCACTCTGTGTTTAGCTTGATGGAACATGGTCCACATTTTATTCTCATCACTCCCATACAGACCTTGCTATGGAATGTATGTTGACAGTGCTAAAGTCTCTCAGCCATCCTTTAAAATGCAGGGATGTTAGACTAGAAATATTGTGCTATTGTGGTACATAGTGGAAGACTAAAGATGGAATTTATTGTGGTTGGAAGCTTTGGCTCTCCTTGAGAAATGCAACCTATGTTACTAGATGTCAGTCTCATGAAAATTGCACGGAGCAGCCTTTTCAAAATTAACTGTAATATGGCCTTGATACTTGTCATAGACTTTTTATTTATGTTATCCTCAAAAATTCACAGGTAAGAGAACCCCTTTCCTACTCTGTCCTGATTGTGTGGTTTATATTTAAAAAAGAGAATGCATGATGCTTTTGATATTCTGAACATTGAACAGAGGACAGCAGAAGAACAGTGAACCATGGAGGACAAGAAATAGTTGTTTACCCAGAAAAGTAGAAACGTAACAAATAGCAAGTGATCTGTATAGATCCAGAAGGTATAAGAAAATCCATGAACCAAGATCTTCCCGTTTACATTGTTGAGTCCTATAACACAGAGGCCTGAAATAGAAGATGCTTCTACTTTCTGCTTCTTCTTTGATTTCCAGTTGGAGGAATCTGAAGACTGCTCTAAAAATACAAAGATTTCAAACATTATGTAAATTTAAATTCTGTATTGTTCATCTTTAATATAGTATTGCACAAGGAGACTCATTTCTGCCAAAACACATTTCTCCTGTATGCATCCATATTAAGCATTTAACGTTCATATTTGTCCTAGGCAGGGCATGTTTATTAGAGAAACATGCAAAATAACTGTTCAGAAATAAACAGATTTCTCACTGATATCAAGACCTTGAGGTTTCTAAATATTGTAGAATTTATTCAAAATTAAGTGCTCTATAAAATACATGCTTCCAGCAATAAGCTATGAGAGATGATGTACTGTTAGTGTATGTCCATGTTTTGATAAGGCATTAGAGTATATGTCAGGACAATGATACCTGGAAGGCAAAAATATGAAACCAGAGAATAATGTATAATCTCAGAATATATACACAGCTAAGTGTATAAATATAGGGGTCTGACATGAGTTCAATGAAAATATATATTTAATAGTAACTTTATCCAAATTAAAGGAATTGTACATACATAAAAGTACACATTTATAAAAAAGTCTTATACTCTAAGAAGCTAAATCCTTTTCTGATTATCGTTCAGAGTGAGTATAACACTGTGAAGTCATTTGTAGCCTAAGAGTGCAGTATTTGTTATTATGTTCTTTTTGGTAGCTTTAAGAGAATAACATAGTAACCAACTATATTTGATTTGGCTTTCCCATGTAATCAACTTTTACAAGCTATGCTAATGCTCAGTCATAATACTTAATTATGAGCTCTTCATGCTCCTGACTCCAGATTATTGCATATGTGTTTTATATGTCTTATGACAATTGGTTGCTGAAAACAATCAATGCAAGTTTGAATAAATCTTGTAAAACAAATATCTAGATAAATTGAAGTAAGCAGATATTACTTGATAGTCAATGATGTTGCTAACACATACACACACACAAACACACACACACACACAAACACACACATACACACCTAAACAAACACATACACACACACACAGAGAGAGAGAGAGAGAGAGAGAGAGAGAGAGAGAGAGAGAGAGAGAGAGAGAGAGAGAGAGAGAGAGACAGAGAGATCGAGAAACAGAGACAGAGAGATGGAAATCCAAACTCATAAAAGATTAACCAACAGGGACAAAACAAGACAGATTAGCATCCCTTGAATCTTATAGCCCTTTTACCTGACATTGGATTGTCTTTGTTACTAGTTCTAAATCAACATTGACTGGAAACAATGGAAACTGTCTTGAACATTTTGCAGGTATTTCAGATTTGGCTGATCCTTGTGAAATCTTGAATGTTTTAAATGTGGGAGAAAGGCCATTTCCAAAAACAATACATATGTAAACTAGGTAAGCATTCTCAAAATAACAATCCTATTTCTACATATGTGTGGAAATCATTACTGCTGCATTTTCTGCAATAACAACATTATAGAATCAGAATATATCGGTTGTAGTCAGACCTGGTGGGGGTGTTTCTTCTTTCTTATTGGTTCTTCTTGAGGCAGCATAGGGGGAAGAGCTTCAGTGCAGGGTGTAGACTTGGTCTTACAGATTTCTGTAGTAAAATCTGGTCTTATGATATTCTGGGTAAGACTTTGTCTTATGAGGTATTTAGGGTTGATGTATAATAAAAGTTTTACTTATCTAAGTCTAAGTTACTATGCTGTTGTAGCTACTTTCACAGTTCCTCTAAAGCTGGAGACTGCAATCTCAGGCACTTAACACCTAATCCTAAAACAGCAGGAGATTAAGTAAAGGGTTAATTGCCTTTTCTCTATTGTACAGGTGCCTCTTACTTGTTGGGCTAGGGGTAAATTTGGAACAATAAAATTCTATTGAACCAGCAGAAGAAAATAACACTCACAGAAAAACAAATTTTTACATAAGCAAATATGCATAATGTTACATAAATTCACACACAGCTTCAATCATGTAAAGTTCTCATTTACCTATTTCCACACTAATTTAGTTGGGCCCAGCTTGCATGCCTTCTCCCAATTGCATACTTACAAATGCACAGGCATACATTTTTACAATTACACATTTACACACACATCCATACTTACATATGCATATGGAGCAAAAGACCAAGCACCAATGCAGAAATAATTTACTCATTCTAGATGAAAAATTAACTCCAATATTTATTGCATAGAGAAAGAAAAAGCTTCAATCCTTTTAATGCTAAATGAATTAAAACCATGTTAGGGAAAAAAGTTTTGTGGCACAGCCAGGAACAAAGGGAACACCCAATGTGGCACAAAATCCACCAGGGCCCCCACTGCATGGAGGAGCTGGTCAGCATCCCAGCACTCTGGGCCAGGGCAGAGCCAGTCACTCAGGGATGCTGAGACAGGCTTGCAGGCACACAGGAGGAACAAGCACCAGCCAGAGGCATCAGGATCAACTAATACCAGAGATAACTAGATGGCAAAAGGCAAACATAGGAGTGTTACTAACAGTAATCAAGGCAACATGGCACTATTTTAACCCAATACTCCCACAACAGGAAGTCCTGGATACCCCCATACACAAGAAAAGCAAGATTTGGATTTAAAATCAGAGCTCATGATGCTGATAGAGGGCTTCAAGAGGACATAAATAACTTCCTTAAAGAAATACAGGAGAATACAAGTAAACAGGGAAAAGCCCTTAAAGAACTACAAGAAATCACAACAAAACAGGTGAAAGAATAGACCAAAACTATGCAGGATCTAAAAATGGAGGTAGAAACAATAAAGAAATCACAAAGAGAAACAACTCTAGACATAGAAAATCTAGGAAAGAAGTTAGGAGACATAGCTGCAAGCATTAACAAGAGAATACAAGAGATAGAAGAGACAATCTCAGATACTGAAGATACAATAGAAAGCATTGACACTACAGTCAAAGAAAATACAAAATGCAAAAAACTCCTGACCCAAAACATCCAGGAAATCCAGGACGAAATGAGAAGACCAAACCTAAGGATTATAGGATAGGCATAGAAGAAAGTTAAAATTTCCAACTTAAAGGGCCAGTAAATGTCTTCAACAAAATTATAGAAGAAAACTTCCTTAACTGAAAGAGGGAGATACCCATGAACATACATGAAATAAGCCTACAAAACCTCAAATAGATTTGATCAGAAAAGAAATTCCTACCATTACATAATAATTAAAATGTCAAATACACTAAGCAAAGAAAGAATATTAAAAGCCTTAAAAGAAAAAGTCAAGTAAAATATAAAGATAGACCTATCTGAATTACACCAGACTTCACACCAGAGACTTTGAAAGCCAGAAGAGCCTGGGCAGATGTCATACAGACAACAAGGGAACACAGATGCCAACACAGTCTCCTATACCCAGGAAAACTCTCAATTACCATAGATGGAGAAACCAAAATATTCCATGACAGAAAGAAATGTCCACAATATACTTCCTCAAATTCAGCCCTTCAAAGCGTAATAAATGGAAAACACCAACTACACACTAGAAAAGGCAAGAAATTAATCTTCTTTCAATCAAGTCAAAAGAAGATTACCACACATACATAAAAATTAAATCAAAAATAACAGGAAGCAACCAACAATCACTATTCCTTAATATCTCTTAACATCAATGGTCTCAGTTCCCCAATAAAAAGCCAGAAAATAACTGACTGGATACAAAAACAGGACCTAACATCTTGCTGCATACAGTGTCACAGTGAGATAACATATCTCAGTGTCAAAGACAAACACTACCTCAGAGTAAATAGTTGGTAAACAATTTTCCAAGCAAATGGTCCCAGGAATCAAGCTGGAGTAGCCATTAGAATTTACAATAAAATAGACTTTAAACCAAAAGTCATTAGAAAAGACCTGAAAGGCACTTTATTCTCATCAAAGGAAAAAATCTACCAAGAAGCACTCTCAATTCTGAACAACTATTCTCCAAATGCAAGGGTACTTTAGTAAAAATAAATTTTACTAAAGCTAAAATCACACATTGCACATCACAAAAATAATTGTGGGTGACTTCAATACTGCACTCTCATAAATGGACAGATCCGAGACACACTAAACAGAGACACAGTGTAATTAACAGAAGTTTTGGACTAAATGGATTTAATAGATATCTACAGAATACTTCATCCTAAATCAAAAGAATATACCTTCTCCACACCTCCTGGTGCCCTTCTCCAAAACTGACCATATAATTTGTCATGAAACAGACTTCAACAGATATAAAAGGATAGAACCAATCCTATGCCTCCTATCAGATCCTTTGGAATAAAGATGTTCCTCAATAGTAGCAAAAACAAAAGAAAGCCCACATACACTTGGAAGCTGAACAATGGTCTACTCAATGATACCTTGGTCAAGGAAGAAATAAGGAATGAAATCAAAGACTTTTTAGAATTTAATGAAAATTAAGACATAACATACCCAAATTTATGGGACCCAATGAAAGAAGTGCTAAGAGGAAAATTCATAGATCTGAGTGCCTCCACAAAGAAGCTGGACAGAGCATACACTAGCAGCTTAATAGCACACCTGAAAGCTTTAGAACAGAAAGAAGCTAATACATGCAAGAGGAGTAGAAGGCAAAAAATCATCAAACTCAGGGTTGAAATCAACCAAGTAGAAACAAAAAGAACTATACAAAGAATCAACAAAACCAGGAGCTGGTTCTTTGAGAAGATCAACAAGATCTATAAACCCTTAGCCAGACTAACCAGAGGGCAAAGAGACAGTATCCAAATTAACAATATCAGAAATGAAAAGAGAAATCATGACAGAAACTGAGGAAATTAAAAATATTATCATATACTACTACAAAAGACTATACTCAACACAACTGGAAAATCTGGATGAAATGACCAAATTTCTAGACAGATACCAACTACCAAATCAGGATCAGATAGTCCATATAAATGGTCCTATAAACCCTGAAGGAATAGAAGTGGTCATCGATAGTCTCCCAACGGAAAAAAAAAATAAAGCACAGGACAAGATGGTTTTAGTGCAGAATTCTATCAGACCTTCAAAGAAGACCTAGCACCAATACTCTTCAAACTATTCCATAAAATAGAATAGAGACTTGAGTAGAAACATTACCCAAGTCATTAAGCTTATACCAAACCACAAAACGATGCAACAAAGAAAGAGAACTTCAGACCAATTTCCCTTATGAATATCGATGCAAAAATATTAAACTAAATTATTTCCAACTGAATTTAAGAACACAGGAAAATGATTATTCACTACGAACAATTAGGCTGCATTCTTTGATGCAGGGATGGTTCAGTACTTGGAAATCAATGAATGCAACCCCCTACATAAACAAACTAAAAGAAAAAAAACCAAAAAGACAAACCACATGGTCATTTCATTAGATCCTGAAAAGCATTTGACAACATTCAGCATCCTTTCATGTTAAAAGTCTTGGAAAAACAGGAAATCAAGGCCTGTACATAAACATAGTTAAAAACAATATACAGCAAACCAGTAGTCAACATCAAACTAAATGGAGAAAAACTTGAAACAATCCTACTAAATTCAGGGAGTAGACAAGGCTGCCCCCTCTCTCCATATTTATTCAATATAATATTTGTTGTTCTAGCTAAAGCAGATAGACAACAAAAGGAGGACAAAGGGATACAAATCGGAAAGTAAGAAGTCAAATTTTCACTATTTGCAGATGATATGATAGTATACTTAAGCAACCCAAAAATCTCCACTACAGAACTCCTATAGCTGATAAACAACTTCAGCAAAGTGGTCGAATATAAAAATAACTAAAACAAATAAGTAGCCTTCCTATACTCAAAGGATAAACAGTCTGAGAAAGAAATTAAGGAAATGACACCTTCACAATAGTCACAAACAATATAGAGTATCTTGGTGAGTCTAACCAAATAAGTGAAAAATCTGTATGACAAGAACTTCAAATCTCTGAAGAAAGGAATCAAAGATCTCAGAAGATGGAAAGATCTCCCATGGTCATGGATTGGCAGGATTAATATAGTAAAAATGTCCATCTTATCAAAAGCAATATATAGGTTCAATGTGATCGCCACCAAAATCCCAACTCAATTATTCATAGTGTTAGAAAGAGCAATTCTCAAATTCATCTGGATTAACAAAAACAAACAAACAAACAAACAAACAAACAACAACAACACAGGATAGCTAAATCTATTCTCAACAGTAAATGAAATCCTGGGGGAAATCAGTATCCCAGACCTCAAGCATTAAAGCAGAGCAATTGTGTTAAAATCTGCAGGGTATTGGTACAGTGACAGGCAGGTAGATCAATGTAATAGAACTGAAGACCCAGAAATTAACTCACACACCTATGTTTGATTGATCTTTGACAAAGTACCTACATCATCCACTGGAAAAGTAGCGATTTCAATAAATGGTGCTTATTCAACTGGTGGCTAGCATGCAGGAGAATGCAAATTGATCCATTCTTATCTCCTTGTACTAAGCTTAAGTCCAAGTGGATCAAGGACCTCCACCTAAAATCAGACACACTGAAACTAATAGAAGAGAAACTGGGGAAGAGCCTTGATGACATGGGCACAGGGGGAAAGTTGCTGAACAGAACACCAATAGCTTATGCTATTAGATCAAAATTGGCAAATAGGACCTCACAAAACTGCAAAGTTTCTTTAAGGCAAAGGACACTGACAATAGGACAAAATGCCAACCAACAAATTGGCAAATGATCTTTTCCAACTCTACATCCAACAAAGGGATAATATCCGATATATAAAAAGAACTAAAGAAGTTAGACTTCAGAGAGACAAATAACCCTATTAAAGACTGGGGTACAGAGCTAAACGAAGAATTTTCACCTGAGAAATAACTAATGACTGAGAGGCACCTAAAGAAATATTCAACATCCTTAGTTATCAGGGAAATACAAATCAAAGCAACCCTGAGATTTCAACTCACACCAGTCAGAATGGATAAGATCAAAATCTCAGGAGACAGCAGGTGCTGGCTAGGATTTGGAGAAAGAGGAATACTACTTCACTGATGGTGGGATTGCAAGATGGTAAAACCGCTCTGGAAATCAGTCTGATAGTTCCTCAGAAAACTGGGCATGACACTACCTGAGGACCCTGGGCATATACCCAGCGGGTTCTCCAGCATTTAGTAAATACCCATGTTCCACTATGTTCATAGCAGCCTTATTTATAGAAGCCAGAAGCTGGAAAGTCTTCAGATGTCGCTCAAAGGAATAATGGATACAGAAAATGTTGTTTATTTACAGAAAGGAATACTATTCATCTATTAAAACAATGAATTCTTGAAATTCTTTGGCAAATGGTTGGAACTGGAAAATATCACTGTAAGTGAAGTAACCCAATCACACAAGAACACACATGGTATGCATTCACTGATAAGTGGATATTAGCCCAGAAGCTTGGAATACCCAAGACATAATTCACATATCAAATGAATGACCAAGAAGAAGGAGAACTAATTATGAATACACTGTTCTTTCTTAGAAGGGGGAACAAAATACCCACAGAAGCAGATACAGAGACCAAGTGTGGAGCACAGACTGAGCATAAAACTATCCAGTGACTACCACACCTAGCGATCTATCCCATATACAGTTACAAAATCCAGACACTATTATAGATGCCCATGAGTACTTGCTAACTGAAGCTGGATATAGTTGTCATGTAGGAGGCTCTGGTAGTACATGAAAAATACAGAGGGGGACACTCTCAGCTAGCCATTGAACTGAGCACAATGTCTCCAATTGAGGATCTAGAGAAAGGACACAAGAAGCTGAAGGGGTTTGCAGCACCATAGGAAGAACAACAATATGAGCCACCCAGTATTCCCAAGCTCCCAGGGACAAAAATCATCAATAAGATATTACACATGGTGTTACCCATGGCTCCTGACACCGCAACAGAGGATGGCTTTGCTGGACATCAAAGGGAGGAGAGGATCGTAGTCCTGGAAAGGCTTGATGCAGCAGAGTAGAGAAATAGCAGGCCAAGGAAGCAGGAGGAATTGATTGGGGAATAGCGGGAGGGGAAATGGCTTATGGGACTTTCAGTGTTGAGAGCCAGGAAAGGTGAAATCACTTGAAATGTAAATATGGAATATATATAATGAAAAAGAGAATAAGAGAAATTAAAAAAATGAAAAAAGAAAAATGCTTTGTTCCTTTTAGTAAGACTAAACCTGCCTTGTCCTTCCCATGGGACCTGTTCTCTCCCATGGTAAGGAAAAGCCTGCCTGCTCCTTCTGCTCTCTTCAGTGTTTTTATTTCCTCTCCCTCTGCATTCTGCACAATGTTCTCTTAGGTTTTTTTAAAAAATGTTACATATAGTTTCTAAGATATTCCAGTCTGCATTTTCCTTTTAATCTTGTTCTCTTCTGACTAAAATCTTCTCCTCAGTTCAGTTCCTCTTTCAGTTCAGTTCTTATTACCTCTGTTCCTCTCACCTAAGTTCCTCTGGTCTGACTCCTCTCTTTGTCCTCAGCCCTTAAACATCTTTCAGAATACATGATCACATGTTACAAAATCCATCACAAGTTCACACAAAAATTCAAATCATAAATTGAAATAGAAGTTCACAACAGAGAATGTTTACATGCATATCTATTAAGAGTAATTATGTAGCTAAACATCTATCACCTGTGTGAGTTCTACTGGTTCATTTGCATTTTAAAACCATAACAAAGTTATTAGTGAGTTTTGTATTGGTAAACATGGCCAATATTTTATCTTCTGCCCTAACACATATAATGAATCATTAGTTTCCTTTATGACCTTTGGCTAATTGTTTTACAACCTATTGGAATGTGCTCTGAGTAGGAGAAAGTCTGGTTGCCAACTAAGAATAAGTAATTTGTGACACTTGGGAAACTGGCAGAGTTCTCATTGCAGTTTTGACTATCAGAAAAGGATCTAATGCCAGTCCCACTATAAAAGAACTTAATAATCACAGATATAACTTTAGGCATTCTAGCCGGGCAGTGGTGGCGTACACCTGTAATCCCAGCACTCTGGTAGGCAGAGGCAGGCAGATTTCTGAGTTCGTGGCCAGCCTGGTCTACAGAGTGAGCTCCAGGACAACCAGGGATATACAGAAAAACCCTGTCTCGAAAAAAAACAAATCCAAAAAATAAAAACAATAACTTTAGGCATTCTTATAGGATCATCATTAAAACTTAAGTCATCTATTTGTCTACATAGCATCACTATAAGGCAATGCATGTTCGTGGATCTGCAGAGATCTACTCCAAATATGTGTGCTAGTTCTTATTGATTATTCTATATGTTTAATAATAGCAGGAAAATTATATTACCAGCATGAATGTTTCCTAAACATTGTCCCTCACAGCCTTGCTTAATGAGGGCACACTTGTCACAGATTATATAATAATCTGAAGCAGGTCAGGATGATCACCTGCTAATATATTACCTTGTCCCAGTATGGTTCCTGACACTACATGTTTGTAAACAAATTAGTGATTAAAAATAACTTGATAGTTGTACATAGCACAGCAGCATTTTACATATGTAAGGAATAAGGAACTTACACTACAGTTTAAAAATGAATATAATTTGTAATAATTTTGTCATGTAATTTAAGACTGTCTCAGAAATACTTGTATTATGTAACACTCAATTTGTCGTCTTTTTTTAGTTTTTTGAGACAGAGACAGAGTTTCTCTGTATAGCCCTGGCTTTCCTGGAACTCACTCTGTAGACTGGGCTAGCCTAGAACTCAGAAATCTGCCTGTCTCTGCCTCTCAAGTTCTGGGATTAAAGGTGTGCACCACTACTGCCCAGCTTGTAGTCTTTTCAAAGGTCATAGTGATAGGCAGTTTTGTATGCAAGCATGTAATGAAATAGAAATTAAACTCTACTGGAAAGAAGCCAACTACATGGAATGATAGGTACAATTTAAGTATATGTAGATGTTATGGGGGAAATACACTGTTTACAATATGCATCTATATGAAATTCTAAACATATGTAAGATTGTTATATTTAGTTTTAAATAAAATTATTGCTTATTCCTTGAAACCTTCATTCATGATACAATGTACTATGAACATATATTAACCTACTACTTACCTCTGACACTGCTTGGGACTTCAGAAAAGAACAGGTCTCATTCCCAATATTTGGTTTTATTTTGTTTTATTAATGAGATATTGAGTCCAATTAATGTTATAGAATGCATATGGGTAGGGATGTCACCCACTAGTACATATGTAACCTCTAAGTGTCCAAACTTCAAATAAATAAATGAGTCAAACTTTATCAGCAGTCTTTCAGTTTCAGAGTTTTTAGGCAGCTCATGGACTTGGGGAACTTGCATGTACTATGCAGAAAGAGCTAACGTGAGTAAATGAGCTCTCTGTAGATGGCCTACTCCCCTGCTCAGCTGTGTGTCTGGTGCCAGAGTTTGGGACAAGAATTGTTTTTTACCTACTCTAAAGTAGATTTCCCGTGCTTGATGTATGCTATATGCCCTCTGTTGTTGGAGAGATGCTCTTCAAAGAGGTTCATGTCTCATCTCAAACAGAAGACAACACACTGTGTTTCTTGCACAGTAATATATGGCTGTGTCCTTACTGATCAGAGATCAACTGCAGGAAGAACTGGTTCTTGTACTTGTCTCTAGTGATGGAGATTCAACTTTTGAGAGATGGGTTGATGTCAGTACTAACACTGTAGCTTATGTATCCCATCCACTCCAGTTTGTTTCCTGGAAACTGCTGGATCCAGTGCCAAGAATAACCACTGGTGATAGAGTAGCCAGTGACAGAACATGTTAGTGACAGTGTCTAACAGGGTTTCACCAGGGCATATACTGACTCCTAAAGCTGCACTTCGGATGGAATACCTTCAGATAAGAAGAAACCATTCTGCTAATCACACATTTAAAAAAAATCCTATCATAGAGGCATGTATGAAATGGGAACACTCTCCAGGAAGAGCACACAACAGGTACAGAAGACTCAACACTCTAATCTTTTAGTCTACATCCATTAATCTTCAGAGACTAGCTTTCTGTGAAAGATATGTGATATGGCCCATCCCAAAAGATGATTTAACTTAGAGCTGGAAGATGCATTTACTATGGGTGACAGCCTTGCCTTCATAAGTGGGAAGGGTGAATATTGACTGCACTTGGTTATGACAGAAAGAGCATCACTGTCTCTGGCTCCTTATGGTGTAATAATTAATCATATAATTAATTGATAATTAATTGTATAATCTCTTTCTTGGACAAGAGAGCACTTAGAATTTAGGAAATACATCTAGATCTGATCCCAACATCCCATCCTTGACCAATCTTCCCACAGATACTGTATAAATGTTTTGCTGTACTTAGATAGCTGTGCACTAGTATTCCCAGTTTGTTAATTTTGTTCTTGTGCTATCTAAATATCTGACTATCAGAATATTTTAGGTGAAGTACAAATTTCCTTAATGGATGAATTATTTTCTTTTGGTTTCTATTTCTGCTTTGGTGTTCTTGCCTGAATGCCCTGTTATTTTAGTGGCCAAAGAGTCTTCAGAATCAGTAACGGTGCCTGGTGCCTGGGGCTTTTGTGGCCTGAGTGACTTTTGGAGCTTTCCAGTTGCCTCTAGTTTTCTTGGGTTCAGTGAAATGCAAGGGACACAGGCTTCTGGATAACAATGTGGCCTCTACGGTTCCAGTTTAGTCTTAGGGATTGCTAGAACTGGTTTGTCCTTAAGGAGAGCAGTAGTCATCCCCTAAGATTTTGGGATGTGAGGTTAAGCCTTCAGGAGGGGGTGCCACCGAGGACTCATTTACATAATTTAAGGAGTATCTGGGGGTTGTGGGAATTGTACTGAAGATCTTAGCACCAGTGTGTCTTCTTGTACATCAGGAGTTTCATGTCACCGTTTTGGGCAAGAATTGTTTTGTCCCTACTACAAAATATATTTCCTATGCTTGATGTATGTTGCATGCCCTCTGTTGGTGCAGAGTTGCACTACAAGGAGGTTTATGTCTGGGCCCACACAGAAGCCTCCACACTGTGTCTCTTGCACAGTAATATGTGGCTGTGTCCTCAGTAGTCACAGAGTTCAACTGCAGGAAAAACTGGTTCTTGGATGTGTCTCTAGTGATGGAGATTCTACTTTGGAAAGATGGGTTGTAGTAAGTGCTACCACCATAGTTTATGTACCCCATATACTCCAGTTTTTTTCCTGGAGTCTGACGGATCCAGTTCCAGTAATAACTACTAGTGGTTATGGAGAAGCCAGTGACAGAACATGTGAGGGACAGAGACTGAGAGGGTCTCAGCAGGCCAGGTCCTGATTCCTGAAGCTGCACATCACACAGGATACCTTCGGACAAGAAGAGTAAATTCTGTCAATCACACATATTGAAAACCCATTTTGGACACATTATGAAATGGCCACACTCACCAGGAAGGGCTGTCAAGAGGTACAGAAGACTCAACATCCTCATCTTTTACGCCACACACTCTTATCTTCAGAGATCAGCCTCCAATGAGAGAGATGGGAGCTCCTATATTGCAGGATGGAATTTAAATTAGAACTAGAAGATCCATTTGCATGTACTGAACCAGCCTTCCCTTCATAATTGGGGAGGGAGAACAATGACTGCACTTGATTATTAAAATAAGACCATCACTGTCTCTGGCTTCCTGTAGTGCGAATCTGGAATAAGAGAGCATGAGGACTGTAGAAATCACAGGAAACACATCTACAGATCATCCTACTGTCATTTCCTACACCACCTTCCCAGGAAACCTCTTTTGCTCCTGTGTTTTTAAGGTCTCAAGTCAATGGAAACTTTCTCCTCACACTTGAGTTTTTTAGTTCTTCCTTTATTATTAGTATGTTCACACAGTTCCAAGTTTTCTTCCCTTTTCCCCCAGTAAAAATGTGTTTCCATCGTTCCTAAATCTTAGTACATTCTATTGTTTACAGTTGCACAAATGATCTGATATCTTTTCCAGTAGAGAGTCCTTAGCTGTATCTATAGGAGTGATGTAGTAGGTGATATTACTTTTGTAACTCTTCCTTTGGGAGACTACCCAGACAAAATTCCATAGGAACTACAATAGGTTAAACCAACCATCAATTATGTTTCCCCTTTCACCAATTACTCATCAGCATTTGGTGTGATTTGTTTCCTTAATAAATGTTATTGTTGCTTGGATTAGATAAAATCTTAAACTACCTTTTTAATTTACATTACCTTGATAAGGTGTTGAAAACTTAAAAGAATATTTAGTATTCATGTGTGTTAAGGTTTTGTTTCCATTTCAGAAATACTCTAAAATTTTTCAAAGTATCTCTGCTATCTGCCTGTTGAATCATGTCCTTCTTGGTCTTTTGAAGCCTGAGGGAATAATTCTGCAGCTTGTGCAGGAATATCAGGATAGACTTTCCCTATTTTTAATCCAATCTCACTCTATATCATTTACGGAATGCTCTCTGTCTGAACCATTAAAGTACTGTCAGCCCATGATTGCTTGCTGGAGAATTTTGCAATGATATGTCACCTTTCTGAGTGTCTGAGCAGCATAGAAGCAGATTTAAGGACACCACAATGACTGTGCCATGTGGGAGGGCTTGAAATCTTATTGATAATAGTGTGCTCTCTTAACATGCCAGATCAGTGAAATTCTGACAATATATCTGATTTTGGAATGGATAGTCTCTCACAAAGTTCCCATGATTTACATTGTAGGACTGTCTCCACATTGCCTTAACAACATAAATAAAGTCTCTGGGTGATTGGTCTAGTAATAAAGAGCCTGCACCAATAGATTTTATAATCACCCTACATGTAGTTCTGTCATTTATCTAGGTGTGTGAGCTCCTCCCTACTGAAAGAGAAATGACTGAATGTTAACATGAGCAAGGAAACGTATGATTAAATTCAGGAGGAAGACATCAACATTCTCAGGAAATCTCTGAAATTCACACTGATCTGTCTCCCTAAGGATGAGTGTTCCTATCCTTGTCCCAGCTGAAAGGTATGTCCAATTCATGAAATAATGAAACTATTACTGGTGTGCCAGTAAACCACATAATTGTGTTTTCTTCATAAAGAACTCTTCCATGAACTTTTTCCAAGTCTGTGCATGAGGCTTTATGGACAATGAAGACAATGAAAGGCACTAATGAATTTGTGAGAAAAGTGATAGTTTTAATTATTATGTTTAAAGGAAGTTTCATGGGTTTTTTGGTTACTTCCTTAATTTCAGCAGCAAAGGCGTCATATTACCTATAGTCTTTCACACATTTCTAGACATTCAAATTATATTTTTATTAACACTTGGGATACACATTGCCATATTTATTTTACTGTTTGTATTCCTTCAGTTATTCTTTTGTTTGTTTTTGTGAGAACATTTGCTTAATCATGTAACTAAGGTATTGACAAACTCTTGAGACTCAGGAGTGAATACTTTTTTTTCCTGCAGCCCAAGTAATTAAGCCCTTGCACATGAATCTCTGCACAAAAGATGGCAGAATACAACTGAGCTGATTGTGGAATTTAACACTGCTGATTCTGTACAGAATAATACTATTTGCAAACAAATATTCTGAGTATATAATGGCCTTAAATATATTTCTCAGACCATTACTCAAAGTGATACAATGCATCTAGGCCTGGATTCTCACAGGTGTTTCTGGGATCACAGGCTTGGATTTTAATCATCAGAGTAATCCAATATATTTCCCCTACTTCATTTTTTTTAAATACTTGTTAATTTCATTTTTCCTCAGGTTGTGATCCTGGTGCCAACTGGTGAGTCACATCTGCTCTGTTAATGTTCTGAATTTTGTTCAGAACAGACTGTATCCTGTATTTAAATATGTACATCAGAAATATAAACATATGTCTTTAGATATTTGGTTATTTCAAAAATTATTAGAATGCATGCCTCTGTAGAGGTTTTCTGAAAAGTTTAAATTATAATTTAAGATCCTTCAGACTCAGAATATTTTACCATCTACAATCCTACTCCACTTCTGCTGACCTGGAGTTTCCTGTTTGCCAGGGCTCCCTGTTGGTCATCAGCAACATGTGGAGAGTTTTGTATCTGAGTTCACAATTCAATTTCTTCACTGTGTTGCTTGCATTGTAATGCATGGCAGGGTCCTCATTTCTCAGTCTCTTTATTTGTAGATATAAGAAGCTTTAGAATTGTTCCTGTAGAAGGCAAAATTTCCTTCACAAACTCTGTATAGTTTTGTCCCTCCTGTCATATTTTGTATCCGTAAACACTCTAGCCTATTCCTTGATGGTTGTTGAAGCCATTGACTCCAGTAATCAATTAAGGTGAATTCAGGAGCTTCACAAGAGAGTTTAAGAGATGCGTCAGACTGTACTATACCCCCTTCAGATTCTACAAGCTGCCAATCTCCATGAATGACAGAAAGCAGAGATAATCTTAGTCAGAAAGCTATTATATATCTTCTGTCCCTTTTAAGTATTCCATTCAACATGAATAAGAGAGTCTTGTCTGTGCTTTACATTTTAAAAGAGCAACAAGGAAAACCCATCTAAACCCCAACTCCAAGTTGAATAGTCTATTTTCAGTGCTAGTCACTAAGAGGGAAGTCCTGGCTAGAAAACATATTTTACTTGAAGCAAATTTTCATGATATCAGCCTACTACACATTTATGACCTTACATTCTAAGCTTTCATAAACATGGAAACTTGTGTAACTATCAATTTAGCCACAGACATAAACCGATATTTTATCTTGAAGTCATCCACATATGAGGTGATACCTCTTTCTGATCTTAAGTTTAATTGTGTTGGTAATGAAACATTTATTCTGTGCTATGACTTTTTTGACCCACTTATCTTCATTTATAAGACTATTTTTGGACTTTCTACAACATTTGAATCAGTATTATCCACTTCCTTTAGTCATGTATTTGATATATATGACATAGACATTATCCCTGGATTAGAACATATAATCTTGGTACAAACATTAAGACAATCTATATACACCAAAACAGATATAAATTATATTTTCCATCCCATGGTTACCTGTCAATGCATGCCAACTAAAAAGGAAGCTCCCTGGAGTATCTCTGTGACATTGACAGCAGAGATCAGGCACAAAGCATAGGAGCAGCCCCAGGACACACATTCCAAGAAGACTGCGTCTGTGAGAAGGACATAACAGCTTCTTAGTCAGGACTGGGCTTCAGCCTTGTACTGTGGTGTCTTTTTTGCATGGAGTATACTCCTGAGAAAGAAAGTGTGGTGCTGGAAATTGTGAGGAAATTATTTTAGAACAATTAGGCTGTGTTTTCTGATTAAAAAAAATATGTCATTGAAGGCCAAATTGAGACTTCAAATGACTAACACTATTCTCAGAATTCCCTAACTCTATTTGTTACTTGTTGATTATATCATGTTATTCAATTGCCCCTGTTAACAGAGTTTCTGCTTGCTCACATGATATCCTATCAAGCTATATCCCTCTCAATATATAAGCCAAATTAAACTTTTTGTTTGATAAGTTTCCTTGAAAATTAAATTTTATAAGTGCAACTGAAAAATAATTAAGACAACATTTTTATGTGAATTAACATTGCTGAAATCATTGAAAAAAATATATTGTCCTACTGAGTTAAGCAAGGCATGTAACATTTGACAGATCTATTTTCTAGATCACATGTGTGGGGATTATTTTTAGAGATAATATTATGTCAGTAATGAGATGTGAGCTAAACCAAAACAAGAAGAGAATCTGAAATTAAATTCAGAAGTTTACTTGGCATAAGGAGAATTCTCTTAATACACTTGTGGTGGGTTTTACTTCATGGTATCACTAGAGGTGTATGCTTTTTTTTTTTAATTTGAAAAAACATAACAACAAGAGAAGAGGAGTTGCTTTTATAGGGATGTTAGCTTTTTATGTTAAAGTTATTAGTGCAGTTGGGGATACAGGGTATATGCATAAACCCAAAGCAATGTGAAACAAGCAAAGAACTGACATCTAAATGGTGGGAAAATAAAAGCATCTCTCCTAAAATCAGTGACAAGATAAGGCTGTTTTTATCTCTTCCTATCAATCA
This sequence comes from Apodemus sylvaticus, assembly GCF_947179515.1. Classification (NCBI taxonomy): domain Eukaryota; kingdom Metazoa; phylum Chordata; class Mammalia; order Rodentia; family Muridae; genus Apodemus; species Apodemus sylvaticus. The sequence continues at coordinate 8,045,583 of NC_067477.1, read as the reverse complement.
ATATATTAGCAGGAGACATTGAAGTTCTAGCAGGAAGAGTAAGAAAAATACAAGAAAGTGGACAAAGTATTCCTATTTGGACATAATATGATAGTGTAAATAAAAGACCCTAAAAATTCTACTAGAGAACAACTATATCTGATAAATATTCAGCACAGTGGCTGGATAAAAAAAATATTCAAAGAAATCAACGTTCCTATTTATACAAATTATAAGCTGAGAAATTTCAAAAAAAATCCCTTTACAATAAAAATGAATGCTAAAATGAGCAAGGAGAAGTAGGATTAAGTGCACTAGGGAGACACCAACGACAGGAAAACATTCATCTTCACTCTTCTGGCTCCCTAAGAATGAGTATTAATATCCTTGTCCACAGTGAGAGGTATGTCCAGTTCATGAAACAAGGAGACTATTTATGGATCTGTCATTAAACCCCATAAATAAGTTTTCTTCCTGAAGAACTCCTTCACGAACTTTGTCCAAATGGGTGCATGCGGCTTTTTGGAAAATGAAGATGGCAAAGGCACTAAGAATTTATGAAGAACCACCAAATTATTATTCAAAGTGGTTGTAGTGCTATACACTCACATCATAAATGAAGAATTGCTCCCCTTGCTCTACATCCTTGCCAACATATGCTACCTCTTGAGTTTTTTCTATTAGCCATTCTGATGGATGCAAGATAGAACTCAGAGATGATTTGAATTTCATTTCCCTGAAAATTTAGGACTTTGAGCAACTGTTTAAGTGCTTCCTGTCCAGTCAAGGATTTGTTCTCTTGTGAATTCTGTTCTGTTATGTACACTTTTAAAATTGGGTTATTTGTATTGTTGTTGCCTATTAACTATATCTTATTGACAGTGCCCTTTGTGTTTCAGAATCTTTGCAGTGTCATGAGGTCCTATTTATCGACTATTGTTCTCAGAGCCTTAGGCATTATTTTTCAATACAGGAAACTGTCTCCTTTACTAGACATTGAAGTAGAGTTAAATGGTGTTTCCTAATTTCTCTTGTAGAGATATAATATATTGAATTTTTTAATTGAGGTCCTGGATCCACCTGAACTACAGTTTCATACAGGGTGATGAGCATTGATCTGTTTTCCTTCCTGTACAGATGGATGTCCAGGTAGTCCAGTACCATTTTTTGAAGATTCTTTCATTTTTCATTGTATAGTGTTTGCTTCTTTAGTAAATATAATGTATCCAATTTTGTGTGGGTTTCTTTTTAGGTCTTTCATTTGATTCCATTGATGAATGTAACTGCTTCTGTATCAATTTCATGAATTTTTGTAATTATTGTTCTGTAGTACAGCTTGAGTTCAGTAAATGGCGGTTCCTCTG